>NC_046235.1:5641292-5958515 GCF_009819885.2 Catharus ustulatus | reverse complement strand
GCACTATTGTCTGGAGCTGCCAGAAGATGCTGCATGAAATACTGTGGGAGCAGAGCAGGTGAGCAATGGCTGAGAGCCCCTCTCTGAAACTCGTAATTAGTGCTGAAGTAATCATGTGCTAATGATCAGCATGGGCCAGCATTTATCGAAGTCAGTAGGTGGGCCTTGGATGACATCAAGGTTTTGAAACCAGGCCTAAGGGCTCAGAAACCTTATGGTCCATTTGAGAATTGGGCACACCGTTTCTTATTACTTTATTGGCTATTTTTCAGTGACCTGGGCATGTCCAGCAGGCATTTTTGTTGCAAACATCATGAGTGCTGACAGCAGCCTTTAGACTGCCCTTGAATTCAAAGTCGATTAAATATATAATATTGAGGGATTTCTGTTGAGGAATTTACACTGAGACTTCTTCCTGCACAAAGAGATCCCAAAATTGTTTTACAGCCAATGGGACATTTAATGTTATGGCAGAGTTAAGTCCCACTCACCGCTGCCTTTGTCCTCATCATTCTTCTCTGTCAAATACAAAAGTAGTTCTGAGAGAAGAAAAAATTAAAATGTAACCTCCTCACCCATTTCTCAAAGCTGTGGTTATATCTTCACTGTTTTTATGTTCACATTTGTCAAGTCAGAAATTTACTTTAAAGGTTTTTTTAAGTGTCAGATCCTGTAAACACAGCATAACGGACTGAGAACAAAATAGCTTCTCTCCTGCACCCCTCACCCACTTTTTGTCTGTCTGTGCCAGATTCAATCACTGGTTTGCCTTGAACAGAAAGCAAAGGGAACTCATCAAATGGGCTATGAAGCAGAGCATAGTACAACACAAGTACATGGTAATTAGGTCTGACTTGACCCTGAATTATTTTAAAAATAATCCAGTCCCTCCTGGGCTGCGTTCGACTTCCCCACAATACCTTACTGAGTTTTCTTTTACTCTCAAGCCTTTTTCTCTGGGATTCATTCCTTTACTTCCAGGTTTTTGCTTTCTTAAAAAATCTCTGCCAACTTTTTGTGCATCTCATTATTTAGATATTTCCCCATTCTTCATTTAATGGTTTCTTTACATTTCCTATCCTTTACCTCCCCCCAACTCCCCTGTTTTCTGGACTTATGGATCAACCTGAGTTCCACATTTGCCTTCTGGGACAAATCTTGACTCTAGGCTTCTTGGAAGAAATCTGATTTTATTTTTGGATACAGTTTTCTCAGAAAAAAACAAGATAAGTCAGCAGAGGTTTCCAGCTATTATCTGCTGAATTCTGAGTCTTCAGTCTCAAGGCTGTGGTGCATTGTTCTTTGAATATCATGTAGAGCACATTTTGTAAGAGGCTTGTGGTTTCTGTGTGTGTCAGCTGAATCATGAAAAGGTGAGGGAAGCAGGAGAGGAGAAGGTTGTTTTAAGCATTGAAATACTCACCTGCAGTGCTCTGTAGCCCACAATTCCTGTATACACTTTCAATGTTGGGCATGAGGAGAGATTATCTTATTTATTTATGTTTGTGCTTTGGAAAGAAAAGCAATACAAAAGCAGTCACCACTGCAAAATAAAATTCTGTTTTGCTGGACTTACAAAAGGGAAAATGTGTGGATCGATGTTCTGCTACTGTATAATCAACAATGCAGTCAACAATTCTGTATTGTTTTCTATAAAAATTCTCTGTTTCAGTTGACCATAAAATTACAAGAAAAGATGCCTACATTTTCTGTCACTTCTACATGATAAAAACTACATGTAACATCATCTTAGAAACAAAGCCTTACAGATAGAATAGAAGGTTTGATGATAAGTTCTAATGACTTTAGTCCTTTAAATCCTACTTCAGGTGAGGGTAGTGAGTCACCTGGGGCTGAATTCTCAGCAGTAAAGAAGCAGAGGAAAACAAATCAGTAGTCTTCCTGCAGAGCAGTGGTCTAATCACATCTGACACCAATTAGCATCCTTGCTGATGGTCCCTATTAGGAAATAGTTGAAGTCTGAATTACATGTCTCAATAGTGCAGTGGTCGTTTTGTTGAGCAAAATTGAAATGGGTGTAAAGCCAAGGACAAAAAAATCCCATCTTCAAGAACATCAGCTTAAAACCTGTCCCTGAAAAGGGCCTGTCCTGTTTTCTGTCGTTCATACTTTCAGCTGAAGCACTTCAGCTTCCTGCATTGTTAGCAGTGAGTAATTTGCAGAGAAGATGTGAAGTGTGAATCCACATCAGTCAGAATTGAACTCAGCATCAAATGTGCTTGCCAGGGTTAGTCACTGCAAAACAAAGAACGCTGAAGTTCTCACTAAACATTTCCACCTTGCTTTTGCTGGTTGTATAAGCTACCAGAAGTATCTTTGCATAAAAGAGCCATAATTTAAAACATGTGTTTAACTGGCAAAAACATGTATTAAATTCCTATAAATTTCACAGATACTGTGAAAGTATCAGGATTTACAATGAAGTGGGGTAAGGGAGAAGTTACTGATTATATTTTCCCCATCTAAAAATGTTTTGCTGTGTATTTTCAGTTTCCTGGAATTCACCAGACAAAACCTGCTATGTTAACAAAGATCTACTGGATCTTTTTCAAATTTAGCTGAAAAAACCCAAGAATTTCTTGGCCTGTTTTACCTTCTCAGGTCTTAAAACATATCTATGCACTGAAATTGTGTCAAGAGACACATATTGCTTAATTACAGAGAAGCATCTTGACAAAAAATACATTTCCCATGCCTTCTTCAGTTCTTAATTGTTCCTGCCAATTCTCCACTACCATCTGTCATCAACTCCCATTTTTCTCTTCAGCTGAAATATGAGTGTAATACTGATTCCAAAATATCATAATAGAGTCTGTGTCCCCTTTGTACTGCATTTTCCTGCAGATAACTGCAGAGGATTGCAAATCTTGTTCAAGATTGCCAGTAGGTTGTTCAGTCTTCAGAGCCAAGAAGGAAAGCTCATCTGCTGAAATGACTCATGACAACCTCATCTTTGATCAGTGGGACAGTTTTGAAATTATGTATGTCCCCTTCAGTTCCAGGGCATTTTCAGATCTCCTGGTTTTCACTTGGATTTTGAAGCTCAAATAATGTTTTTCCTGTCCCAGGCATCATCGAATGTGGGAGAAGGTCATTCTTCTCTCTGTCTCAGTTTTCTCTTAATGAGGGTATTTCCTTAGTGGTTTTTGGTCACTTAATTTTTTTAAACAATGAGCTGGAAGCAGATACTGGCGAGTAACAAGCTTAAAATTCAGGATACTTTCTGCAGGAATAGAGATTATATAGTTCATACAAGTTCATCTGTCCTTACTAGGAGTGTTTTTCCCCATCTTCTTACGTGACATGAAACCTGTTAATCTCTTTGCTATATGGATTGACTTGGGGGTTAGTGGGAGCTTCACTTGTACCTTGGCTCTCTGGAGGGGAATGCAAGTCAGGCACCTGGATCTCTTGGCCTGTCTCAGTCGATCAGAGATAACTAAATGAAAATGTCAGCTTAAAAGAAATGAGTGGCACACAGAAAACACAGCCCAGATACATCTGGGACATGATTTTGAAATCTAGCCAGTCAGAAACAACTGAAGTTTGTTCCTGCTTGCTGACTGCACACAGTCTTCGGGGAAATAAGTCACATCTAGTCTTTCAATTAGTAGGACAAACTATGCAGATGTCACACCAAACAAATTCAACCTCATTTCAGAAGAGGTCAGTAGGGTAAAAGAAATCAGTATGTCGATGGTTTAACAGATTACCTAGGGAATTTTCTCCAAGGTGTTGTTGCACCAAAGGAGCAAGTTCTCCCTGGAATCACTAGGATGACTTTTCTAAGGAAAGCTGTCTTCACTGGAGGCTGAATCTCTCCAGCCATTAATGATGTGCACTCAAATAGAGCAAACCATACAGTTTGAAGCTTTTCCACCCCCAGAATGTCCAAGCCCGTGTGTGTGGAAATAGACTCAGCTCTCAGGCTTCAGCAGTGAAATGCTCCAGTGCCGGGGTGATGTGTGGGTTTGCCTGCTGACCTGCATGGCCAGACTGTGCTGGTTATAAGGCCAAATTGTGCCCGTTGCTAAGATATATTTGAAGTAAAACTGATACATAGAAATGAAATGATTGATATCTTCTTTTTTTCAGCATAGCAGTCTGAACATTTGTTGTAAATTGTATTTGTTACAGGCCCAGAATCTTTTGGCAGTGACTCTGAGTTTGGATGGACTGGCTGAACAACTTGTTAAACAAATGGGTTTCAGTCCGCATTTTGCAAATTATTTTGATTATACACGGTAGTTGGAATGATTAATGAGTTGCAGAGTTTTATTATTTCTGTTATCTGACTGTGCTTACTTATTCATGGAAATAAGTAACTTATTCCATCAATATTATTCGATTTAAATGTATATATAGTATTACTGTCTTGTTTTCTACACAGAGCTGCAGATTTCTACTTGTAAAGGTACCATGTCGTATTTAATGATTCAGCCAAATTATTCCTTACAAGTACTGTTGAAAATTTAGTTGTTAATCAATGCTAACTTGGATAAAATATAAATTTTGGAACAAATATACATGTACATATGTGCTCACACACCCACCCCATCCTGGCCCTAGGTACTGAGTGTGATTAGTAAATCAAGCTGCTGACATATCATTATCAAAAAACTGAGTTTTCATATAATGAGGCAGCAGCAAGTCAATGACAAAAACTTGTTTTTATTTTCATCTTCTCCGAAGTTTGCAGTGAAATAGCAAAGATCTGATAAAACTATAGAAATTGGTGATATATATTGCAATAATATAGCTGCAAAATATTTTAGGAAAACTGAAGGCATCAAAAGAATAAAAAATCCAAATATGTTGCAGCAAATATGTGCATTGAGTGAAGGAAAATTCATGGAATTTAGTTTTGTTAAAAATTAGCTAAATAAATTTCTTTTCTTCTAAGTAGAGTTTTTCTGCCCATCATTTGTAATCTGTGTCATTCTATTTGAGTGATTCTTTGGGCTGCAGCAAATGAATCTGTCTGCCAAATCCTACTTGAAACAGCAGCAGTAATGCTTTCCCTGCTCCTGGCCCATCTGATCTTTGCAGAGGTCACTGCCTGCATATCACAAAGGCAAAATGGGCCATATATTTACTCTTCAGATGCTGAGGTTCATAGTCCAATGGAGCTTAGGGTCTGTGCTCTAAATTATACACTTGAGGTGCCAGAATAAGCAGCTGTAGTAATCCCCAGCAGTGGGCTACAGTAATCTGTGCAGTTGTCCCAGGAGGATTCAGCAGATGAGACTTACATGAGCTCTAGTTTTCAAGTCAGCTAGCAGTGACCTGCTAGATTCCATGTGGGACTTCTATCTTTTGGTCATTTCAGACAGTGATGAGCTGAAAGGAGGGTTTAATTCTATTGACATGTAGGGATGACAAGATACACTTTTCTTTCTGTGTTCATGATTTGCTTCATGTTTCTAATAAATCTGGTGGGGTTGGAATCATCACTCTGTCCTACTAAAAGCTGGAAAGAAAATGTAAGAGTCATACACTGCTAGAGAAGAGACCTGGGTCAAGTCTGCAGCTAACTGCTGTGATCAGCAAAGGGGCACATATCAAATTTCCCATATCAAACAGCCTTGACAACTGGGATCACACCCTAATTAGTGGGGTTAAGGGCTGAATCCGAAGAAGGAAGAGATGGTACGTGTCACGAATTCTTTATTTGAATACAAACAGAATTGTGCTTCTCTCTGGCACATTTATAAATCTAGATTGTACTGCATGATGTTAATATCCTGCCCAAGCCTAGCTGGGGGTAAATCAGTCACTAGGTGGGTCTCTGTGCACTGCAGGGAAGCCATAACCAACCTCCCACACCTCTCAATATTGAATATCAGGAATAGAAAGCTGGAAGTGTTTAAAAGTCTGTGGATGCTTCATCTTTCCATTTCTTCCACTGATATTTGAATCACAGATCCCAGAAAAAGTATTACATAGCAGTGTCACAGTAGCAAATTGTCAGCAGCTATTCCAGTGGGTCAGGTCATGACTGAAGGGCTTAAGTACTAAAATCTCCATGCAGCACCTACTATCTCATTGTTTACACCTAAATGGATGTGAAATACACAATAAAAAGAAGGGAAGGAATAAGAGAGGAAGGAATGATGTGACTTTATTGTTATTAATGGGCAATAGCAATATTAAGATTTGTCTAGTAAATTTATCCTGACTCTGATGTGCATGTGAGGGTACACAGGAAAATGTGTATGGGAAGCAAAGAGTAAATGGATTTTTAAAAAAAAGGAGGGGAGGAACAATGTGAACGAAGGAAACTTTAGAAGGAAAGTTAAAACAAAGTGGGAGACATAAAACAAAGAGTACTGTATTAACAGTATGCTGAGGCCATCACAGTCATTACTGTGGTATCTGCACAATTTTCAGTGGAAATACTTTCTCATACTACAGAACTGGATCAGATACATAAACAGATTAAATGGTTTGAAGAAGGTCAGTGGCAGAGCTGACAATCATTACTATGCTGAAACTCCACACTCTACATTAAAATGTGTGAGGTGGTAAATTCTAAAAGGAAGAGCGTGTAAATTATTTTTTATTTTACTGTCCTCTCTGATTTGGACCCTGGATATTTCAGACTGTGTATCAATACTCTTAGATACCCACAAAGGAAGATTTATAAATTTTTTTAGTGCTATACGTCTCTTATAACTTAGCAGTTGAGATCTCATTTAAAAGGTTACTCAGATCCCAAGAACTTTTGAATATCTTAAACATTTAATCAGCTATATAAGAACTGTGTTCATTTGCATTCAAATTAGAGTAATTGCATTCAACACATTTGGGAGTTCTCTCAGTTCTTCTGAAAACCTATGGTGACTTTCAAAACATTATATAGACTCAAATGTAAATAACTTCAAACATGAATCATCACTTGGCACTGTCAGCTAAGCTGTCTGCAGGTAAAAGTTGGAACCCAAACCATCGGTCAACACAGCACAGCCCAATGCCACTTATGCTTCACTGCATTGAATTTACCAGGGCATGTTTGTTGTGTTACAACACCTCAAACTGAAGTTCCACTGAGTACTGTAAATGTGCCTTTAGGCTCCTATGAGCTCAAATCCCTTGAAAATGGGATGAAGAGACAGATTTTCTGAAATAAAAGGGAAATAACTGGTGGGATGTTTAGAAGGAGGTATCACACATCAGAAATCACAGTAACTCTCTACAGGCCCAGAAACATCTTTGACCTGTAAATATTTGATAATTTTACTCTATGTAACTTCAACATTGATTTCTGTGCCTAAGATAAAGACATTTATAAAGGATTCACACATGACCTTAGTTGTTCAGAAAGTAACAGAAATCTTTCTTTAGACGACTTTGTCAAGTCTTCAAACCCAGGGGAAGTCAGATAATGCTGTCCTTTTTCATAGCTGCAAATACACATCTTCAGTAAAATGGCAAGTCACAGTTCACTCTCAGCATTAAGCAAGGTTTCCTACAGTGATGACATAATAAAGGCAACATCCCAGTCTTCTTTCTGGAGAGTTTAAACGAGCTAGAATAAATGAAAAATACTGAAGAGTCAGTAATGGATTTTTAAGTCATAAACAAACTAAGTCCTCCTCAAGAAATAATTTTCTCCAAATATAAACATGAAATAACTTTTAATAAAAATAAGACATATTAATATCTTCATTGTGAAAGGAGCAGTCAGCTTGAAAGTTTCTATTTCCCTTATTTGATAAGAAGTCACAATGACTTTTCACTGAACAGGGATGTTTCACACAGAAATGACATTTAAAATAAATCAAGATAAATTATTTGGAAAGACTTGGATTTTACTTATAAAATGCTTAATGTTATAAAACTGGGGAGTATTATAGAATAACTTTTCAGTTTGAATATGAAAGAAAGCATGAAACACCTTAAATGTGCTCACAGAATTTGAGTTATGAGGCTGAACTAGGCCATAAGAAAGGTAATGATCTAATTCATATTTTTGTTGGCTTAAATTAAGGGGTTTAGGGTTAATTTTGTGCCAACTGTGTAGTTAAATATGCAACAATTTTTTCAGATTTTTTTAATGTAGTCTTTCTTTTTCTGATATGTTAAAGAAAATAATAAGCAGTTACTATTTTCTTTTCATTTTTCATATGAATCTCATTAATAAAAAAGAAAGAACAAACAAATAAACAAACAAAAATCTAACACAGTAAAAATCCCCAAATCCTTTCCCAGCTTTAATTCTAATCTCATGGAAAGGGCGTTCCTCGGAGGAGATCACCTCTCATCTGGTATTGCAATAGGTCCTTGGCATTCCTGGTTAGCCCCAGAGCAGTGTTAAAGTTGGGAGAGCTGGTCCTGCAATCTCTGGCTTTTATGTAATGGAATAGATTACACAAAGCAATAGATTTCATTTCAATGTTGCTATGGCCCAGGCAGTACCAACCATTTCCCTCTGCAGTTAAAAATGTTTTTATTTGGTGAGCACTCATAAAACCTCTGTTAGTAACACTTGGAAAGTCACTGGTCTCGACTTGTCTTCCAGAAGAAACACTGCTGTAAAGGAAACCTATGGAGGAAAATAATAAATTCTCTTTCAGTATGATAAGTAGGTATCATTAAAAAAATCTGAATTATAACTTCCCAACTGCACACAAACAGAATTAGTTTCTGTCGTCATGCAAAGCTTGACATGAGAACAAGAGCCCTTTGCTCTTTTATGAAGCTGTAGAGGGGTGATTGTTTTTCTTTTAGTTGTCAGAGATTGTTAGTGAATGGCTATAATGTTAATTCCATTTCTAGGATGAAATCAACTGTATTTAATATTTAAAGGGAATAAAATAGCAAGACAACAGTGGAATGAATAATTACCACAAATAATTTAATTCCCATTCACTTTGTTTTCTGTTTGTACTTCCAACTGTGAATGGATGCCAAATCCTCAAATATAATTGCATTCATTCTTGTTTTACGTATTTCTCCAGCAAATAATTTCTTGGATTGTTATTCATTGAAAATATTGAAATGAGTTATATTGCAATCAGGTAATCAGGTTAATTACATTTCATGTTCCTTTTTTCCCCTAATTGAGTGTTATAAACAGGTAACCAAAATAGTATGTCACATATGAAGAAAAAAATACAAAACCACTTGCCTGTTAGTTTACTGTGGCTAATTGACCTCAGGCTTCATTTTCTCTATGTTCCAATTGCAAAGCAAGACAAAAAAACAAAACAAAGCAAAACAAAACAAAACAAACAACAACCCTATAACTGTATCCATGCCTGTGCTCACTGGTTAATGAAGATTTCTTTCTGGAAAGATCACCTGGGTGAGATTCACAAATGCTGTGAATCTCCACGTGTCTCATTCCTACTCTAAACTTAACATCAACCATATTTATTTCGTAAATTTAAGGCTGACATTTCCTTTGGTAAATTGCAATGTTGAAGTGGATACAGTCACAGTGAACAGAATGAGTATTGTAGACATATTTCACATATTTCCACAAACAACAAGAAGGAAGCTTTTGACTATGGAAAAGCAGTGTTAAAAAAATCAGTCTCAATGAAAGAGTAGCAGCATCATGGAATTGTAGAAACAGAACTAACAGATGAGAGCACAAGCAGGGAGAGAATAGAGAGTGAGACAAGTTCATGGCCAGGCTCTCTTTCTGATGCAGAACTGGAAAAACAGATTCTGTCTTTTTCACTGGTGGAAGTATAGTTCTTTGTATTGGTTTAATTATTAAAAGAAAAAGAATTTGTTTAGCTGTAAATTTTACACCACCGTGTGTTGAATAAACACCATTGCAGTAATATTACTAGGTATAAAGCTGACCATATTTGGCAATGCAATCCTGACTTTCCTGAATTGGTGACAAGTCTGAAAATAGATACCTTTCTCAGGTTTTGTGTTTTGTTTTTATTGATCCTGATCACTGCAACTAGTGCTCCAGCATAGCTCTGAGGTAAAATTTCTAAGATACTACCCTTTTCTTTCTCCTTTTCTTTTGTTTATGCATATTTTTCTTCTCCCAGAAAAACTGGAAACAAAATAATTTTTTAATCTTTTGAGTTCTGGAAAAATAGGGTAATTGTACTTTCCACTGCAATTTAAAATGAGGCAAAGGATGACTTTACTGATCTGAAACTAGAGCAGGTGGGTTGAGAAAGCAGGAATGCACAACACTGAGCTGAGCAAAGATCTTAAGAGTCCTGTTAAATATTGATCAGATTCCTCAGTGTTCCGAGCCTTGCAAACATATGTGTATGTACAGTTGGAGTCACTATGATGTTTCAAAGCAATACTTTTTTCCTTCAATCTTTGAAGAGAAACAGAAGTGTGAAAGAGAAGAGCAATGGGTCCATTGGAAGAGAAGTTCTACCAAGTGCATTTAAAGTTGTGGGAAGATTGTTGGATTATAAACACTGACTGAGGAATCTGCCTAACTATCAAAAATATGTCTTTATGTTATGCAACCTCCTTGTTTTCTACTGCTTTTTACTGAGGAACAGGATAGTGATTCTTTCAAAATAAATTTAGTGCTGCAATTGAGCACAGAGAAAGATTTCTCCCATGTGTCTGTTGTTTCTGTTCCATACTGAATGCTAATTTTCTGTTAGAACTTTAAGCGAGTCTGACCAAAAAAAAAAAAAGTTTGGGATTAGAAAAACGCCACTAATACTATTTTTTTAGACTGAGTTAAGTAATTTTCATTTCATTGACATGGAAGAGATAAGAGAGTGTGCTATCAAGCTCGTAGATGACACCATATTGGGGGTTCGAGAGGTTTTACTCTTTCTCCTCTGTGGAGAATTTTTCCCATTATCATGCTAAGGAAGTCGGCAACTGGAAAAAAGGGACTGGGACTGAGTTTTGTTCTGTTTTGTTGCTGATTTTCATAGCTGATGTTGTTCTTGTTTGTCTTGTAGACATATCAGTAAAGAACTGTTATTCATAAACCGATACCTTTGCCTGAGAGCCCTTAATTTCCAAATTATAGTAAACTGGGAGGGAAGGGATTTTCACTCTCCATTTTAGGAAAAACGCTCCTGCCTTTTTCTTGGCAGTACCTGTCAGCAAAACCAGGACACACTAAAGTGAGGGTAAGGATTGATGTGCCTGAGGACAAAGCTGCTGTGCAGATGGATCTGAAGAGCCTAGGAGAATGGCAAACTCAGACCTAAAGAAATTCAGCAAAATTCAGCAAGGGCTGTCTCAGAACAGGAAAGATGTTGCTAAAGTGGAGTAAGTTCATCAGAGGGCCGCCACGATGGTCAGAGGGTGGGATCACTTGCCCAGAAATGAGGGGCTGAGGGAGATGGGAGTCTGGAGAAGACAGAGCTTTGGAGCTGATCAGTGAGCAGCCTGTTGGTGCCTTGGGGACATCAAGGATGTGTCACCACAGAGGTGCATGGCTGGAAGAACAGCAATGGGCATATGCTGAAATAGGAGAGGTTCAGACTGGAAATAAGGAAAAAGCTTCGACATCCTGAGGCACTGGAAGTTCGCCCAATGAGGTCGAGCAGTCTGTGTTCTTAGAGGTTTTTAATATGAGGCTGGATAAACCCTGAGCAACCCAGGCTGGCCTCAGAGCTGTCCCTACTTTGAACAAGAGGTGGGACTGCAGATTTCCTGAGGTCCCTTCCAGCCTGAAATATCTTGTACTCCTGTGATTCTGACCAAATCAAATGACTGATCATATCTGTGAGGAAAAAACAAACAAACAAAAAAAACCCCAAAAAACAAACATTATCCAAGTACAGTAAATTCACGAATACAAGCCGCACTGAATATAAGCCGCATCACTGGGTGTTGGCAAACATTTTGTTTTTTGTCCATAGATAAGCCGCACCCGAATATAAGCCGCTTTGTCGTTCGCAGCGAGGACCCGCGTGCAATTAGTAACAGAACTGCGGGAGGGCGGGGTTTACTGGCTGAGCTAAGGCTGTGCAGGCTCGGCCCGCTAGGGGCCGCTGACGGGGCCAGGTGGCCCAGCCCGGTGCTGCAGCTCGGGGCCGGCCGCCGCTGCCACTGGGCTCGGTCACCCCGGGTCGGCGCTGCCCCGCGGTGGCAGGCAGGGACGGAGCTTCCCCCGCTCCTACGGCAGCGGCGGCGGGCGGGGACGGAGCTTTCCCGCCTGTGGCGCCGGCGGCGGGCAGGGACGGAGTTTCCCCGCTCCTGCCGCGGCGGCGGCGGGCGGGGACAAAGCACCCCGTCGGCTCCCCGAGCCGCGGCAATGGCTGCGCGGGGCTCCCGTCGGCTCCCTGGGCCACAGCAATGGCGGCGCGCGCTTCCCCCCCCTCCCTGGGCCGCAGCAATGCCGGCGCGGGCTTCCCCCCCCCTCCCCAGGCCGCAGCAATGCCGGCGCGGGCTTCCCCCCCCCTCCCCGGGCCGCAGCAATGGCAGCGCGGGGCTCCCGTCGGCTCCCCGGGCCGCAGCAATGGCGGCGCGGGCTTCCCCCCCCCTCCCCGGGCCGCGGTAGGGGCGGCCCGGGTCCCCCCTCTCCTCCCCAGGCCGCGGCAATGGCGGCGCCGGGCCCCCCCCGTCTCTCCCCTGGGCTGTGGCAGAGGAGGAAAGAGAGCTCTCCCGCCTCTCTCCCCGCCCCCCGTGCTGCCTACAGGGAGCCAGGCTCCACCCGCGGTGCAACAGAGTAGCGATTTGTAACAATCGCAAAATGCCGACTTTGCAGCTGCTCGGCTCAGCACTCTGGCAGGCACTTCTGAGGTTGTATTAGCCGCTCCTGATTATTAGCCGCATTTCCGGTTTAGGAGCAAAATCCTAGTCAAATTGGTGCGGCTTGTATTCGTGAAATTACTGTATGTGGAAATGAGCACACAGGGGCAAAATCTCATGAGCTTCACTGACCTGAAATCACAGTAACATATCTGAGTGCAAGTAAAATTATTAAGAATTTCATCTTAAAGCTGATGGTTGGACTAGCAGAACAGCATTATGATGTGAAAATCTATTAATTTTTGAAAGGTCAACTTACAAGACTCTCTAGTTTTGAACCGCTGCAAAAAATTTTAGATCCTTTACATAGAATATCATGTTCTTAATATGGTCTTAAATTCAATTATTGAATTCTGGAATTATAAATAAGGTTTAATGAAATAGACTGAAATTCATCCATTGAAAAAGAATTCAGCACAGCAGTGAACTTTTTAATGTGTATGCTCCCTGTAAATACTGATCTATCACCCACAGGTGCTGACAGCCAGGGTTACAAGAGTTACCACACTGAAGGGCAGTTTGTTGGCGAAGCCGTTTGCTCTTACAGGATGTCTGTCCATGCTGTCTTAGGGTATTTACATGCACTTTAAATAAAGAGATCTTGTTTGAAAACTTAAAAAAGACTCTGTCTTTAAACATCTGTGACAAAAGTGTTTTCAAAAATTTGTTTACAATGATAGATAGGAAAAAGAAAAGTTAGGATGACTTTAGGTAGTGTGTGATGTTGCCTCCCATATTAGTAGGGGCCATTTAACTAATGGCCTATAGGTTTCCCTTACACTGTTTATCAAAAATTGCCAACTGATTTATACTCCTATGCTTTCATAGTGCAACAAATAATTTCCAGTATATTTTTTATAATTCCTTGCATACAGACTTGGAGGCAAGACATTTCACTAATATAAGCAATATCAGTACTTATTAGAGGAGTGTTTTTGATTATTCCTTTTCCTCCTCTTTGGACCACGTGCCAAAATCATGCCTAGTTAGAGTTAAAGCAATTGTTCACTTATGTTTTATTCTGTTATGAGAACTTCTTGAGGCTACAGAGTAAAAGGTAAAATACTTGCAAAACTATTAAGTGAGCCTGGTAATTCACACCCTATGTTGGGTTACTGAATAAAGCAAGACAGTACAAAGTCAGGGAGAGACTCTCTATTGAAAAAGTTGATTGGTTGCTTTATCTTGTGCCAGCATGAATATGACTTCACCATATTTAACAACGTTAGCACATCTTTTCTAAGAAGCAAATGCCAACCTTGTATTTATAGTTTCACCCTTTAACCTCCAATCATATCAAGGATAACAGCATATTTTACAATTTCTTCTCTGGTCCCAGATAAGTAATAATTGCCAACAAGAATCATTAAACAAGTTAAAGCATTTAACTTCATTATAGTAATTCTTGTTAGTCAGGCACGTCGTGCCGTTATCAGACCTTTTACATCAGTAGAAACAATTGATAAATCTGCAATAATTCTGTGTCTCAAAGACTGGATAATGATCCCTTGTAATTCTCTGACATGGCACACACAAAGTACTGCTTTTCAGTGTGTAATTTCTCATTTCAGAGAATCCTAACCAGACTGAAAAAAAACCCCGCTTTCATACAATCTGTTCAGTGGAACGTAAATTAATGTGGGGAACAGTTTCTTAATAAATGAGCCGCCATTGTGATTATTTTCAGTAACATTTGCTGTACTTAATGGTACCATCCATCTAAGGATTTCTGCATTTATCCTGTTTATAGGATGGTTAAAACCTTTATGAAGGAGTCATTAATTTCCCTCCAAATGTCACTGACTTTGAATACTTTGATCATTCCAAGATTAGCCCAGCCCCTGTCATCAGTAGTCTCTGATGAATTCAGACTGATTTGCTTTGTACATCAAAGGCATAAAAGGACCACTCGAAGTCTCAATTTTTTTGGTTACACTTTTGAAGTCTCCTGAATACACATGAGCCATTTAGTTCCAGAAGAATGAGAAGCTGAGGACCATTGTGCAGATGGTGGACAATGTGCATCTGGACTTACGTTGCCTTTCATCAGAGACACCGACTGCCCTAGGATGTCCCCATGGGTGAAATTAATGGTTCATAACCATAATGAGACTCATTAACATTTAAAAATGAAAAAAAATCCTCAGAAATCCCAGTAGAGTATAGTCCCAGTTTTACCCTGTGTGTTGCAAGGTGACAGAATGCATGTAACTGCAGAGCTGGTATGTTTTACTTGTTGAAGTCTGTGAAGAAATTACACATACTACACAGAGCTGAGAAGAGTCAGCCTCTTCACTGCAGGGAATTTTATCCAAGTTTTTAATCTTGTTTCATCTTTCAAATTTAACTGTGTTTGTATTTTCAAAGAATGTATAGAGCGAAGAATAACAAATAAACCTCCAAGTATTTAATTACATTTAAAATAGTAGTTATCTCTATGTGAAATGTGAATTGCAAAGCTCTCTGAATTGCCTGTTTTGTCCTTCAAGCCAGACTATAAATAAGGTACAGTTTTGCTCTAGGTTTTGTCATACAGTATTTATTGAAAAAAGTTTTTTAAAAGCTTCCTTTTTCAGAATTACTATGTATATTGTTCTGCAATTGTAATCTTATCTATTTATAAAACAAGTATCTGAGTCAAGATTTTCAAAAGTGATGCTTAAAATTAGCATCTTGAATGTCTATTATAGGTCCTAATAGGCACTTTGATTTTCTAGAATTGCTGAGCAGTTTCCTTTAAAGAAGCTTCATTCAATAATGAGGTAATTAAATAAGAGCTTAAAAGGTTTTAAGACACATAAAAAGATAATGACATATTTTACAGGGTTGATACATCATAAGGCAGCAATAGTAAGACCGTGTTGGGCTTCACAGAATAGAACAGGTCATAATATGACCAGTGACAGAAAAATGTGAGATGTGGGGCAGCAAAACCAGAACTCTCTAACAGTAGAATCTATAAAGTTTGGAAGATTCTGGTGTCAGTGGGAAAGGGGTTTGTGAAGCAGCTCAGCTGAGAAATGGCTCTAATGTTTGTTTGGATACGTGGAGACTGGACACATCAAGTGACAAATAGGAGACTTCTCTCAGACACTGCAGATTGCATTTGGAATGCTCTACAAATAGCCATTTAAAAATTAACATCAGTTTGACTCCAGCTTTGTGCATGGGCTATTTAACAGTCTTTAGAGAACTGGGAAAAAAACCCCACAAGGTAGAGGATTACTGAAAATGGCTGAAAGAGTGTTAATTAGAGTCAATGGGATGAAAGCGAGAAAAGAATGCACACAGTGAATGTAAAATTCAGATGAGTGTTCCAGCAGGGAATAGTGCCACACTGAGACCTACATGTGACAGTCAGTCTAAATTCTTAGACAGTACAAACAAAATAGTCTGTGTTACCATGAAGATTTTAGACCTTGTGTAAAATTAGCCAACCTCTGAAGAAAAAAAACCGAAGGAAGGGCAGAAAGAGAGAGTGTGATGGGACTGGTGCTGTAGAAGATGGGGAAGATAAAGCAGGCAGGAGTTTCTATCTGCCATCATTCACTGTTGTGCCAAGTGTCCAGCTGAGAATCTTCTTCTACTGATATAAAGGTGGATTAAGTTACCTATTTGGCCATTGCCAGGTCTCAATTTTGTATTTTCACATGCAATTCTCCAGCTGAAAATAGGAGCTGTGAAGAGAGCAATTACTGTTTTGGATTTTTTTTGTTGTTGTTTTCTGCATTAACTAATGCATTTTCAGCCAGAGCACAGATGGCCCTGTAGCAGTCTCCTAAGAGTGCTCTACAGTCTGCACTCCCGTTGGCCAAACTGTGCTGCTTGAAAAGCCCCCTCTCAAAAGGCAGCACTCGTATTAGATTGTAGTAGCTCTCTGGAATGCCAATACATGTCTTGGATGCTTCATAATGGCAAAATTTTAAATAATTCCTTTTTTTTAAAAAAAATAAAGAATTAAACAAAACTTTTTGCTGCATTTGCTGTTCAGTGAAATATTACTGTAAATACTACAGATGGTTTGGTAATTTTAAGTATAGTACCTGCCTCTCCCATGAGGATCCTATCCTAGAGTTATGGTGGGTTAATTTTATAGCAACAGACAAAAATATCACATACATCTACAATACTATAACTAAAAAGTTAATAGATTCAATGTAAAATTATTACCATTTCTCACCTCCAGGTTTATTCTTATGTGTCATAGACACTTTAGAAAATATCTTCAGAATAGAGCTTTGGGAACTTATTTTTCAGCTTTTTAAATTTTCAGTTTTAAATATCTAAAGAAGACAAGTGCAGGAAGATTATGGGAGGAAGAAAAAGCATTCTGTGTCTCCAAGTGCTGTTTTTAGTTTGGCATCTTTTTTTGGACTGTATTGTCACATCTGAGGTCATACCATGGTGCTGAGAGGGTTCTGTCAAGTCAGAGGAGAGTGGCTACCTTTCACAGATATCTTAATTTACATCTTTGCCCTGTTACATAGTTGATTTCCATCATTCTTTTTTATCTCTCTGTGCATGTGTGTGTGTGTGTGTGTGATCTCTACAGGATGAAAAAATGTTGTAAAGCTGTGGGAATTTTCTGGTGCAGATGCATTTAGAGAGTGAGAGTTGCTCTGCATTGTTTAAAGCAAGGCATTATTTGATTGTTTCCATGATGATTGGATGCATCGTTAACCCCTTTATTGTTGATGTCCTACAGAGACCTGATATGTAGT
This sequence comes from Catharus ustulatus, assembly GCF_009819885.2. NCBI lineage: Eukaryota > Metazoa > Chordata > Aves > Passeriformes > Turdidae > Catharus > Catharus ustulatus. The sequence goes on along the minus strand of NC_046235.1, from coordinate 5,941,059 downwards.
CTTAATTATTTTAAAAGACATTTCTTTGTTACTTAGCTGGTGATTAAAAGTAAATTAAAAGATGGCAATGGCAGACTATTGTTGTTCATTAGCAGATCTAAAGCCCTAATCATCTAATAAGGGACTAATTTTCACATAATTTTAAAAACAATAAGTACGTTCATGTAGAAATTATTTGTGCTGCTTCTACCATTTAATTAACCAAATCACCAGAGAGGGAGAGTGTGAGAGTGATTATTTTCTATTAATCGAACTGAGAAATCTAAAGAAGAAATCCTAGTCAAAGCTCTTAACAATATTCGTTATAATAAGAAGATGAGTTTGAACTTGAAGTGCTGAAGGATATTGAACATTCTTACAGGGGAGTATGGGAAGGGTAAAGGCAAGACCAAGGTGACCAAAACACTCATCTATAATTTTGTAGAGACAAAAGATGAATTATGGTGTAGAAGGCAGTGACAGAGAATATACAAGAACCCAGACATAATTTGCATGCCCCTTGAAAAGAAGCATTTCTAAAGAAATATTAGTTAAAATTCATTGAAAACTGACCTTTAATACTTAATTTGCATGCAAATTTCTTGATTTCAGGAAGAGCAAAACCTGAACTGTTTGATTCAAATAATACTACAGTTCTCAGTATTAGTTGTTGTTAGGGTTAATGATCCTCTTTTCTCTCCATTTTCAGGTTTTTACCTGGAAAATGCTTGTTCCTCTGGTGAAATAAAGCAGTGATGGTTGAGGTTGAAGTCCTGCACCTCCCTCATGCATTTCCAGAGTACCTGGCAGGTAGGACTGATCATCAGAGATGGTATCAGAGAACTCTCACTCCTAAGGAGGAAATACCTTCTCTTGAAGAAGTCAGTATTACTGCAGACGGGATGAAATAAAGGTGTAACAAGACAAGGTTTTGATACAGTTTTAAAGCTGTGATTAAAATACTTCCACTTTGATACATTGTATGAACATTTTAAGAAAAGCAAATGTTCACACTTAATTTTTTAATAAGAAAGCAATTCTTCAGCTGCAGTGAAGGAGCAAAATCCAGAAAGCTGACACTGTGTCTCTGTGTATCACAAAAGTTCTAACACTTCCAACCATCGCCCCCTGATTAAATTACAGTAATTTCACGAGTATAAGGCACACCAGAGTATAAGGTGCACTTCCGGGAGTAGGCAAATTTCTGAAGTTTGTCCATATATAAGACGCACCGAACTATAAGGCGCACTTTTTTTTTTTTTGTAATGAGGATCTGCGCACAACAAAGTAACTAATTAGTAACGGAATTGCATGATCGCGGGGTTTGCTGGCAGGTGCTCAATTTGCAGACATTTTTTACAGATTGGCATAGCCTTTAAACGCAGCCCCAGGCGCCCTCCCCGGGGCCGGCTGGCACAACTGGTGCGGCTCGGCTTGGCTCCCGTGGCTCGGTGCTCCCACGGCGCCACTGCCCCTCACAGCTCGGCTCTTCCAGGTTAGCAAATTTCCGAACTTTGTCCATATATAAGGTGCTCCAGGGTATAAGGTGCACTTCTGGGTTTGGACCAAAATTTTAGTCAAAAGGGTTAGCCTTATACGCATGAAATTACTGTAATTAAATTCTTCTTAAGCATTATAAAATATATTGTGGGACTCAGCCATTCACTCAAGTTTCTGTCTCACTTTAAACAAGATACAGTTATGTTAAAACTTGAAAGACAGATGAAAAAATATAGTTCTGTGGTCCTAGTGCTGAACACACCACGGTGTGATGGGGGTGCTCTCAGGAGTAGGAGCTCTTGTAAAGGAGAGAAAGGTCTTTTCTGAGCTGTGCATCTTTACTAGCAATGTTTCTATTTCTTCCATGATCCTGGTTTACTGGTCCTTTGTAGAAGATAAATAGAAAGAGTCTGGAAATTATAAAAAAGAGGGGTAGAAATGGTGTGTGAGCAAATAGACTCCTCCAGTCAAGTGAATAATAACTCATAGTGTTGGCCCAGTTTTGCTGTAGTGGATGCAGTGAGAGAAAAAATAAGTAGAAAGGACAAAATAAGCTGAGAAACTGAGAATTTTATCTGGAGCAGTAAAAAGAAATCTCTAGTATGATCCTCCCTTGTGTGTAATTCCTTACATGCTGCTGCTGACAGTGGATTTCAGTAATAAATATTGTATCATCTGTTCTCCTCTTCTCTCTCAAATAACTGGAGATGCTTAGTTTTATGTCATTTGCCTTTTATAATTTTCTTGATTAATAATTTCATCACCTGTGTGTAGTTTCTGGTTTGCATTAGTGGATTTATCTATGATTTCATATGTCTTGTTACTGGATCTCATTTTTGCTTTGTTATGAGCATCAAAAATTAATGTAAAGATTTATTAGAGAAACAAATACTGATTGCATTTACCTTGGTGTCATTCTAACACTACTGTAGGATCTTTAAATGCCTGCCATTTTCCTTTCCTTGGTAATCACAGACAGTATATTTATTTTTATTTATTGAAGCTATTTGAAAGAATTAGTTAGTACTTGACTTTAAATGACTTTTTTATAAAAAGTACCAGATTGAGTCAGTAAAGAAAAAAAATGACCAGATGGTAACCTCAGTATCGAATAGAGATAAGTGTGAATCAAAAATGACGAATGTCCCAAATAATGAGGGCCATTTGAGAGTAAGATGATGTGTGCACTTTGTGGCCATGAATAATGCATCGATGTACCTCCTCCAGTAATCATGATGCATGAGTTCTCTATTGAAACTATCATGGGATCAGCTTTACAGGGGAATCAAGTGCTTTAGGTACCTTAATTATTTAGATCATGTATCTGAGAGAAGAAAAATGTTTGAATTTCATATTCCTGTTTTTGTCTTGGTGTCAAAGAAGGAGAAAGGTGAACTGAGGAGAAAATCCTCTGTGAGCTTCCCAAGCACAGTGCTGTGATGGCAAAGATTATTCTCTTGATTCCTCTTTTCCTTTTTACCCACCTAGATGGCAAACTCTTCAGCTCTGCAAATGAGTGAACTCAAGTTCAAGTTGGTAAAAACATCCTATCCCACCTCAAAGAAACTGTGAAAATCAATCTGTCCCACCTGTTATTCATAGTGTGAAAAGTTACACATGGAATTGCCATGGGGAAATCTCTCTCCAAAAGGACAAATCACAGCATTTTCCCTTCGGGGTTACCCACTTTCTTTGCCCTGAAACAAAGCCAAGAAAAAAGATGTTCCTTTCCTTAATTTTAATTTCTAGCTCTGGTAACAGAAAGAGGTGCTGAAGCACAAGGCAGCTGAATCAATGAGAAAGAAAATGCTGGTGCTGTCGAAGTGATTTGCCATGGGAGATTTGCTGCAACAGGAATGCTGCTTAGAGCTCAGCTTGTGAGGTTGTCGATTCTGCAGAAATTTCAGGTACAAGTCCTTACTGATTGTTCCTCTTATGCTTGCTTAAGCCAAACAGCCAACAGTTAGGCCTTCCTGGAAACAGAAATCAGAAAGTAGCTGACTTTGCTACTTGAAACAATAACTGTCTCAGAGGCACCTTTGCCCCCATTGTCCCCTGTAACCTCTGCACTCTTGTTTTTCCTCTTTCACAGGTAGTAGTTGTGTTGTTCTGTTCTCTTAGGAATGTTCAGCAGAAGTGTAGGAACACGCTGAAGTGGTTTGTAGAATCCTTTGGAAACAGTGAATTATTTGCCTATTATCAAAAATTTAATGCTCTCATCTAGCTCAAAACCTCAAAACTCACTCACAAAGATGTCACTAAACAAGTCTTCCTCAAGGAAAATCTCCCCATAGGACTTCAGCAACATGCTCAGTCTAGAACTGGTTTTGTTCAAATTCTTTCTCATAATTATTAGCAATTTGAGGGCACTAAGCTTGTCACTAAGAAATATTAAATATCTGTTGCCAGTTCTCTTTTTTCAGGTAAATTTATGTTAGAGAAATTTTTGTTAGTATGTTCACATTAAGTGATGAGTTCATTTCCACCCAGGTGAACCTTATCACCTGTCTGGGTACTGCACCTGGTGCTGCACAGCTCTGCAACTGGTGCTGGACAGTGACCAAATCTGCCACTTTTGAGGAGCTTTGATTCCTCCCGTTGTTGCAATGAGCTCAAGCTTAGCAGTGGACAGGCTCTAATGATGAAATGCAGTTACTTACAACACTAATTTACATAATGGAATACAGTTACAAAAGTTAAAGAACAAATTGCAGCCTTAAGATTATTGTGAGACATACCAATCGTATTTGTTGCTATAAAACCCCAGCTAAATTGCAAGGCTGGCTAATTGCCTTGTGCAGCCTCCCCTTTGTCTGGCTGTGCACTGAGTTACAGCTCCCCTGCTCTGACCATTAGCCATGGCTGTTAAACCGTCTGAGGGTTAAATATGAGACCAGCTCACAGAATCTGCTATAGGGAGCTTTTTTTTTTCTTTCCAAGCTCAGTAGTGTGAGGTTTTTCCCTTCCTCTCATGCCCTTTAAGCCCTCAGACTGAGTGTGTGACGTAGAATACAAAAGTGGGAACTACAGCATTTCCTCTCCTCTTCTTCTGTCCTATCCTTTATTACCATTTCTATTAAGTGTATTAATTAACACTTTACCTTAGGCTTCAAACTCCAGTCTTCCATTGCAGCTTTTGAAGACACATTTTGGTAAAGCTTTATATCTCGTATCATACGAAATATTAAATATATGCTCTGCTTAATAGATTTGTTCTTTTTGAGCATCATGTAGAAACAAACAGATGGTAAATCTGGGAACTGGATGTTTCTCTTGGGTAATACTTTGCTTCTACTTCACTATTAATATTAGGGTCCCTAGTGATGAGCCTGCATTTTTCAGTGTACAAGGACAAGTTATCCTCTAGAAATAATAGCGGGAAAATTACCAAGAATCTAAGAGGAAAAATTTCTCTGCACATTTTATTTAAGGCTTGTTGGACTCATGCCATGTGCATGAGTTGCAACTGAAATTTTAAAAAGCCAGGATCATTTCAGGATACTTGCAGTTCTTACTAAAATAACAGCAATATAATTTCATGGTTTGGAGCCTTCACTGATCACAAAAAGAGTTTCCTTTTATCTACACAATAGTGTAATTGGCTTAGGGCATTGGTGGGGAGGTATCATCCCCACACAAGACAACAGGTAGCACACTATTAACTGACATGGGACTGAAGGGACAAGTGGACTAGCCTGATGTAATACTGCTTGTAGACTTTGTGCTGATGTAGCGACATATTCGTGAGACTCAGATTTTCTGTGCTGATGTTTTACTCTTGCCACAGTATCAGAAGAACTGAATTGTAATTCTGGGGCTTTTAATTTGTTTGTTTGTGAGACTCAGAAACATTAATCCCCATCTCTGACTGCTTCCTGAGCACCATAATCTAAACTCATTTGGAGTACCAGGAGTTATAAGATCTGTCCTCCTCTGCTACTCTGGAAAACTCATTAATTAATTAATTAATTAATTAACTCATCTGTCAGCAGGGAACAGGAGCAGGGCTTTTTTAATATGGCTAGAGGTGTAAATAAACAAGTTAATCTGCTACATCACCTAATTAAATTCTGTAGTTAACACACAGCTAAATCAAGGAACCTCTATAATATATGCAGTAATATTTTTATGCAAAAATTACCCCAAACATTTTCCTCATGCATCTGAGGCTTATTTAAACCATATATCACATATTCTTCTTTCTGCTTCTCTCAGTTGCTTTGATTTTAGAAAATGCAGTTCACCCAGAGGAAATCTGCCAGACTCCTGTACATACAAATGGCTGCGATGCCTGGCCTTGAGTGTAGCACCTGGCATAGAATACCTTCCAGCTGCCCAGAGGAAGCCAGAGCCTCTTGCATCTCCTCTGACTGCTGCCATTCTTCATGCTGGTTCCAAGAGTCCTCCTCCAGCTGTCCCTCTGCTGCCACGTTCAGAAGCTGACACGCAGCTGAACTGCTACACATTTTCGAAATGAGCACAAACTTGGACTTCATGGTACTTGCAAAATAATTCAGTGGACAGGGAGGACTTAGTTCAAGTGCTGACATGTCTTTGTAAGAGCAGCAAAGCAATTTTCCCTCCCTGTAATCCAATCAACCACAAAAATAATCAAACTAGAAATATAAACCGAAGGTACAGCTGAAAGAAATATTCCATGGCTTACATGCCACTATTTATTTGCTTTAAACTCCAAAGCATGGTTTTTAAAACACTTTTGAGATAGTCCAGCATTGCTGTACAGCAATTTAGAAAAATCCAAAAGGGAGAATGTATTAATGGCTTAAAGGCTAATGACATGTTTAGTCTATTGAGCTGTGTCAGGCTGCTGTTAATGCTTTGTCCTGCAGCAATTGAACACATCCTTCATGCCAAGGCCCAAACTCCCAACCCACTGGTGCTTCTGTTGATACTGTCAGGGAAAAGGTTTTGCCCAAGATCATGCCAGAATGATGCAGGAGACATAAGGAGAGGAGTGTTTAAACTGAGGTATATATCACCCAAAATAATATGGAAGAAAGAAAAAAGCAAATTTCAAAATTCCCGTATTGACCGTGGTTTACACAGTACATTATCAAGACAGGGTTTCTGTTTCACAGGGATAGTGAGAAACACATGTAATTCACTTTTCATCAGTATGCATGTTTTGAAAGTGCAAACTGACTGTTCAATATATATATATATATAAACTGCCCTATCTTTATTTTCTTTTCATCTTCATTCTTAGCGTTCTTAACAAAAAAAAGAAAGAGGAGTTTCTAATTAAAAATTAAAATGGAGTGTCACATATCAGAGGTTAAGAATCTAGCAGGTTTGCTTCACCGATGTACATTTCTATGAGCCTGTATTAGGTGCTAATGGCACACGTCACTAGATGCATTAAGGCGTCTAAATCTCTTCGATATGTCTATTTGTATATCTTTAAAATATTGATCATGAATTTCATTAGAATAAGTGACACTATCTAAGTAGTGGTTTATTGTCTGTTATTGAGGGCATTTTTAATGTGGGGTTATTAAAACAATTTAACACGAACTTTTCAGCAGGTTTGATAACAGAGCTATAATTTTTAATCTCATGTAGTTCTTTATCCTCTCCTCTATTTCTTGGCTATAAAGGAAAACTTCAGTGGTACTGTCAACAGCTGAATTCTTTGAATATCCTTGAATCTCTAATATCAATAATATTTCCCATGTCATAAGCTCATTGTGGTTTTAATTTGAATCACTTGTCAATAGCAATTTAAAAATTTTTAATTGGTTGTTCTTAAGATACATCGATACATCTAGAGACATTATGAAATCTCCATTGTTTTGGTAATTCTTTGGTTTTGAGAATGTCGTAGTAGCTGATGGTATAATTAAAAGAGCTGGTTTTTATCCTGTGGGTCTCTGGAGATCAGTTTCACTTGTCAATCTACCTGTGGTGGAACTGAGCTTTGGACAATGACTTTTGCAGCTGTACATCATGATGCTTTTTCAAATCATTATTCTTGGGTACAGAATTAAAAGTAGCTTCTTATAGTTGCTCTTTATAAGAAAACTTGTCTTTCAGTCGTAATCTCATGTCCAAAAGCATTGTGGTCTTTTTATCAGCAATTTCCTTTGATTTTAATGATCAGAAAAACTGAACATAACATTTGCACTGAACTTCTGCAAAACATATGGATTACAGAATAAACTATTCAGCCCCTCTGAAGGGATGTATAGTTATTATGCTGCTGAGGAGAGAGCATAAATAAGCCAATAAAAGGGGAAAGGAAAGATGGTATTTCCCCTAAGAGGCTATAGTTGGTCAGGTTCAAATTTGCAAGCAAATGTGCAGGATTCTGTTCATTAAACCCCTCTGGAGCAGGACTGCAGCTTTCTATTTTGTCACGTCAGAATAGATGCTAGGCAGACTTGCCTGAATACAATGCATGTGTCCTTTCAGATATTCCATCTATCTGTCATTTCAGTTTGAGTTTGGATGGCTGACTTTTGATTATTGTACAGGTCTGATGTGTGCTTGTAAGAGCTACACACGCAGCCCTCATTGCTCCGTGCAGTGATAGTCATCTCTGTGCCCAATAAGTGCTGCTGGGATTCCTGAAGTCAGCGGGCTCATTTCTTTCATGACACAGCAAAGAGCTCATTAGGAGTTTTGTAAACTACCTCTGTAAGTTTTAACACCTCCAACCATGATAATATGGCCTGGTTATTATTCTGACATCACTTTTTGCCACTGTAGAGTGTCTAGCTTCCCAAGGCAAGGGGGGGTGGATCAGATACAGGGAGTCCAGATTGCACCGTGCTTCAGCAAAACTCCCCATGTGATCTAAGGAGAGGGACATCTGTGGCAGCAGCACAGGAAGTTGTTCATCCATTTTTTCTTGTGGTGGTAGCAGCTCAGATAACAGCTAAATCTGTGAGAACAGTCACTGAGGACATTACGGAAGACAGAGTGATGAAGCTCTGGCCTTTGTTTACACATCTTGGGACTCATTCTGGGAAAAAAAACAGTTTTCATGTTTGCTGTGCAAAAATACAGAATGCTATGGATTAAAAAAACATTAAAAGATCAGCTTTCTTAAACAGCTGAACCCACCACTAAAATTTCTGAGATGCAGACAGATACCAAATCAAAATGGAGTTAGGTGTTTAGACATCAGAGGAGTTGCAGTTTTGCCTAGAATTTGCATGGTATTGGAGTAAATGAGTCTTTTGCTATTATCTAGGATCAGATAATAGTTCTCTCCAGCATGTCATGTAAAATGGAAGTCAGCATGTGTTGCTACTCTCCCTCCCTAGAGTCATTCCCTTTTCTAGTGGAAAACATTTGGTATCCTCTAGGAGGCGTGCTGATTGGAAAAATACAATATAATCAATGAATTTACAGTTGTACAATTATCATTGTACAATTCCCTAAGACTGTCAGGTTTCTCCATGCTCATTTCCATAAAGTGTTTGACCTCTTGACTTATTAGAAATGTCTAAAAAGGGATTTTATGGTTTGAGGTATTTAGGTGGAAGAACAATAGTCTATCATTTCCAAAAAACAGTATTGCATTTGATGTGTATACTCTTAATTCACAGGATTACTTTCAGTAACACTATACATTGCATAAATAATTTATACAGTATAGTTGTATAGAATTCTGAGGAATTTAATATACAGTAATTTCACGATTACAAGCTGCACCTGATTATAAGCCACACGTCCGGGTGTTGGGGCAACGTTTAGGTCTTCGTCCATATATAAGCCACACCTGATTATAAGCCGCACTTTCGTTCGCAGCAAGGATGCTTGCACAACTTTCACAAAATTGTCAATTAGTAACAGAATCACGGGATCGTGGCGTTTACTGGCTCGGCTTGGGGCCGGGCAGGCTTGGATCAGCCCCGCTTTTCCCACGCCGGGGCCATGCAGGCTCAGATCGGGACCGGGCGGGCTCAGATCGGCTCCGCCTTTCCCCCGTCGGGGCCATGTGGGCTCCCATCAACTCTGCTGCCTCCCTGCTGGGCCCGTGCAGGCATGGATTGGGGCGTTGTGGGCGGGGATCAGCCCCGCCACCTCCCCGCCAGGGCCGGGCAGGCTCAGATCGGCCCCGCTTTTCCCACACCAGGGCTGGGCGAGCTCGGATCGACTCAGGGCCGGGTGGGCTCGCACTTCCGGGTTGGCAAATTTCTGAACCTCATCAATATATTGGCCGCGCCTGATTATAAGCCGCACTTCCAGGTTCAGACCAAAATGTTAGTCAAAATGGTGCGGCACATAATTGTGAAATTACTGTAATTAGGTCTGTTGTGTGGAAAACCTTGTACATGAAAAATTTAAGGCAGAATTCAGCATCTAGCTGTGAAGCTGATGTGTGTTCTTCAAGATTCTCAATTGGAAGACTGCATTTTTGTGAGAAACACTGTGAGAACAGTGTTGCTAATAAAAGGAGACATTCTAGTAATATCACTGGATTTTGTGCCTTCACAGATTTGCTTGAATGCTTTGGGCTAAATTTGGATGTAATTGTTCACAATGCCCTCAAATTTGTATTATAAGATACATTCAGTCATATATTTAGTGAATAGTCATTTGATGGATGCTCAGTAATTTTACACATATTGGTGAAGGGGAGAGGAGGAGTGGAAAAAACTGCTGGAGAAAATAGCCAAAGGAGGAAAAAGAAGTACAGTAATTTCATGATTATAAGACGCACCTGATTATAAGCTGCACTTCCGGGTGTTGGCAACTTTTCGTTCTTTGGCCATATATAAGCCGCACTGGATTATAAACTGCACTTTCATTCGCAGCGAGGACCTGTGTGCAACAAAGTAACAAAATAGTAACAATTGTGCGATCGCAGAATTTACTGGCAGGTGCAAACCTTTTTCACGGATCAGGGTAGCCTTTAAACGCAGCCTAAAAACTAAAAAAAATAGAGAGAAAAATCACTCACTTTTATTAAATCTGCTGGCTCTGCTCTCGCCCAGGTGAGGGGAGGATGTGGCCCAGGGGGGCGAGGGCAGCAGGGCTGGATGGGCTGGGGACCTGCTGCCCTGAGCTGTCAGAAGCGGTGGGGGCTGCAGGCGGGAAAGTTTCCTGGTGAGCGGTGGAGCCCCCCCGAGTGCCGCGCCGGCCCACCCTGGTGCTGGGGTGGCCCCAGTGCCGGGTGGGCCCCGCTGCTCGCTGGCCAGGCCGGTGCCCTGCCCGGGGTGGGAGTGCAGAGTCTGGGCCCGCTGGTGTCAGGAGCTGCAAGCCTCAGCGTGCCAGCAGCGCCGCACGGCCCCAGGCGTGGGTCGGGCGGGGATGTGGCGGGTGGTGCGAGGGATGGTGGGGTCGGCGGGGCTCTGCGGCTCTTGCGGCTTGCACTTCCGGGTTGGCAAAACTCGTAACTTCGTCCATATATTGGCCGCTCCTGAGTGTAAGCCGCACTTCTGGGTTGGGACCAAAATTTTAGTCAAAAGGGTGTGGTTTACATTTGTGAAATTACCGCAATTGAGAATGAGATGGTGAGAGATATAGGACTCCCAAAATAGCATTGCTTCAAAGGCATTTCTGCTTGATGGGTCTTCATGGCTGGGCAGTTGTTCCTCTTGCTGTTCTGCTCTGGCACAGCAGGGGCTGGTAATTGCAGAACAACCTTCCCTTCCACTTCCTTTTGTTTCTTGCAGATCTGTGCTGTTTTGGCCTGGGGTAGAGTAATTTGCTTCCCAGTAGTTGGTATGGGCTGTGGTTTGGATTTGGGCTGGGAACAGTGCTGATAGCACAGGGTTTCAATATTGCTCTCACAGAGCTGAGGTCTTTCCTGCTCCTCACCCCACCTCACCAGTGAGCAGGATGGGGATGCTTGAGGACCTGGAAGGGGGCTGACCCAAGGGAAATTCCAGACCTCATGGTATCATGCTCAGCATGTAAAACAGGGAAAAAAGAAGGAAGTGGAGGGACATATGAAGTGGTGGCTTTGTCCTTCTCAGATCCTGTTCCATGGGGTGAAGCCCTGCTTTCCTGTGCATGGGTGAACACTTGTCTGCCCTTAGAAAGTGGTGAATGAATTCCCTGTTTTGGTTTACTTGTTTATGCAGCTTTTGCTTTGCCTGTTAAACTGTCTTTATCTCAATCCATTGCTTTTTTGCCGTTTAATCTTCTCATTGTCCCACAAGTGAGGGGAGTGAGCAAGGGGTTCTGTGGGGCTGTGGTGACAGCTGGGGTTAAAAAGCAACAGTATTTCACTAAAATATGCCAGTGAATCATAGAATCATAGAATATTCTGAATTAGAGGAGACCCAGGGTCGTCGAGTCCAACTCCTGGCCTTGCACAGGACAACCCAAGAGTCACACCTTGTGCTAAAGAGCATTTTCCAAATGCTTCTTGAAATCTGTTTATAGATTTTTTTATGTGTTGAGGAAAATTGGCACATGCTTTCTTCTCCCAAGGGAAGAAAGGTAAAACCAGAGATATTTCAAAATATTCCAGTGTTTATATCTCAGTGAAATATCAGGTGTTTAAAGCATTCTTTTCAATAACAGACCAAAGCTTAAGAAGTTATTGTTATAATTGTATGAAAAATTCTAAGATTGCTTCATTGAAAGCATCATAAATTTTGTAGTTAATACCACAGGAATCATAAGAGGCACTAACCTTTGTAGTCAGTTGGAGATAGAACAATTTAATGCCTTCTTTTTTTCTGTGGACTCAGTAAGGGCACTTATCCTACGATAAATTAAGCTATGCTTTCCTATGTTGCCAGCTGCAATAAAAATGAAGAGGCCATCATGTACTCTGAAGTAATCAGCCCTGGAGTTTTTGTGACCTTTTGTTCCCAATGGAAAAAAATCCAAACAAACCATCACAACTTTCAAATGTGGGCATTTGAATAATCTGAATACCTTAAAAAATAAAAGAAAGAAAGAAAGAGCATTTTGAATGAACAGAAGGATTTGTTTTGACTTATTTTATTAGCTATAGCTAATGAGGTATAGCTAGTCAGTTTCTGGAGTTCTCATACTGTAATGAAGTAATGAAGGTACTTTATTTTAAAAAAATCAATCAAAAGAAAGTCTATGCACTGTACTAGTCAGAAAAAAAACCAGTTCTTTCTGGTTTTTATTAATTCACCATGCATTCTTTAAATTGTTCAAGTTAGAATTTTAATGTTGTGAGTTTTTTTACTATATACAAACCTTTTTCCCATATCTGCAAAAACTGTGACTGAAAAAGATAATGAAAGAAATTTGCCCAGCATATCTAATTACATTAATTATAGTGCTACAAAACAAAGTAAAAGGTATTTTAGTATCATAATGTCTTAATAAAAATGTCTTAACTGTGTGTTACCTTAATAACTGCAATCTTGGCAAGTTCTCCCAAGAACGAACATCCCTTCCCTGATATCTGAATTAAATTAGGCTGAACAGTTTGGTAAGGTGATTAAGGAGGGTTTTTTGCCTATGGTAATTTTGTGTTTGCAGACACAACTTTAACATAGGCATGCACTTGTGTAACTGGAGCCCCAAAATATATACATCAACAACTGATCAATTTAGAGTTTGCTACACTACTCGTGGAAAATCACTAATAGCAGACTTCATGGCTAAGAGAGAGAGAGATGAGAACTTGAGTATTAAATTTGATTTTAAAGCAATGAAGACTGGAAGAGCTGTGTACAAGCAATAACAAGAATAATTTCATTTCTTCTTTTATATATTTTCTTCAATGCAGTTAGATTTTATTTTCTTCTGCATATCCAAGTGCTAGTGTAAAGTCTCTTCTGGGCTTTAATCAGAACAGAGACATACCTCCAATGAGGTTTGTTTCCCTCAGAGCAGTGTGAAGCAGTTCAACTTTTTATGGAGCTACTCAGACACCTTTTGTAATACTGAACCTTGATAACTTTGAGGGCTGATCACTTGGAGGATTCATTACCTCAGTGTGAAGGGGTAGTTACATCACCAGCTCTGTCATAGCTGGCCTCACCCAGCAGTGTGTCAGAGGTTTGGTGTTCAGCTGTTCCTTCCTTTGGTCATTGCTGTGTTTATTGCCAGGGAGAGGTCATGACCAGTTCAGTTGTTGCTCATTTTACCGTGTTTTTTATTACAGATTCAAGCTGTAGGTCTCCTAATGTGCCTTAATATTTGGCATACTACTTCGAAAATTGTATCATTTGGATATACATGCACTGGGGGTTAAAAATGTGCCTCAGCTTTGTAATGACTGAGGGGTTTTGAAGCTACTGCTGTCTGTTTATTACAGGTTTGCAAGGCAGGCAAATGGGCTGTAGCACTGTATCAGATTTTAGACATTTTAGGCACATGAAGAAAGGAACAGAGTAATCAGAGCCAGCTCAGAGGATGGAAGCAGATATGATCAGTGAAAATATGATCTCCCAGAAAAGATTGATAGAGCTGGGCTTGTTTAGATGGCAGAATACAACTGACGAGAGAGGATCCCAGTCTTTAAAAGGAATAAAGGTTATCACGAATAGGAAAGTAATGAATTGTTCTCCATGTCCATTGCAGGATAGGGGATAGGACACTTTTCAGTGAGAGAGCTTTAGATTGGACATCAGGAAAGAGAAGCAACCAAAACCACTTTACTCACTGTAACAATAGTTGAGCACTTGGATCTGTCACCATGGGATGCTGCAGCCTTTTCCACACACTGGAGATTTTCAAGAACAGAGTAAGGAAACAACTGTCAGAAATCATTTTAGTGTAGCTTATCCTGCCCTTTTGAGGGAGATGGATTTTATGACCGCCTAACGTCTTGAGGTACCTTCCTGTCCTACAGTAGAAGATTTAATGAATTTAACTTTCTTTTTAATTACAAAAGTGTATTTTCTTAAATGAACATTGCTATCAAATTTGCTTTCTCATGGAATATGTGGAAATATTCTCAAAATATATTCCTAAATTATTTCTAAGGCATTGCTAAATTATAATCTAAACTATTAACCTTTTTCTCTCTCTGCTCCCCTTTTAAAAAACATTATTATACTATTTTCTTTCAGTTTTGCCTCTGAGAAATGGAAAGCAAGGAGAAAAATTGTAAACATTAACTGTTTGCTCCTCTGTCAGCTGTAATTGCTACACAAAATAGTGTCTTGATTCCTTTATGCAGATAAGATCCAAGAAATAAATTAGATTTTTAATTCCAATTCAATTAAAATATTTCAATCAGTCATAGTTCTACCATTTAGCAAGTGTGTCACTCTACAACCTGAATTCCAATCTTGATTTTTTAATTAATAAATAATATTTGGCTTTTCCTTTGGAATTCAATGTTAACTAAGGTATCCAAAGTAAAGCATTTAAACAATATCCGGGCTTTCCATAGCTTAGAAAGCCAAACCATTGTGGCTGCAAATTCAACAAATTTTCAGTCTTTATGCAGAGAGTGAATGCTGTGAATTTTTATCTAGAGACTGCAAAGAATTTAAAAGAACATTAAAAAATACATATAGTGACTACATAGAAAGTAGCCTAATAGCCATCATCAGTGATAATGCTGGGATAAATATATCACATTCAGCATGAAAATCTTCTTTGTGTTTGTATGGGTACATTTAAAGAGTTCTCTCTTGCATTGCTCTCTCCATGCGGCTGGAGCCATGGGGAGTTTTCTAGGGGCAAAAGCTTGTTCTAAAAGAGCAGAAAGGATCCCAGCTCAGCTGTGGAGTGGCACTGGCCTATGGAATGGCATTGGGCTATAGAATTGCCCTGGGATACGGAATGGCACTGGGCTACGGACTGGCAATAGGCTGTTGAGTGGCAATAGGCTGTTGAGTGGCACTGGGCTGTAGAATGGCACTGAGCTATGGAATGGCACAGGGTTATGGAATAGCACTGGGCTGTGGAATGGCACTGGACTATGGAATGGCACTGAGTTATGGAATGGCACTGGGCTGTGGAATGGCACTGGGTTATGGAATGGCACTGGGCCATGGAATAGCACTGGGTTATGGAATGGCACTGGGCTGTAGAATGGCACTGGGTTATGGAATGGCACTGGGTTATGGAATGGCACTGGGCTATGGAATGCCACTGGGTTATGGAATGGCACTGGGTTATGGGATAGCACTGGGCAGTGGAGTGGCACTGGGCCATGGAATGGCACTGGGTTATGGGATAGCACTGGGCAGTGGAGTGGCACTGGGCTATGGAATGGCACTGGGTTATGGGATAGCACTGGGCAGTGGAGTGGCACTGGGCTATGGAATGGCACTGGGTTATGGGAGGGCCCTCTGTGACAGTGAAGGCGTTTCCTACCATTATTTTAGAGGGTTAGAGGCCTTTCATATCATTCATACAAGCCAGACTGATTGTCAGATCTGGTTCCTTACCTCTCTCCTAAATTATTGTTACTGATCATATTTATGCAGAAATATATTAGGAGTAAAATTAATGGAGAAGGGAACTTACAGCCAATGATGTGAGCTAGCTCAACTGCTCATTCCACTCTGTACTTTCATTCCTTATCTATCCTCTCTAGAGGTGAATTCTCGATGGTTTTTTCTTCAGTGCAGGGTAGAAACTTTACAAGTAATTTTAGCAATCTATGTTTCAGATATGCCTTCCATTCATGTTTGAAAAAGACATTGAGTTTTAAATTTCTCTTGCGTCTATCTTGGTATTTGGTCTAATTACGACTTCTATGTAACAATAATATATGGATAAAATATGTGTACCTACATACCAAGAGTTGCATTAATAGCCATTCCATCTTAATGAAAAGTTACCTATTTGGTAGGCAGAATGTGCAAAATGTTATATTTTGGAGAAAAATATCCTAATTGTCAGGATATATTCAATATGGGGCATAGGATTGTGTTTGCACATTTTGATTTGAAGATCGAGAAACCTTTTCTGGAAAGGGCAATAGAGGACTTCTTCTTCCATGATTACTTTATGAAATATTGTGCTCAGAAATGAAGTGTGAATGCACACACATACAGAGCAGGTAAAATTTTGCCTATAAAAGCACACTGGCCTTTATATACCAAGTTCATTCTTTTTACACTTGATTCCATCTCCTCCTTCTTTTCACAGCTTTAATGAAAAGGGAAACTAATGAAAAATGTTTGCAGCCCTGATTATAGAGCACTGAGCAGAACAAGCTCTGAGCATATGCACATATGAATCACAGCTCAAATGGATCTTTGCTCATGTGGCTTAATACAGGTTGTGATTTGTGATATCAGGAAGGGCTAGAAATAATTTTTAATAAATTACATTGCAGTGCACTTCAAATCGGCTGGTAAAAAACAAGTCAAGTGTTCTGCTAGCCGGTTTTTATCCCTGTTATTATGGAATGCTTTAGGAGGCTTTCTTTTATTCATACCAGTTGTGTGGTTTAATTTAAAAGTAATACCAAACATCCAACTTTCTCCCTTCATGTTAAAAGAGTGCTATTTGAATATGAAGTGAATTCAGTTATTGGTTGGAGACACAGAGTATAAATAAGCCTTGTCATTGCATCTCTGATGATTTCTGATTTAAATGGCTTTTCATTAAATATGAAATATCCAAATTACCAAATCATTCTTTGTTGCATTATAAACCATTTTATAGTACTTCTCCAGCATCTTATCTCCTAGTTGCAGGATGTTTGTGGATAATGTTGCCTTCGTGTTAGACAAGCAGACAATAATTTGATTGTTCTGTTTGCTGTGTTGTGCAGAGCAGTACTTTAAAACTGAAACTCTTTCATGTTTTGTGCTGTGACAAAGTCTATTGCTTTTATTTGTTGGTACATTGGAAAGCTTCAATATTATTGCTGTAGATATTTTTCTTCTTTTTAAGTTTTTCCTTGCAATCAGTTTGATAGATGAACATGGTGTAGCCCTTGTAGTAACACACCTGCTGGATCAAGAGTGGGGAATCTCACATTACCCAAACTTGCTCCTCAAGCAATCACCAGATGCAGAGAGGATGTTAAAGATGGGTTCCAGTATGAGGTAGCAGGCAGAAGTAAATCAAGGGTTGTTAGTCCTGTTGTCATTATAGGTTCTGATTGATATGATTTTTCTAAGGCAAGATAATTATACTCTTCATGTCTTTTGAGATGAAAAAGTATACTGAAGAATTTTTAATGTATATTTTCTGTGTCAAACTAAAGGTACTTGAGTGTTGCTGCTCTGATTTCAGATGATGGAAACAAAGTCCCCAAATCCACATTTTCAATCCATAGCTCAAAAGATAACTGGTTTGTGTCCAATTTATATGGAACCAGTTATTTTTAAATAATTGTGGCACAGTTTTGTCATAAAATAAGCATGTTTATAATGATATCTCAGTGCAGAGGCTATTTGAAATGATGAAACTATTTTCTGATGCTTCTGATCCTCTCTTATTCTGTTCCTAGTGGATTCCAACTTTGTCAGGGTATGTCAGACTCTGATGAGTTTTTGCTGGTACTGTTAAGAGAGCCTGGTTCAATTCTATCAAAGCCCCAAGAGTAGTTTCCAGCTGATTTGGTGGGTACATTCACTGCAAGTGTGTATTCATCATACCAGAAGGAAAACACAATATTGGTGGAAGACAGATGAGGGGAGTATATTTTAATTTTCTGTTTCCATTCCTCTTATACTGTTGGTGTAAAACACAATTTTGAGGGTTGTCACACCCGAATGGTGTCACCCTTGTTCTGCCTCTGAATGTGCGACTGTTACCTCAGTTTCTCCCAAACACAGCCTCCAAGTCCAGAGGCAGTGCAGCATCCACCTCCTCTTTGGAAACCCTCCCAGAGCGTGGCCTGGGGGGCAGAAGCACAAAGTCCCTGATTTTCTGAGTGTGGCAGGTTCTGGTAATGGCTCTTGTCTACTGCCTGTTTGCAGCATGGCAGAGATCTCAGTCCCACCCCATTTCCTACTCCACATATGCTCTGCTGGGCATGTCCAAGTTGCTGCCCCATCTGTAGTCATGTTTATTTGTTTTACAGGATTCAACTGGCATTAATTTACAAAAATGAGGAAGGGTTGCCATCTACAATTATTAATTAGCATGCACATCTGCTGAGAAGGTGTTTCCATAAGCCTGTCTGAAGTACTTTATCGTTGTTGTTTTTTTCATTTGAGGGGGATCAATGCTAATTTTTGGTGTTTACCAGCAATCATAGATGACTTGCAGTTAAAAAGCCATCAGCTCTGTCACATTTTTCAGTGAACAGAATCCCATTCCAGATGGCCCTTCATTTGGATAATGGACAGCCTAAGGGGATAAAAATGTCACCTGTTTTAGCTAGTCAACAATATTAATAAAAAGAAGAATAGACCATCCATATAATGAAAAACAGCCCTAGAATAATTTGTGAATTAAATAGTGAATATTTTTGGTAACAGTCTTGCTTTAAGAATTCATAGGCATTTGGGAAGGTGCCGTAGGTTTAACAGAACATTCAGATTGATTCAAAATGCTGGAATTTATTGTGTTTTGGGCTTTTTAGGTTGTGAATTTTTTTTATTTGTTTGAGTTTTTTATTACTCTTTATTATTTTGGTAATCTTAAAGATACTTTAAAAGTTACAAATGAAAAAGGGATACAGCAAATATTTACATTAAAAATAACATTTGCATTTGAAAAAATACAGCAACACCAAAATTTTGAAGTCTTTTCTTTAAGCAGTTTTTAAAAGAAAATTCAAAGCATCTCCCTCCCCATCTGGCAAAATCTAAGGAATTTCTGAAGCATCCAGGTTCAGATGTCTTTTTGCCAAAAAATCTTTTATCTGAAGATTTTTGTCCAGCAGTTTTGGTAATCACAGCTATCTTGTATACAACAGTTATAGTTGTGAACACTTATGACATACTTTTCAGAGTTTTTTGATAGTTTGAAATAGGTCAAATAGGTAAAAACTCAAGATCTCCATGTAAACAATGCAGCAAGAGATGTCTCTTACAGCCTGCTCTGAGAATCGGTGAGATCTTGCCCCACATCATCCACTGGAGGACGAGGTTTTTTTGCTGGAGGACAAAGTTTATCTGTAGGAGGACAAGGTTTATTTGCTGGAGGATGAGGTTTATCTGCTGGAGGATGCTGCATCTCCTCATTGCTGACGAAGAGGCTGGAGATGAAGACCACCTGATCCCACCATCCATCCTGGCAAGGAGGAGTGAGGATTTTTGAGTTCTCTATTGACTTGCAGCACATTTTCCATCCATTCTTTTTCTCACTAACTCTCTTGTTTATGTTTCATGTGAAAGCAAGACTTTATTGATAACCCATCTCTTCTTTAGAATCTGTAGGCACTCAATAACAAATAGGTGATGTATACACAGGAAAATAATTGATTGACTTTAAGAATTCTTATCTTGAAGGAATATTCCAGAGCAAATGAAAGGAACTATGTCCTCTTTATAGTTTTATATTTTAATACTTTCATAGAAATTTACGTGATGGTTCTCTGTCTTCTCATTCAGAGGTCTCAGATTACTCTACATGAGGCTTGGTTTTTCCCATCTCTTTAGCAATTCATTCTGATCAGGTATAACATTTTTCACTAAGGAACCTGACCAGTCACACAGTAGGAGGAAAATTCACAATTTTCTTTTATAATAACACTGATTTCCATTGTTTGTCTTTCAGGAGAGAAAAAACCAAAACACATGTCAGTGACATGCTCTTCCCTTATGACTCCAAGTCAATAGATCTTGAGTGCATAACAGAT
Organism: Catharus ustulatus; assembly: GCF_009819885.2. NCBI lineage: Eukaryota > Metazoa > Chordata > Aves > Passeriformes > Turdidae > Catharus > Catharus ustulatus. The sequence continues at coordinate 5,920,943 of NC_046235.1, read as the reverse complement.
GACATAGTTTCCAATCACAAGTAGAGGATTTTTATTTTTTTTTTCTTTTTAATGAAGAATCCTTATTCATGCTGTGCAAAGTATTTTTACTAAATATTAGCGTGATTTCAAGGCATTCATGTTGGGTACTCAGCTCTGTGCCTTTAAGAGAGGAAAAATTGGTACTGTAAGTATATCTTTACTATTCTAAAATCATACCATTGTGAGAACACATAGAAGGTAAATATGTAAAGCAATGAAACCCATAGAGTTACATGGAGTTATCCTAGAGTAAATGAGTCAATGTGGTGCATGGATCAGTAATAGGTCTTACAGCTGCCAACAGATGCCTGTGTAAGAAGTTGTATATATTTTCTTAACTTAAAACATGGTAATTGGAATTCTTCTTTGCAGGTGAACAAATGCCGAACATGTTGCACAGAGACAACCCTCCAACCATGTGGAAAAGAAAGTGTTTTCCCTTGGTATTTAATGACCCCTGGCTAATGTAAAAGCACTGTTTATGGGCCTAACTGAGATCAGTAATTAGCTTTTTGAAGGTAGGAGGTAGATTGAGTTAATGTAAACTCTGATGGTAATGGAGAAAAAAGAGTGAAATGCTCAGAGTGGAAATCATTTGAAGGAGTGTTCTCAGGGAAGAAGAAAGGAAAACCTGTGAGTTCCTGGTTAACTTAGAGCATATTTTGGAGTCATGCACAAGAATAATTGTTACAGCTTTTTTTTTTTTTTAATGGCTACATATTGACTGAGACCTATCAGGGGATCCCATTATTATTTTTCTGACCATGTTTCCATTTACAGTTTAAATTGAATGTATATTAGGCAGCTTTTTTCATGGTAGAACTAGCAAGTGAGTCTGAAAATACCAATATATGTCAGCTTTGCAATCTGACTAGAACTGCCTCCTGAAATTAAGCATGTCATCACAACAAGCTGATAATTCCAATCACTTCTTTCCTCCCTCTGTGCTATTATAGCCAGGCAGACATGTCCATCTCCAGAGGAATTGCAGCTGGAAAGCCTCAGCAGTTCTTCAGGGTTCTTCTTGCTGTTACTTTTATTTGTTCTTCCTATGAAATTCTAGCTGCCAGTCATATTTGATCATGAGAGGCCAAAAGAATGTCATGCTTGTCATCTTTTCTTAATCTTGAGCTTCACAGGGGGTAGAGCATTGTGTATAAGATAAAACTTTATTTCCTAAAATAAAGATTCAATTATAATGTGAATGGGATACATATCTGTCTTTGTGGTACTGGAAGGGTGGTTAGAAATGATGGCTTATATTTATGAAATAAATATGTAAGAAATTTATTTGTATTTAAAAATGAGAGAACTGAATTCTAATTGCTATCTATGGAAGCAGCAAACAGAATTTTCAGTTTTAAACTTGTAAGGAACTTAGCAAGTATACAGATACAGAAAATTTCAAAGAAAAGCACATAGAATAGAGATGTTGAAGGAATCTCCTGACACTAATTAAGTAAATTGTACTTAATTGGCCAATGTTTCAGTCAGACGGGCTTTTATTTTTGATTTACACAACAGAGTGTGTATTTGTCAAAAGACTAAATGCTTTGATATTTTATTTAAATATTATGTTCTATGAAGGACACTATCAGCCTCTATGTCAGTGCTTTGGTTTTTCCTGTTATCTCAATATCTTCCTCATCTGTGTCTAATACTAAAAAAATCTCTTGCTGAGTATTACAAGGCTATTTTTCCACTTTAAAGTGTATTTTTTCTCCAAGATGAGAGTACTGTGAAAATAAATAAATTCAACACACCATGTATATAAGAACACGACAGATTAATTTTGGGTGTCATTATGTGAGTGCCAAAGCCCTCATCATCCTCTCAAGGAAGGGTTTCACACCATATGTATTTAGAAAACCAGTCTTATTTACAGAGAGACTACTTTACTGTTATTGTTCAATAATTAGCAATATTTTAATGTTGGGTCGGCAGTGAGTTTCCATAAAACTCTTTAAAAGAAACACTGAGTTAGAAATTCTGCTGCACTCCTCCAGCATTTCCCTGGAGCTCAGGTGTGCATTTGCTGCACAGATGGTGCAGCAGCAATACCATGCAGGGCTGTCAGATCCCTGATATACCTGTGCAGCACCATGAGTGCAAGATAAATGAAAGCCTGAGTTCCACATTTCCCAGTGTTTTAGAGATTAATTCTCCTCTTTATTGATTCACTGATGCCTCCTGGAAAACTTAAAAAATATCTCTGTGAGCATATAATTCTGCATCTGAGTTATACTAGATTGTGTCTTAGTTTGCTTTGATAATTTTTCATTATTGACAATTTTTTTAATTTATGTGATTTTTTTTTTATCCTGAGGAGTTCATAATCCATTGCATCAGATTCGATCAGATATCATAGTCATGGTTTTTGAGGCCAAAGGATTCCATAATTTGTCTCTGCTGTTAAGGTACTATTGCTCAACTGCTTGATATTGTAAGGCCTTGTACAGTCTTCAATGAAATTCTGGGGGAGAGTTTAAAAAAAATATATATTTAATTGCTTCCATGCAGTTAGGAGGTACATATATGGACTTGCTGTGTCAGCATGTGTGTTATAGGTAAATATGAATTTTTTTGCATGTAGTTTATTCCACTGAGGTTTACACAGTGAATGAATGATTCCTAATTAATAGGCAAAGCTTTGCACTTTTCCAAAAGAGAAGCACAAAAGAGCTATCTGAGCTTTTCTTTCATGGGAAAATGGAGTTGAGGACCTTCTCATGCATCTGCCCAGCCTTTATTGGAATTATTTTAGGATTATCTGGTCAATGCTGTTGTTTCATTTGTGTAATAGTAGTTTCCAAAAGCATCTCTGCACATTCATAGTGAGGGACCCTCACTTTAAAAAAATAATTAAAATTTAAATGGGCAAAGATGATAAAAAGAAATTACTTCCTCTGCCATACAGAGATGAAACTGATATGTAAAAAAACTGGGGATTTTGTCCAAATTATATAATGAACATGCCAATGTGACTCCTTATCTGCAAAGCACTGTGCCTTAGGTCAATTCTTTTTGCTGCTGTTGATGAGTATTTATGCATTTGGAAGTACTCATTTTGTGCTATCACCCTGCTGACATGAAGGACTGGTACTAAATTATTGCAAAGGTAATGCAGCCAAAGCTGAGGCTGGCAAGAGGCCATCTCGAAGACAGGACATCACAGCACCTCTGCTACATCCAAAACCCTGTGTATTCACTCTGCTTCTATTATAAAATGAAACACCTGATTAGAGCAGATTTTCTAAGGTGATGTCAAATCACACAACAGAAATTCAAACCAAAAGTTTTACAAGTGCCAGATGCTGGAAATAGTAAAATGTTTATCATTCTCATGGGCTGGTGCTCAGCCAGCAGTTGCAAAAATCTGAAATATACTTATTCCCCATTAAGGGCTCAGTAGTATTTTGCTAGAAGGGAAAGTGGAATTTTTGATATTTAGGGAAGAGGTGACGCTGCAGTATTTCCTAGCTAATGTACTGTCATACCATATCCATTTGTAATGTGCTGTGCTCCCTGCTTGATTGCCCAGGGTAGTGTTCAACATACCAGAACAGCATGGCAACAGATAGAGTGGCAAAGTTAAAAATAAAGCCAAAGGCAGTGGCTTAAATATAATGACTTTCTAACAGTGAGAAAGTGGATCAATGGTGGACTTAGACTTGTGGCATAGGGCTTTTCCCAAGCAATCACTCTGTTGATTTAAGATCATTGGTCTGGAGATGATATAAGAAGCTGAATGGGTATGAAATCTTTATTGTGCGTCACCTGCTACTGAAGAATTGAAAATGTGCCTGTTCTGTGAAGTATGACTGGGCTTAAAGAAACTCTACAGTTAAGGAGTAAAAAACTGGTATGATACTGGTTTTAGTCATTTAAAATCAGAAAGGATTACACATTAAGTGTTATACAACTGATATTGGAACAGTTTTAATTTGAATTAGATTTGATCAAATGTCACTTCTTTGTTACACAATAAAGTGGGTTGTAATCTTAGAAGAAAGAAAAGGCCCAAATTTGTTCCCAGAATCTTTGCCAGCAGTTCCCTGCCTCTGACAGATGATGGGGATGTTTTTTTTCTGGGGCATGGTCTCACCACCCCTCTCTCAGATGTTCCTTCTCCAGTGCAGGGAACTCTCTGCTTTTCCTGCACTGGCTACATGGCATCTTTAGGTCCTTCAGCTGATCCAAAGGCAAAACTTCTGACACGTGGTACCCTTAAATAACTACAAAACAACCACATGAGTGCCTCAGAGAGGGACCAGGTAGGCAGCTGGGGGTCATAATTGCTACATCTATCTCAAGCAGAACCATTCTACCCCTCAATTAAAGAAAGTAGGAAAATTATCTGTTGAAAGATCAGCATGTACATGGAATCCTAAAATCACATACCCAGAGTGGCAGTCAGCGACTCCACACTTCATGTTCTCCCAGACCATTTCTGTATGTGCTTTAGATAACAGTTTGAAAGGGAGCAGCCTGAAATCTGTTGTGCATATGATAATGGGGCTTCATGCAGGTAAGGGAGAAAATAAAATGGCAATTTGTGCATGAGCTCAAATTCATGTACAGTGTTTATTTTTATGCAAAGATATCAAAGATATTTTCATATATAAACTCTTTCCCTTTTATTCAAATTGGCTTCAGCAGAACAAAATGATTATGAAGCCTATTAATCTTAATTTTTCACACTGAGATTCATTTTACAGAACTGGAAATGTAACCATCCACCTCTTTCTCTGTCACTTGGATATCTAAATGTAAGGCAGATTGAGAATTAAATGCAAGAGACAAGATAGCAGTGCTAATAACTTGGTAATTTCTAAATAAATAGACTTAGATTGATGGAAGAGAAAAAAATGTGTTTATCCAATAACATGATAGCAGTACTTGTATAGAGTCTCATGTTGACTAGGATTTTCTAAAGTTTAAAATTTATTCCTCCAGTCTGTTTAAATGTATGTGGAGTACAACTGATACTCTTATCTTATATCTTCTTCAGCCACTAACAGGAAGATGTAAACTGGGACAGATTTGGAGTCAGGATTTTAAATCTCCTTTGTATGGTTTTGTCAAAAGGGCAAAATAATCAAGAACTTGATTTGGTTGAATAAATATTCATTTTTTTAATGCAGTATGTAGCCTCCATGAAGTGCACAGTCCAGCAATGTAACATTAAATGCTGTGTTACTTTAAGAAGACTTTTTGGATTGTGTTTTGGCTAGTTGATAGCAATTGTTATATATAAAAAAAATAATGTTATTTTGACTAATACTTTTACTGAAGAAGAAAAGGAATAATTTTCCACTACTGAAAGGTTTGTATTTTACAGTGAATATAAAATAGTAAGATAGAATTCAGAAAATTATTGGTTCAGAGTTAACCTGAATACCTTCTTAAAACTGAATTAGTATTATTTTATGTCTCTGAACTTGCTTTTGTAATGTAATATTTCAGTATTCCTCAAAAAAAAAAACTAGAAAAATCTCTCACTTTTCTTGCTTTCATTTATATTCTGATAAAGTTATCTAAACCCATTAATTTCACCTGATATTGGCGGAAAACTAATTCAAGGTGCCTTAGACATTGACATTTTCACAGTTCAGTTCAGAAGCTTTGTTATAAAAATTTCAGGATATTCAGGCAATTTTTGCATTTTTTTTTTTTTTATAAACTTTAGGGGATGGACTATGAACTTCTCACACACATTTATGGTCTGTCAGTAATTACCGGGTATGTTCAAGAGGAACTTTGTGGCTTTTGTTTTGATTAGGAAACCATTAACACACTTAACTCATGTGAGTGCCTTCAAGACCTCTGGGTATGTCAGAAGCTCTTCAAATCGACCCTGCCACTGGATGATGCCAAAGGTGGATGGGAATCATGTTTGAGTGCCTCTGTTCCTTACTCTCAGAGAGATCCCAGAGGAAGGTGCTGGGTAATTGCTCGTTCACTCTGAGAGCTTTATCTTCAATATAAAATAAATAAATGAATAAAAATGAAAGAGGAAATTGCACCATTTGCTAAGTAGACCAAATGCTACTTCATAATTGTTGAGCAGAGAGGAAACACTGTTATGGTTCTCTTTTTGTAAATTAGTACAGATGTGACAGGGTTTTTTATATGTCCATTTTATTATGACAGAGATTTGAACAATGTGTAAATCCAGCTAAGATGGATATGCTACCTAAGTGTAGCAGTAATTCTATTCTACCACTTCTGCTTCTTGATTTGCTTGGCATACCCCAGTGGAGTAGGATGGATGACAAGTATCCCTCTGTCATGATCCTGTGGCCATTAAATCTGAAGCAACACCTGCCAGGAGCAAGGCCAGCCGAGCCATGAGGGACTCAGGCAGCAGCAGAGGAGAAGGCTGAGGTAGAACTGATGGAGCAGTTGGTGTTTAGGAAATGGAACATACAGCATAATACTACTGTTCTTTCTAAACGTGTCAGGTGCCTTGTTTTGCAGTAGATGTGGCAGGCTGACTCTGGGATCTCCCTTCAAGCCAATCAGGACAAGTTTGGGAAGAGAACAGCTTATAATTTGCTGCCTTCCTAATAAAAGGGAGACATGAAAGAGAAGAGCAGTTGTCTGCTGGGCTGTCTGACTGAGGAACAGACGTCAGAACTCTGCAGGTGCACAGGGGTTTAGAAAAAACCATCATGTTTGTAGCGCTGCCTGACAGCAGAAACAAGGGTGTTGGACCGAGGATTTTGTAGTGGACAAGGTTGGATGGAAACAGTTTAAAAGCCAGCTAGGTAAGCCCACTCTGGGCTATAGCCTGCTTCATGATCCAGGACACAAATAGACACTTTGCTTCACTATTCTTTGGATTACAGCTACAGAGGTGAATTAAATTGGAGGCTGCTTTGTTTCAGGAGCCTTAGTGTTTTGGTATTTTAGAATTTTATTTCTCTGCTTTTCTATTACAACATTTACTATTGCCAGGTTGTGATTTGAAAATGTAGGCAAAGAATCATATGTTTTTGTCTCAGTGTTAGATTAGACAGCATGCTAATCACAGGCCTGACACAGGCTGCCTTCTGCCTTCAGAGAAGGGTTCTGTGCTGATCTAGGAATCTAATAGCACCTGCAGGTTAAACCTGTAACAAATCAACAAAAGTCTGTTAAGAGACAAAAGTTCACAGTGTTCATAAAATAATGCATGGTGTTATAAAATAATAAATTTATTATATAAATAGAATATAATTCCCCATTTGCACAGTGTTCATAAAAATATATTGATATCAGGTTGGCATCGGCTAAAGGGGAGTCTTAGGAGGCTTTGGAAGAAACAGTAAAAAGACCCTCAGTTAAAATATTCTTGCTTTTCAGTTACCTCTCCATCATCTTTTTTCTTTTTCTGACATGAATCCAGAGATGACCAATAAAATGAATATTATGAGACACCAAGGACAAACCATTTGCGGTTACAAGAAACTGCTTTAGAACAAACTTGATACAAGGATAAGCCTCTCCATCTGAAGCAGTAACTGTCTGGCCATTTCCTCTCCCAAATTCTCACTGATGTCTCTGATATTTCTAATTGCAACATGTCAGTTAAAATAAACCTGTAAGCACAATAGTCATACGGCATAGAGAGAGGTAAAAATTACAAAGAACTGCAAATATTTAGGATGTTGCTGTCCTGGAGGTTACCAGGACTGATGGCATGGAAAGAATGGGAATTCCTCAGCTGCTTCCCTTCAATCATGCATTGATACAATGGCTTGGCAGTGCTGCTGTCTCTGTGGAATCTTCTGGGAGTTTAAGCAGGACCAGATGAAGGTCCCTGCTTGTGCTCATGCTCTGCAGGAAATCTTCCCAAGTTTCACATTTAACATTCTATTTTATGCAGAATGCCCTCAAACTCTAATCATAAATCTTCAAAAGGATATCCATGAAACATATAGATATAAATACATATATATAGAGAGGTGTACACACACACATATACACATATGTAACATCTTTTTATATTTTCTTACTTCTGTGAGAACTGATCTGTACTTAGGAACAATAAACATGCAGAACTAGAAGGCTATTGGCTTGGAAGATGTTTTTGTGGCCGTCACAGGGAGAGAAAAATCTGGGACACTCTTTCACAACATGACACACGGATTTTTTTTTTGAAAAGTCTAAGAAAACAAAGGTGTGGTTATCATGTTTTTAATAGTTAATTACACAGCATATGTCCAAAACTCCCCAGATGTAAACAGATCTAAATATTTATAGTTGCATCTGTATATTTGAAGATACAGTATCTTGCACACAATTCTACCACTCTATGGGGAGTATATTCTTGACATAAATAAGATGTTTTGATTCACCAGAAAACACTTTAAAATACAACAGTAACAAAGTAGAGCACAAACTGAAAAAATAGTGATGGCATTTTTATATGTCCATATAGCTGGTTTCTTGGAATGTGTTATATCAATCCTCATTTATTTCATCTTGAAATACCCAAACTGTTATTTCCTGTATTACATCCAGTTTTGTAATAATCTTAAAACATTGTTAGCGTCCAATGATGTGAAGCCAAGTGCTTCTAAAAAAAGCCTCTTAAGCACAGTGCAAAGACACCCACATCCTAAGAGTTATTTCTGATGGAGTGTGGGACATTAAAATGCTGCTAGATGATATCCCAGCTTGAGTTTAAAGAATTAATGAAGAACAAACATTCTAACTGACATGTAACCATGAAATTCTCTCTGTGGGTTGACCTTCATTCTTCTGCAGTTAGTTAATGAGGATTCTCTTTGTTATCTTTCTTGCCGAAGAACCTCAGGGCCTTGTATCATTATTGAATGAACACAATGTCACCTCAGCTGGCAGAAATGTTTTGTCTTTTGTCAGGAAAAGAAGTTTCCTCATGTCATCTGGTGCAAGCACAACACGGCAACAAGCAATTGAGACCAGACATTTCAATTCAGCTAACTTAGCTCAGTGGAGATGCTGAACCTGCTGTAGTTGTTTTGATCAAAATATTCAGGCTTCATTATTCTATGACTCTTGCATCTATTCCTCAAGTTTGTGATGCATTGTTATAAATTAATGATAAACAAAAGCATTTTATCTGGAGAACTGCTCTCAGTATTCCCCTTTTGACAACTAATTGCCATTTGTTGCAGAACAGTCTGTCTTTTCTTTGAAATGAAAGCTTAAAGAACAGCTGCTTTTTATCCAATTCAAAATGACAAGTGTATTGTTAACTACCTGAGGATCTCGTGAGGTGGGGGTCACATCTGCTCAGAGAACTGGAGCTGCAACTTTGAGCTCTTCTGTGAGCTATATAAATTACACAGAGCTGTAGAAGTGGTAGAATGATAACTGCAAGTTTTATCTAATGTGAGTGTATTATTTGGGGTGTCTCCAACACTCGTATGTTTTCCCCATTGCTCAGGGTACCTATGGTCATTGTACATGGCAGAAAAGCACGCCCCCCAAAAAAGACAAACCAAACAAAAAAACAAAAAAACAAAACAAAACAAAAAACAACCAAAACCAACCAACCAACCAACAACAACAACAAAAACAAAACAAAAAAAACCCAAAACCAACCAACCAAACAACAACAACAAAAACAAAAAAATAAAACCAAAAAACCCCCACCAAATAAAAGACTCTTCTATCTGTACTTAAAAATGGCACAGGATGAAAGTGCACATAGCAGGTGAGAAAAGGCACTCATGGGAAACAGTGCAAGAAAAAGTTATTCATTAATTATTCATCCGACCATAACAAAACCTACAGAGCCCCATCCTGGACTTGAACTCTTCTAGGGATAGGGAATCCCAACTTATCTGGACAGCCTGTGCCAGTGTCTCACTAACCTCCCAGTGATAAAGGACTTGTTCCTAATGTCCTGTCTAACCCTACCCTCTGGCAATGGGAAGCCACTCACCTTGTCCTGTCACTCCAGGCCCTTGTCCAAAGTCCCTCCCCAGCTCTCTTGGAGTCTCTGCAGGCACTGGAAGGGGCTCTGAGGTCTCCCCACAGCCAGGCTGAACAGCCCCAGCTCTCTCAGCCTGTCTTCATTGGAGAGGTGCTCCAGCCCTCTGAGCATCTTCCTGACCCTCCTGTGCCATTGTGCTCTTTGCCATTACACAAAGACACATTCACGTTTTAATAAAGCACAGCAGGATCAGTTCTCTGTCAAAGCTTATGAGAACCCTCCTAGAAAAGATAAAAAATCAGTGATCAGGCTTTCCTTTGGAAAGTGAGAGACATAGGCAGGAATTCTTATTTCAGTTAATATTTGTCCATTTTTTTACTCAGAGATGCCTTCTCTCTAGGATTTTGATTAGAATTCCATTTTGCCACTTTTACTTTCAAAGGTATGGGGGAGCTAGGATATCATAAAATTAATTGCATGCGATAAATCAGATAAGAAAACAAACGTGGTTGGAAATTTCAGATCACTCCAAGCTGAACTCTTGTGTAAGATAACGGTGATTATTTTATTTAAATAGATTTGCTTACTTTAATAGTCTGAAGAGCAATAGTCTGTTATAGTCTGTGTCATAAGGTAATGAGCAACAGTAAATGAGAGCTGAAATGATATGATATATTCAGAGGTTTGTTATGTTGCACTTTTCCTTTTCTTTTAAAGAGTATTAGATTATTCGATACACATTGTTATCATCAATCTCATTAGTTATTAATGTAAAATGGGAAGGAATGGCATTTGTGAAGTTTTTTATCCCAATATTCAGCTTGAGTCTCATAGACCGCATTTTTGAGCTGACAGGGACATATGTTTTCTTAAAGTCATTAAAATAATGCTGTATTAAATACTTATCTAAAGTAAGACAAGTACAACTGTGATACCTTCTGGTTATTAGGATACATATGTCTAATATACATTCATTTTGGAGTCCCTTAGGGGACAGCCTTGTTATTAATACAGCAAAGAACAGCTGAGTGAGCATATGGTTTATTAAGACATGCTTATATTAATTATATGTGAACACTATTCAAAAGGGTCACTGTTCTATAACTGAGAGACCCTTTGTGATCACTACTTATGAACTCAAAGCTCAGTAGGATTACTCTTGATCCAATCTATTTGTCTCTGGCTGGAAAAATCATTATATTTGTGTCTACACTGGAAATTAATGAAACACTTCAGAGCTTAAGACCATGACAACTCAAGCAATTAATGAATATGCAGAACTGAAGGAAATTTTGCAGGCATGATGATATTCCGTATGGGAAGTCTAAAGCTCACATATTTCTGTAATACCTTATGCAGCAATCTGATCCATAATGCAGCCTTGGACAATGTATATAATAAATCAGAAAAATTTAATAGTTGCAGGCCAAAACTATAAACCAGCTATAATCCTGTCTGCATGGCTTCCATCCCTGTGCTGCAAAACTGATTTGGTTTTTGATTATTGTAATTCCTGCTCTGTTACCTAGAACCAGTGAAAATTGCTGATGTTCTGTTATTCTTAAGGCTGTTTTTCATTCCAGGAGATGACACGCCTGCACTGTCTCCTGCAGTGCATCACTGCATCTTTTACTGGACTGTCAGGCAGAAGATTGTTTAAGCATGAAAACAAAAGCAACTTGGATTCAGTCTTGGAGAAGAAGACTCAGTGGGGAACAAGTTGAGGACTGTTCAGTTTTATCTTTCTTTTTCTCACCCTAAATCTCCTCTGATCACAGAAAAGGTGCAGTTCATACCTAACACCTGGACTCACGTGTTTCGTGTCAGCTTTGCGTGACTTCTGACAAATTGCAGGGCTCCTGTGACAGTGCTGGAATGGAGCAGGCTGTGCCTGGCCTTGGCTGTCACTTGGCTCCTGAGCCAGGGCCTGGCACTGGCTGCACAGAACACAACTGCAGGGAAAAATGCACTAGGAGGAAAGATGGTTTCATTAATGTTTCTCCTTGCTCTGTGGATTGAGAATGCCATATTGGATATTTCCCTGTTAGCATAACCTGAAAATTCAAACATGATGTGTCTGGCTCCAGAACTGTGAAAGTAAACCTTTACAGTAAGAATAATCTTCCAGTAATATTTTCTATTCAGTGTACTTCCTCTATAGTTTTTGAAAACGTAGGCATATTTTTCAGTATTACATCAAGAATATTAAGGCAGGATCCCATCCAAAGTCCTTTGTCCATCATGCCATCAGTCTTGAGGCATTAGTACAAACTCAGCTGTGAGATATGGAAAAACAAATGTTGATCCAAGTTATGAAAGTGACAACAATGTAAATACTTCTGTACTTCTGGGTCTGTCACTAGCTATCTTAAAATTTTCCTGGGATGTTCAGCAGCCTGAATGGTGGGTGGTCATGAAGGCAGTGCGTCCCCAGGGCTCCCCACTGAGGATGAGTGGGGGTGACACTCCTGCCACGTTCTTCAGCCTCAGTTTCTCCAGCTGTGGAAAGAGATAGCATCTGTACAGTACTGTACACCTAAAATAAGAGCTATAGGTCTTGATTAGGAGCATTTCACAGTCAAAAAAAACCCCAAACTTGGGTGACTTCAGGCTTCTGGGTTAGGAAAATATTCTAAAAATCTAAACTCTCAAGTAGTCCAGCAATGAAATTTAATTCTGATTTATGAATATATACATTTTCTCAGAAATTCTGAAATTCAGCTATAAGATTATCCATAGAGAAGAAGAAATGTGCAACAACACTTCATCAGACTGCTTCAGAAACAACCAGAACAAACCACAGCTCCAGAAGGGGAAAACGAACAAGCCACAGGTGTGTGAGGCAGGTGGGCAAGGGCCCCTTAGGATGGAGTCACAGGTGTCCTGAGTTAAGATGTTACATGACCAGCTGGGTAGAGGGCAAATAATCGAGTTTTGCCCTCAGGTGAGGAGCATTAGTTGTGGTTCTGTTTGCTCACTCTCCTCAGAAGCTGAGGGTAGTATGTGGAGAGGAGGCTGGATTCTGGCCAATCCTTCTGCCCCACAGAATTCCTCTCTCTGGGACTGGCCATCAGCAGTGGTTCCTTGAGCCTATGGCCTGGGTTAATCAGAACATTCTGCCCCTTGTGAGGCATTTGGTGAGGAGTATTCTGGAACAGTGTGGGAGTGCTGGACCTGTATCAGGTAAGAGGCTTTCTGAGCTCCCCCTGGTTCCCATAAAGCCAAAAAAAAAAACCAAAACCTGATGGTTTTAGTTGATTTGTTTGTATTTAGTTAGGTTTAAAAGGTGCTCTTAGGAAGTAAGTGGGCATTTTCCTGTGCTGGTTTGGTTTTTAATACCCTATTTTTAGGGTGTATGTATACCTGGTTTTTAATAACCCCATAAGGTCTGTGAAGGAGGCATGTGTGTGCGCATTTGAGCCAGGGGAGGCTCCTCCAGCCTGGGTGCCTGGCTGAGGGACATGAGAGGCTTAACAGCCTCTTTTTGGCTACAGGTCTGCCCAGCCTGAGGGGTTTTAATCATAGTTTTGGTAGTTCCTGGTTTATTTAGTGAGGTATTCAAGGAGCAACAGTGAAATAGAGATCCTGAGGTTGGAAAGCATGGGAGGAAGGAGAGACACTTGAGCACACCCAGAGGAGGCAACGAGGCTGGTGAGGGGTTTGGAACACAAGCCCAATGAGGAACGGCTGAGGGAGCTGGGGTTGTTTAGCCTGGAGGAGACTTAGAGGTGACCTTACCACTCTCTACAACTCCCTGAAAGGTGGCTGTGGTCAGGTGGGGTTGGTCGCTTTCTCCAGGCAGCAACTGACAGAAAGAGGGAACATAAGTCAAGCTGCACCAAGAGGAATACAGGTTGGATATTAGGAAAGTCTTTTTTACAGAAAGAGTGATGAAATACCGGAATTGTCTGGGGAGGTGGCAGAGTCCCCATCCCTGGATGTGTCTAAAAAAGACCGGATGTGGCACTTGGTGCCATGGTCTAGTTGAGATGTTATGGCAGGGGTTGGACTCAATGATCTTGAAGATCTCTTCCAATCTTGTGATTCTCTGAGCTGTAGCCTTTTTTTCAGGGGAAGCATTTTAGCATCATAGTCTGAGAGCAGGCTTTGGGAGGTAGCTCTTGGTTGCTGTCTCTTCTCTGTGAAGGAGAGGCCTTAAATATTTCTGTAACTTTTTTTTTAAATTTTGGCATTTAGCTTTTAAACCTTTTTATTTACTAAACCTTGTAGCTGACCTGAAGAAAAGACAGATTTTGTGGGTATATTTTTAGTCATACAACGTATGCAAAGAAAAAAAAAGGAATAAATAAAATTATAAAAACAGTAGGGAATAAAGGACTTTGCTGATCTCCCAAAATATTCTTCAGAGTCTTCAAGAGCAAATACAAGCACCTGCTTTATTCAGTGTAGGGAGGCATCTGTTAGTTTCATTGGAAATGCAAACATATATTTATAGAATGTTTGGTGGCTGAAATGGAGTTTTTATCTATTAAGGTTCATATTTAAAGCTTTTTGTTTTAATGTGAGTGTTTTTTCCTAAGCTAATTGGTAAACACTGCTGATGCTTGACATATATTAAGTGTCCTGCAAGCTGGAAAACAAAGTTCCTAAGTGATGGTGTAGTTGGTAAGGGACTGAAATCTTCTGACATTCAAACTGAAAATACTTGAATTGTAAGGAGATGAGCATTTGAAAATTGACACAATTCCATAAAATCTTAATACCAGAAGAGACAGGTGGTGTATTCTACTCACACTAGAAGAAACAGCTGATGTATAGTGCAACAGCAATAATTCCAAGCTAGAAGCCTACAAATAATCTAGCTGCAAATTATATTGTCAAGAGAATCAAAATACTTTGTAATATGTTCTAATGCATATTAATTTGAGAGCCCTATAGGGGACAGTCTTGTTATTAATACACAGAGGAACAGATGTGATAGCATATGGTTTACCAACTTGTATTTATGTTAATTCTATGTAAATAGGATTTTAATAAGGAACCATTAGTCTATAGCTTCATTTTCCTAATATATCTTTCTTCTTTGAAGATAATAATGGAATTATCTAAATTGGGGTCTAGGTTCATAGGAAAGGTTAGTGGAAAGGGTCCATTTTACATAAGAGGTAAAAGGGGGTAAAAAAGCATCCCTTTTTGAACATTTTGTCATCATCTAAGCTTTCAGTGGAGAAGTTTGAATTATTTTATTCACCAGTTCTGCAATGTCTAAAAACTACTTGGTACTTGCTCTTACCTTTCTTAGATTCTTACCTATTTTGTGTTGATTTTTGGTAGTTTGAACTTCCATTCAGCTATCTTTAGGAAACTTGCAAAATTTTTTAGAATGCCATAAAATTTCCAGCATTACCTTATATCTGATGTCTATTGAACTTGCTATGCAACTCCACTCTGGCTGTCAGTTGGAAAAGCCGGGAGTGCATTTCTCAGTCAGCTCAGGCTTTTCAGCAGCTTTCTCTGGGGCACAACTTTTTTTTAATTATGCTCCCAGGCATTGCTTGGAGCCATTTCAGTTTGTGATGAGAACCGAGTAAGCAATCTGTGTTCCTGCAAGCAGGTGAGGAAATAAAGTACTAATCAGCACTAGTGCTTCAGAGGACTTCAGAAAAGTTTCTGCCTGCTATTTCTAGTTTAAACTGTTGAATCAAACTTTTGTGCCACCTTCTGTAGAGCTGCACCATTATAGTTTGGAAAGTTAAGTTCTCTGTCTCTGGCCTAAAAAGCCTTAAGTTGCATTGCCTGGAACTTCTGGTTCATAACTGGAAAATGGTAAATTGAGGAAAAGAATGATTTATCTGCCCAATAGATAGAGCTATTGCTTTCTTCTTTCAAGAAAAAAAAAAGTGAAATTTATTTTGCATTTCTTAAGAACAGGACCTTGGGGGGGTAAGAAGTGGAAATGCTAAACTTGTTTAAGCTTAAATGCAGTTTATAAAGGAGTCTAGCTAAACGTTGTTGTTCAGATATGTCACAAACACTTTGTTTGGGTTTAGTTTGTTTTATTTTCCCTCACAGTTTAGAGAAATTGATTAGAATATACCCCATGTGCCAGTGTTCTGTGTTTATGTTTTGAATAAGTCAGCAGAAGGGTTTGGAATTGTGGTTATTTGAAAAATGCTGATGAAAGTAATATTTCAGTGTAAATACCAAACAAGCTTAGGGTGCTTGATTCTTCTCTAATCTGTTCTCAGATCTTGGGTGTAATCAAGGAGCCACAAATGTAACAGGTAATTAATTCTATCTAGCAAAATGCTGCTTCTAGGGTGAAGGAAAAGAGAGCAGGAATGCATAGTAATCACAGAATGGGTAAGGCTGGAAGGGTCCAACTTCCCTGCTCAAGCTTTTGGAAACAGTAAATATAGAAAAAAATAGTAAATATGCATCTAGACAACTCTATGGAAACAGTACTTAAGTCACAAGAGACAATGAAAATACTTTTATTTTTTGATTCTCTAGACAGATAAACAAATACCCTAGAAAAAAGTGAGAACTGAGCAAAACAGTAAAAAAAATTGGGAATTTTGTGTTCCTGTGTCTATATTTACAATAAACTATGCTGAACGTGGTCAGCAAGGAATATTTCCTCTCACGACAAGATACATCTCTGCTTATAGTAAGAAACACTGGAGATTCATAATGAATCCAAAGTGAAAGGAGTGTTTGTGTCATCAGCAACAGGGAAATATCAGATCATACATCTTTACCTGACAAGAGGTGGCAATTTAATCTGACAAGTTTCCTGCCAATGAGGGACAGCTTTAGGAGTTCAGCTGCCTTGGAAAAGACTTGACATGTCACTGAGGGGTGCTGTGCACAAGCTTGACAATAAACTGGAACTTGCTAATGCTGTTTAGGGCAGCTGTGAAAATTTATTAGAAACCAGAGTCTGTAAAACTAGTGTACTCCAGAAATGTTTCCACTTCCCTGCTGAATATATGACATTTAATGCATAGCACATATTTAAAAACTTGTTTCCTGATCATATCAAACAAATCTACAGTAATGCTCATGAAATGGCAAGGAATTCAGTTAAAGGTGTGGGAGCATAAACAGAACGAGAGGGCTGCTGTCTGTATCCAGAGGAGAAGCCTATCTAAACTGAAGGTTTGATTGCTGAATTGATGAATTGATGTGTTTTGCTTGGGAATCTTATTCATGTGCCTGGACAGGGTTTGTGGACTTTAGAGGCATGCAAAGCTCCATGTGATATCTGAGGAACAAATGCAGCTGCACATCAGGCTCATGGTACGAGTACTGAACCAAAGCTTGCAGAGACCTTTCAGCAAATACCCTAAATGCTCTTTTAATTTTGGCTACCACCTGAACATCAATGAAAAATAATTTTGTGCTTGTTTTGCAAAAGTAACTCACTTCAATATGAAGTGAAAAAACCACCAGTTGCATATGAAATACATTTCTAAGTTTGATATGGGGGTTTTTGAGGTGTTTGGGATATAAGGCATTCCTAATCCCAAATGGTGAAACAGATCTTGTAGCAGTTCAGCAATCTGAGATGCGTTAACAAATGTCACCTGGAAAAATATTAGTTATGAATTCACAAAATTTGCGAGTGAACTTTTGAATGAGAGAAGTGTGTATAAAAAGAAGACTGGAAAGAATTGAAGTATCTGCCAGAGTGCATGTTCAGTCATAGAGCCTTTTTGTTATCATTTCCTTGTTAGCTCTTGATAATCCTTGGAGAAAGGCACATTTAATACACCTACCTTTCCTAATGTGGATATTTTTATAATTTCTAACCAGGTAGTCATCTTGAAATTTCATGGTAACATAAAACCCTACTTAATTTCATTGATTGCTGAAGAAAGATGAATCATTGTACTCTTGCTGCACACTTTGTGACTTTAACTGAGGCAGATGTCCAGGCAAAATGTCCATAATAGTGTTTGGATAGATTTTTATATCTGTCAATATTAAGGTGGGTTATGATACCAAAATCCTCTTCTTTCTAATGGCTACCTTTAGTCAAAAGGGGAAGTAAATGAAATGACAGAGACTCTTCCAGAACAGATGTAACTTGATACACATCAAGGCTGGGAAAATCCCAAGAATGTTTCAAAACTGGTTTGGTTTGTCTTAATATGTTCCCTTTATTCTCTTAGTACAGAGAGAATGTATTGATCTCACAAGTTAATGAAAAGTCTAAAAAAGTCTCTAGAGAGTCCTTCAATGACTTTCAAACACATTACAACCAATTAGGAAACTGAGGTCACCGTGGGTGTCACTGGTGGCCAGAGCCAGTCTGGGAGTGCAAAAAGGAGCTGTACTCAGGGCGGGCTCATGCCTTCCACCTGGCTTTGCTTTTTCTGAAGGCTCTGTAGCTGCAGTTGCTCACTAATTGCACACTTTGGCTCTCCTTTTGTCATATTTCTGGCATTTGGTGACATCAGCATTCTAATTTTGTTTTAATTAAGTCTTGTACATGGACTTCAACAGCAGCTGGGATCTTGCTGGGGAAAGAGACCTGAAAGAAGGGAATCCAGTTTTGTAGGGTAGTGTTTGTAAGGGGGACACCTTTTAAATAAAATTCCTTGGACAGCAACCTTTATTTTGTAAGTAATAAGAGTAAAGGTCAGTTTGGGAACCTGGATTGTATGCAATTTTATGATATTAGGCCTGATGATATGATTTTTATTTGCTCCTTGAGATGGCTTCTATAATGCTGCAACAACTTGGCCATTGAACTGCAGAGAGTAAGCCCTATTCAAAGCCGATTCGTGCTGGAAGGGGGTTATATTTTGGTAATGAACAAGAATATCCTGCTTTGAGCATAGTTTAACTGTTAGAATATACTCCAAAATGATCAGAAATTAAATGTAAAACCAGGTTTATTGGGTTTTTTTGGTTTTTTTTTTTTGTTTAAACAAACATTGTAATAATAAGCTTAATACAAAAATAGTGTCACAGACTCTAGGATTTTGCTGAGAAGTCAGAACTGTAATTCTTTAGCAGATTATGTAGGGGGCGGGTAGGGCATGTTTTATCTACCAGAAAGTGCCTTCCTGGACAAGTCTTGCTGTCATGCTTATTGTTTGTGTACATTTGTTCTTTGATTGCCAGAACTTCATTATTGCACTGGTGCTGAACCTGCAGCAGCCCCCCAGCCTTGGATACTTTTCTGCTGGAGGGGCTGGTGAGCTCCAGTGTGCAAGGGCAGCTTATCCAGAGCCACTCTCTGTACTGCATTGCTCAAACTATCTTATCCACCTTTGCGCTCTTTATTTGTTTCTCTTCCCTGCTGCTTCAGGGGGATCAGCTGTGTGTTGCCAATTAGGCTCATCAGCATTGTCAATAACAGATGTGGAGCTCCTGGTAATCCCCCACCCTTGTTAGTGGACTGCAAGGGCTTCTGGCTGTTTGTGATGAGATTTAACCCTTATCCCCCACAGGGAACCAAGTCACTCTGTCAAAGACTAGGAGTCATTTTATTCTCTTCTGTATTTTAAGGGTTCTTCTAGCACTATCTTAGTCCCAGTTGGTTTGATTAGACTTTGGTTTTGGCTGTGGGTTCCAGCTTGCAAGAAAACATAATTAACTTCATCACAAATCAATATGAAAATGATAGTTGAAGAACTCTGCTTCAAGCTAAAGGTAATTGCAAGAGGTTTCATTATCTGTCAAGTAGATTATTTGCACATGTTTTGAAATGCAAGCTGCAAGCAAAACTTTTCAGTTACCAGCCAGCATGCCATTACAGGGCAGACCCAAAAATGTGTTTGTTAGACAGGATGCTCAAAGATTTCAGCTTTTGCACACTTACTGTCCCTTTTGCTTGGGGCAACCCCTCAACGCATTTTCTTTATTTATTCAAAAATGAAGCAACTTCAGTGCTTGTGCTACAGTGACTCTGCTCCTCCCAGGGGAGTGATTCTGTTTAAGGAGAATGTAATGCTTGGTGACTTCTGCAAACAAATAGAAATCAAAGTGATCTAGACTGTAAATTTGTTCCTGTGGAAATCTGTCTTGTAGGGTATGGTTTTCTTGAAAGAGCATGTTCTACCTAATCTTAACATTTTTTGCCCTCTTACTAACAGCAGGAGTTGTTGGTCTAAACGTGCCACAGAGCCTGCAGGTGAATAAGGAGCCTACAGATTTGTTCTCTGGTCATTAAACAGGAGTGGGTGAGTGTCACAGTAGAGTGCTTGTGTTTTCTTTTTGAGCTCAAGAATAATATTGGAGGACTGCCATAATAAGGGTCTAAATTACTATCTAATTACTAATAGTGTTAAAATAAATATTTAGCATCTGAAGTTACAGTCTCATGAGCAACATCTACAGAGTGACACATTAAAGTATTTATGTACATGCTATGGACCCTTGAAACTGAACTAAACAAGTAAACAAAATCTCAGCTGAGAGTTTTGTGAGCCACTTGCTGGTCTGAGCAGCAGCCAATGACAAGATAATGCTCCTAAGCCTCTACCTTTAGGTGCCAGTGACAATAAGTCAAGAACATGGAAAAACATAGCACAAAATTGGAATTTAATTTTGGAAGGTGTAATTTTATGTTTTTTTTAATTTGGCAAAGACTGTATAAGAGCCTGAAGCACAATTTCTATGAGGAAGATGAATTATAGTGCAAGAAAAATACATACTGGTCTGAAATGAGCTAAGAGTATTTGACTCATCTGAATTGCAGCACTGAGTAACGATCTTGTTCTCACCAGTAGCATTCTTGATGCATTTACTTATTGAGATTGTATTTTCTAAGATACCTTAAACTCTGAACTCAGACTGGAGCACAGCACTTTGCTGCTGCAATTCTTTAAATTAATCAATGTAGTAATTTTTTTCAAAACTAAACAGAACATCCTAAGCTTTTGTTCCACTCAGAAATTTTAGCAGAAATTTAAATACCAATACAATACCATGGCTGATGGATTATTGATTAATAACAAAGTTTTAATCCTCTGGATATTGAGTATATTATGAAGCTATTACATTGATATGAGTGTATTCCATATCATTTGTCATTAGCAAGTTAAAAATTATTTAACTTTTGTGCTTTGTCAGCAAAATTTTGTTGAAATTACATTTGCTCAAGTTAATGCCTACAACAAATTTTTGAAGTGAGTTATGAATCACTTGAAATGAGCTGTTATCAGTTGGTGAGTGCTTAGGAGTTCACACTTGAATTCTGTCTGAGGGGAGAGTCTAGGTTTTCTGGAAATAACTTGTAAGTGTTAGATCTTTAAAAGGAGTTTAATATAATATTCTATACAAGGGGGAGTTTGTTCTCAATTATTATTTTCCTTTCTATTTTGCTGAGCCCACTGGGACCTGTGGGAAAGCCATTTCATGGAAAAATGTACACTGGGGTGAACATGCAGGTCTGTTTATGTCACTCTAGGCTGGCAGAACAGGGGAGCCTGTGAAGGATATTAAGTTAAAGCAAAAAGTGTCAATTGCAGATACAGCTTCCATCATCAAAAGTCACATACCCTTGCCTAAATTAGGATTAAATCACAATTGCTGCATAGCCCTGTGTGTTGATTTGTACTTTCTTTGTATGTCTGAAAAGTGGGTTTTCATTTACTCCTGCTATCAATTCCTGAGTTGATATCTTTGGGTTTCCCATGGCAACAGATTTCTTTGTGACTGAGCAAGTATCATTTTCTTGCTTTGGGTGTTAGCTAAGGTATGAATGCTGAGCCTCGAACAAAGAGATGGTAAAATACACTTTCAAAGGAATTGTTCTTTGAATCTTAACTGTTGCATTTGTTGTTTTGTTTTTTTTTTTTTTTAAGCATTAAACTGGTGTATGATTTCTTATCCATTTAGTGCATATAAATATTGCAAGGTTTGATAGCCAGAGTCTTTGTAAGGAAAATGCCTTTATTGCTTGAGATCAGAACTCTTGTGGAAAGTTAAGTGACTACTTGGTGGTTTGTTTATTGCTTTTGTGCTTGGTTTGTGATCATTTAAATGCTTGGGAGAGACTTTTATGCTAATTAAACTAACTACAACTCTGCTCTCTTTATAGAGTCTAATTTTATTTTCACTTTTGTTGGTGATTTCTGTGGAAAAGCCACTTTTTGCCCAAAAAATTCAGTAATTATAAGATTAGCTATGTCCACTACTTCTGTCCTGGTATAAGCATTTTTTAATCCCCAGGATTTAGATTGACAAAATGTGAGATGCATCCTAAAGAGCAGAAGGCTCCCTTCCAAGAGACGTGATGTTGACAGAAACATGTTGTAGTAAGGAATTAATCTTTACTTTTCCTGATTTGTTTTATTATGTATAATAACTCCTGGAAGCAAGAGTCAGTAGTTGCACTGCTGCAACTTGAAGCATCCAAACCAATGGGGTGTAAGGCTGAAATCAAAGCAAGCTCAAAGGCAACATTTCACTGCCATGGATTTCTGCCTTGCTGAAAACATACTCTTGATAGGAATTTCTTGTTACTACAACCCTGTGAGATCAGGAACTTTAGATGACTGGGACCAATTTGACTATGCTGTAGACAGCTGTTTGAGTCAAGTTTTAGTTCACTTCAAGTGGCATGATTTGCCAAACTGGTCTTCAAAAAGCCATAGGTGAAAGTAATTCTCTGTTAATATTTCTTAAATGAAAAGGAAATAATTTTAAAAAATAAAATACAATAAAAAGAAAAAAACAAGCAAAAGCTCTTCACATAATTTTTATTCTTAGTAGAAAAAACATAGTGTCTGCAACAAAGAGCCAGAAGCAGATAGTGATGAAATCTCTAGGCAGTACTCTGTGACGCTATCTTGCAGTTAGGCAGAAGCCAATTTTGTGCAGTTTTTCAACCCTGAATATTGCAAAAGCTGATTGCAAATACCCATTGACCATCCAGTCACTTGATTTTTCTTCAATTATTTCTACCACAATCTTAACCCAGCGGATGTATGTTGCTAAGAACATGGAGTTGTGGTGCAGCTTCATTATGAATATGTGAACTTGTTCTTATTTTTGTCATACTCATGTTTATTCTGTCACTTGTAATACAGAGATTGGCAATCAATAATTTTGACTATGCTTAAGTGCCAGGATATTTTCCCACATTTTGAGTCAATGTGCTTTAGCTCTGTGATAAGTGACATCAAAGCATATTTTATTAATTCATTACTCTTCACAAGGCTTAATGTTTACTGGTCTGCAGCTGTATTCCTTAAGCCTGTCTTACCTCTAACTTTTGATAATATGAGAAATAGGAACCTATCATTTTAGTCAATTGGTTAGTTGTTAAACAAGATGGATATTGTTTTAATAACTTTGTCAATACTGTTCTAAAAGTGAAGAAACTGTATAAAATCTGGTAGAAGAGTAGCAATGAGCTGTAAGTGTAAAATGTGAAACTGAAACATAGGCTTTAAAATATTTATAAAAAGTCATACCTGCTGGTTCAGATGGACAGTACTTACCACATGCTGGTTTCTGCATGCACAGTGTGGATGGTCATGCAATGTGGATAAGATGAATCTTCCAAGTGGCCTGAAATATTATGCTTTTGTCCAAGAGATAGTTATTTTTGTTTTCCTTTTTTTGTTTTGTTTAAATGGTGATTTGCAAAAAGATGCATGAAGTCCCCAAACAAACCCACTAGTAAGCATAAAATTTGTCAGATAATAATCACTGCCGGTGTTTGAAGCATGAGATTACTGCAAATGGAACTAGCAATGGTTGAATTTTCACTGAGCAGCTCTTAGTTGCAAGGCATTTATTCTTCATCAGTATGAAAAATTGGAAGGGCATCTCTTCATATGGTCATTTTTAATAAGGGGTATTAATAGCTATTTATTAAGGCTAAATCTTGGGTACAGCACAAAAGCTCTCATCAACTCTATTGTATGATTGATAAAGCATGATATTGATAATTCATCACAGTAAGAAAAAAGATTAAATTCTTTGTTTAATAAGATTATTTTTCGTCATGTATTGACTTGTGAGAATTCAACATCATAAATCTTTATTAGAAAGTGAGGATATTTCCTTTGCAGGTCTGCTGATCAGATTTCTGCAAAGTTGTTGACGTTAAAAAACAATTTAAAGAATAGAAATACCAGATAGTCACCTTCAAAATTGTGTAATTGGACTCAGCTTGCTTAGGTTGCCAGTAAACTGCTGTAGAACTAGAATTCTCAATGGAGTCTGTTTTTTAAAAATGTCTGGTTGTACAGAGGGGACTTCTTTCAAAGCACAAGTGTAAAATTTTCATTCCCAAGGTCTTTAATTAACCATCATCTAGGTAATGGTCAATTACAGTTTAAAGAGTTGTTGGGGCTTGGTTTTTCTTTCCTTTTCCACTTTGCCTGTGGAACTTTTCCTATTGACATGCTAAGAAGCAGTGATGGCTAGGTCTTTGAGATGAGGGAGGGGAAACCTCTCTGGTTTTAGGGAGTTTCTCTCAGAGGGAGGGGGATGCCGTGAGATGAGAAACAGGTAAAAGGAGAACAGTTTCTCTCTCACTCTCAGCTTCAGAGTAGGAGGGTTGCTCCTACCACTGCCATAGCCCAGAGCTGCCTCTTCTCCTTCTGCTGCTCGACCTGACACCCCTGCCTTGCCAGGATGCCCTGCCGCTTCATCTTGCTGTTCCTGAGAGTCCTGCTGGCGCACCAGGACCGACACTGCCCCAGGGTTCGTGAAGCAAGGCCTCTCTTTCCCGTCCCTTCCTGTCTGGGCCCAGCCGCCATTACCCCGCGCTCCCCGAGCTCGCGCCACAGCGCCCCCTGCAGCTGGCGGGAATCATCGCACTGCCCTGCCCAGCAGGAGCCAGCAGCGCCCCTGCTGGCTGTGACGGGAACTGCACCAAAGGGAAAGAGCCCGCAGCCAGAAGGACTGAGTTCCTGTTCTGTTTGTTATTAATTCCATAGTTGTCGTTGTTTTGTTTGCCTTGTTATACAGACTAGTAAATAACTGTTATTCCTCTTCCCATATCTTTGCCTGAGAGCACCTTAATTTCAAAAATATACTAATTCAGAGGGAGGGGGCTTATGTTCTCCATTTCAAGGGAGGGCCCTGCTTTCCCTAGCAGACATTTGTTTTTCAAACCAAAACAAGGGTATTTAAGGAATAGTCACCATTTGACTTTAAAAGCATGTTTAGTTTTGCTTCTGTGAGAGGTTTGGGGCAAACCAGAACATTTTCCTTCTAAGTTTGAAGTTGGAGCTTTGTATTTGAGCCTTCAAATTGTACAAGAAGTGCTGCATTTCTCATGCTGCTCATCTTGTGCATGTAAGAACAAAGGTAGGAAAGAATTTGGAGGCTTTTTGTTTTTTATTAGCCTGCAACAAATTTAAGAAATGCACATCAAAGTATGTCCAATTACTTAGAGAAACCATTTCCGTTGTTTTATACAGATTTTCACATATCTTTTTTGCCTCTTAAATATGGAGCACTTATTTATCAAGCAGCAGGAAGCTTTATAGTGTTTTGCACCCACCATTTTAGTGTTACCATAGAACTTGCTTTCCCCTTACAGCTATAAAACTCATAATTTTCTGCAAGCTCGGTGGAGCCATTTGTAATATTATTTTAGATTTAGTCTTTACCATGTACCCAATGGGAAGATTTACTCTGGAAAATGAGACTATAGGTTAAACAGGAATTTTTTGAGAGTTTGCTACAGGGACAAAAGTTTTTGCTGTTGCATGTAGGTATACTTGATACTATGTTTTCAAAGTAATCACATTTTAAAACTGATTAAGTTTATTAGCCATCACCAAATTAGAATTTTGAAGAACTACAGTTATTGACATGTAAGTTAATCCTCTCTGACTGTTTTATATGAAGCACTATGATTCACAGAGAAGTGATTATGAGGAATGCTTTAACTTTGAGGTGTCTGAGAGATGCAGACCTACAAAGTGCTCAGGCCTGGATGATGCACTTTGACATTCATTTCAGAGTAAAAAACTTTGGTAGAGCAATTAGAAATAAATTGAGTGGCTCTGTTATACCTGGCAATCTGAAATTCATTTGATTCATTAGCTCATTATAGTTTAAGCTTCACATTTAAATATTAGAAAAATCTTGTAA
The DNA here is from genome assembly GCF_009819885.2 of Catharus ustulatus. NCBI lineage: Eukaryota > Metazoa > Chordata > Aves > Passeriformes > Turdidae > Catharus > Catharus ustulatus. The sequence goes on along the minus strand of NC_046235.1, from coordinate 5,894,974 downwards.
TTATATTTGCAGATTAGCTTTGTGTTTTCCTGCTTTCTGTGATACATGGCCAGCTGTCATTGCTAATTTCAGGGAAATGTACTCAGGAAGACTTTAATTTATTGCATTTGCAGCTTTTTTGCTATGATAACAAAGGCCTTATGAAGCCTTTTGTATCTGGATATCACAGCTATATAGATAATGACCTACCCTTGAACCATACCTATGCAACATTTTTCCATAGCAAAAGGCTCTCTATTGTAAATGAACCAACAGGGTTTTGTATTGACATTTATGAAAGGAAGAGAGAGAGAAAACATAGCTTGGTTCCATTTTAAAAAATTACAATTTCATTTTAAGCATTAGTTTTGAATAGATTTGGGAGCTTAAAGCTCAACTCTGCACTGAAATGTGTCACTTAATGCAGTTTGATTGCAAGAATGAAACTCTGGAAGTGAATTGTGGGGGACAAGCAGAGGCAGTGCCCGTTCAGGGTCTCTTCAGTGCTGTCACCTGCCTCACCATGCAGAGACCACAGTGCCTTCACACAAGTGTGTTCTTTGATGATATTTGCATACATAATCTGATAAATAATACCTTTTACTTATGTGTTTAGGATAACTGGCTCAGCTTGGGTCCATTAATTGCTGCTTGGGTCCTTAAATTGATTATGTTCTTTGAAAGTCAGCTTGGAGACCCTTAGTTTATCATTAAAACTTGTCTGTGTAGTCTAAAGAGGCCTCTTATCCTTGCCTCTTACTGTAATGTCCCATTCCTAAATGAACTTCTGGGGCCTGACCTAAATTCTTGAAATTACTTGGACCGAAAACTTTCTTCCAATTTTGAATGAACTCATGTGAATAACTCAAGCAGCTTTTATGCTACTTAAGTAACTGTAGCTGGTTTCATATTCTTCTGCATTTTTTTGCTTGTAATACCATAATTTTTAAAGCAAATACCTTCAAAATAACTTGCAAACATCTAGCTGGAGCAAAAATAATATATTGCCTGATGTATTTGCCTTATTTAGTACATCTAGTCTGGACAGCAAAGCAATGAGCCTCAGCTTCGTGAATAGTCAAAGGAGTCTGAGGAAAACACTCCATTAATTTAATGTTATCATTACCCATGTGTTATTTCTAGCCTTCTGTGGATCCTAAAATGAACACTTGCACATCGAGTTAAATCATCCACTCCCTTAGAGAATGGGTGTTCCAATGTCTGCAGTTTATTTTTCTCATCTATCCTTAAATGAACGTTTTCTGCTGAGCCTCCACACCTCATCATTTGTCTGTAAAGCACCCTGACAACAGTCTCTGTCAGCAATTCCCAAGCCCCCTGAAAGAGCTCTGGAGCAGGGTCTCAGGGCTATATCTTTCTTTAATATACTTGAACACTGTATTTTATCTGACTTTCTACTTGAGCCCATCCAAATACCACTTTTCAGCTTTGCTGCTTGAACATTGCTCTGCTTCTACGTTCCTGAATTTTGTACTTTTTATCAGTAAGGATTTTTCCTCAGCTGTAATCTAGTTGAAGTTGGAGCCCCATTAAATCAATAGCTAATTGATTGTATAAATGAAGAAGGGGAATTTAGTTTTGTTGTCTTTTTTTGGTCATCATATAAGATAATTGTCACCTTTGTTACTACACGACATGGGACTGGTTTGTCCTGCACTGGAGGGTGCAGGTGCCACCACACTGAGCTGGGCTCTTGCTTTGTCTGGCTGGGCCATCATCTGTCCCTGTCCCAAGGTGTCAGCACAGCTGTCCTCTCCCAGCCTGTGGGCTGAGAGTAGTGAGTGCCTGTAAGGGCAGGTTGCTGGCTCTGTGAACAGACGTTCCTGCATCTGGGTGCTGTTTGTCACTATAACGAGTTGGCTTCTCATCACCTCATCTCTGAATTCCCTTAAAGTGCTTGTAACCACCAGTCCCCATATTGTGGTCACAGGCTGATTTTTGGGTTCCTGTCTTGTTGACCACTCTGGTTCTTGCATGCTACTAAAGCATATGGAATGTTTGATGTGGTTTTAAAGCCCCTGAACAGTCTGAATATCACCATGGGCAAATTGTGCCTTCTGCCCCAGTGAATATCATCTGCCCCCAACATACCCTTATCTTTCCTGCATTGGGTCACTTAGCCAAAAATAATACTGACATTCAAAAAAGAACTGAAGAGTTCCTGAAAGCCAGTGGAAAATACCAGGAGCTGCACATGAAATTTGCTTCATTTGTTGGCAAGTGTGTGAAAATATAGATATGAATAAGATTTCAGGTAACCATTTACTCCCCTCTACAATGTAATTAGCTGGCACATTGTTGAAATGCTTTACTTTTGACCTTCATCCACAGGACCCCCTTCTTAGAGAGGATTTCTGTCTGGTTGCCTGAGGATGCAGGATAGTTATTAATTATTCCTTCAATAATACCTTTTTATTCCAGCTGGTTTGTAGCTAAGCTGCTTCTAAATAAAGCTTATATTTTTAAAGCCCAAGAAAATGGGCAAAAAAAAATGAACATTTGTTAGGGAACTTAGATTTTTAACAAGGTTTTCACTTGTCAGTTTCCTTACCTGGATTTTCCTTAGTGATGTTCCCAGGGGAAAAGCTGTTACATGAAGGGTACTGCTTTGCTTAAAAAGGCTGAATACTAAAGATGACTGTTCTGTACTGAGTTCCTCCAGACAGCGTTAACAAAACTGCTGCAAGCAATATATTGGAGAGGCATGGTGATGATAAGGCCAGGTGAGGACAGAGCTCCCCAGGCAGACCTGCAGTGCTGTGCAGGTGAGAGCACTTGGTGTTGGCTCCAGCTGATGCTGTCCTAGCAGTGAAAAAGTGACTGGGACTACTTGGTTTTGACAGACTGCCTTCTTCCCCATCATGATTTTTGCATTTTTTTTTGTGATGAAGATTTTTCTTCCCACAGATACTGTGGTTATTGAGAAACAAAACTTCCCCAAATGTGATATTTCCATCATGTCCAAACCCACACAAGGTACTAAGGGATGCAAATTCAAATTGGCTGATATAAAAACCATTCTATCCATGGTTAAGTTGCAGCATGGCTTTTGAATACCTACATTTCCAGTACTGATTTCTTATCAAAATTTTAGTCCAGTTTTCAGCCAAAAAATATTTTGTCAATTGTTTATTAATGAAAAGATTTTTGAAGGAGAAATGCTGGGTTTCTGTATGGGAGGTGCATTCTTGTGGAAAACCTCAGCTGATCTTCAGTAGCAGATGTGTTTCCTCTTTACCGATAGAGGAATTAAATTATTTACTCAGTTTCCCTAGAATTGAAATACTGGAGGAAAAATAATGGGCTCTTTTACCAATGCTCTTTGGTAAACAACAAAAGTAGTTCATTGGATAGTTAATTTCTTCCAGCTTTGTCACAGACAACATAAACATGCCAGTGCCTAAAAACTAACTGGAAATACAACCGTACTGAGTATAATGCAATATGAACAGCACAGAATTATTCACTAAATATTCTGAAATAGATCTGAGTGCAGCTAAGTCAGTGCTGCAGTGTTCCAGGTAATGGTTTGACTTTGAAAGTTGAGAGTAACCAAAGCAACTTGAATTGATTTTGCTTTAAACAGCACAACTTAAGAGGATAAAACTGAAGGGAAGATAAGCAACACTGTATTGCACCAATACTTAATGCTTCTCCAGGGAGTTTCTTTGTGTGTGATTGTTGGGAATAGTTCTGCAGACTATGGCATTTAAATCTGAAAGCTTTCTGGCAAGGACCTTGTGCCCAGAAGTAACTGGGTAGGTATTGTACTTAACTAAATATGAGGAATACAAATGTCTAAAAAAAAAAAAAAAGTTTAAATTAAAGTTTTATGTAGAACCCTGCGTAGAGGATTTGTGTGCTTTAACTATGTTTTTCTGTTATATGTGAGGTTGTTGTTAGACTTGCAACTCACGAGGAAGAAGGTAGGCAACAGTAATAGTATTCTGAGGGATAGGTAAATACAGCTATGATTCGGTTGGTAATGGCCAAAAGTAGAAATAATTCAGCTGTTTTGACTTGTGACGTGACCCAAAGATGTTTCTTACCTGGACAAGTGTGGCGTACAGAAAAGATGCACCTACTTTGTGAATAAGAATTATTAATGCACATTCTACAGGACAATGTGGATCACTTAGTCCGATTTTGGGGTGTGATTAGTAGCAAAGCATATATAGGGCTAGATTTTACCAGGAACAGAGAGGAGTTATGTAGAGACTACCCCATCATAAACTCCAGTAATTTCACAATTATAAACCGCACCTGGTTATAAGCCCCATGTCAGGTGCTGGCAACTGTCTTGGGTTACAATACAAAGTGTGATAAAAGGTATCTGTTCTATCACCATCTGTTGAGGGTGGGGGCAGTGGTCAATATCTCCGTGGGAGATTTCTATTGATGGGCCATCCATTGAAACCAGGCAGGGCATTGTTCTTTATCTTTTCACAACCCATCCTTCCTCCAGCCAGTCATTTTCTGCTAATGGCCATTGAGTCCCACTGTGGGACTGATAAAATTACTGCATCCCATTGGGAGTTGCTCCAGCCAGGGGGAAGAGCCCAACATTTCTTACCAAGATAAAAACAGAGGTTTTGGGACACTAAGGTAGCTCCTTTCTCCACTGGACTCCAGAGGAAAACTGGATATCTCCACATCACCACTGGAGCTCCGGAGGGAAACTGCACCTTGTACAGGAGCACTGCTCCAACTGAGCCACATCTGTCACTGCAGGAGGATGCAGCCACCATGGAATGGGACTGCTACCAACACCCTGCCTGATGGGGTGTCAGGTTGTACTCTGACTGTGTCAGGGTTTGGAGTTTGTTTCTTTGTAGTACTGTATTTCTATTTTAATTTCCCTAGTAAAGAACTATTATTCCTATTCCCATATCTTTGCCTGTGAGCCCCTTGATTTCAAAATTCTAATAATTTGGAGGGAGAGGGTTTCCATTCTCCATTTCAAAGAGAAACTCCTGCCTTTCTCAGCAGACACCTGTCCTCCAAACTAAAACAGCAACTTTTCGTTCTTTGTCCATATATTGGCCACACCTGATTATAAACCGCACTTTGGGTTTGGACCAAAATTTTAGTCAAAATGGTGTGGCTTATAATAGTGAAATTACTGTAAATTGTTGCTTCTCTTTTGTAAATCTGCAGCCACTTGTACTTCAGACTGCTCGGGGTGCACTCCAGTGTCAGTGAAGTTACTACTGTCCACCAGATTTTCCAATTTTCTTATACAGCTATGCTCTGTGCATCTCAGCAAAATTCCGTCCTTTGATTTCTTCTTTTATTCTTAGATAAGTCATCTCTGAGAATGTTTCTAAAGGTATTCTTTTAAAGGAAATAATAAGAAAATAACAACATTGTGAAATTTCCTTTTTCATTAAAGTAATTTTACCTTGTTTTCTGTAAATTTTGAGATTATCCTAATTTCAAATCTTTTGTTAAGTGCAAACTAGAGAAGTAATGGAAAGGACGTGAGGAAAATAAACCTTACTGCTGAATCTCAATCTGAATTTACTTCCTCTTCTTTAGTGATGCACTTATATAGGCTGCTTATTATTAGGTACCATGGAAGAAATAACAAGCTAATTTCTTACTGAAGTAGTTTAGAGGTTTTTTTGTTTGTTTTTTTTTTTTCTCCCTGTGGAAAAAGTGCTCAAGCTGGCATAGCAGTCTTAAAGGACAAAAATGGAGTACTGCACTTGTGGATCAATGAGCTCAATAGAGAAGACCATGAAGAAACTAATTTATAGATAGGAGGAAGTTTATATTATCATGACTGTACACAAGGACAAAGCTGTCCAATGACAATGACAAAATCACCCTTTTATAGTTCTAGAAGAGATGAGTAACAGGGTTCATTGTTGACAAAAGACATAGACTTCTTACAGTAAATGAGTTCCTTGTTTGTGCAAATATTGTTTGGGGGTACCTGCAGAATGCACCTTGGAGAGGAGCTGTCCTCAGTGAAACTGCAAGTATTTACAGAAGTAAAGCTTTGCTGTGAAGAACTGCAAAACTGCCAGAGGGCATAAACAATGTTTGAAATGCATTCAAACACACTAATCATGAATTATAAACATCTTTTTGTGACCCTTCCTTAGCAAACTGACCACTGGGATTAACTGCCATCTAGTGAGGGTTTATGACCCCGTGGAAATGTGGTGTTGGATTACTCTGGGGTTCTGCAGCGTAGAGGAGCTACCAACAACAGAGGGAAATAATTGCAGACAGTCTTGAAGTGAAGATAGAAGAAAGAGCAGCTTTCTAACTAGTCGTTGTTGCATTAGTCTATTAAGAGAGGAAAAAAGTCATTCCTTAAAATAATAATTTAAAAACTCTTTAACTTGTAAACAAAGAATTTTTCATTTTTGTTTTTTTATTCCTGTTATGACTTTTGATTCACATGATGTTAATTTCTTTAATGTTTTGTAAATTAATTATGGCAAGGAGAGCTGCAAAACTTGTGCCTTTTCTTAAAAGATGGTAAATAGACTTCTAATGTTGATAATTTCATTTCTATAAGGTGGTGCTACAGTTTGATTTTATGCACATCCAAGTGGCCTCTTCAGCAGAATACAAGTTGATACAGAAACCATAATATAGAAAATGTAGGTTCATACAAAGGAGAAAGGCCTGTGTGTCTGTCTGTGACTGCATGTGATAACTTAGCCCCCAGAACCTTTGGGAGGCATATAATTTAGTGAGCCTCAGATAAGCTGCCTTGTGAGTACTCCCTAAAGCAGTGGTGTTTTCTGTACCTTCACCAGATGGTCTGAGGTGTATCTAATTTTTTTTTTGCTAGGTAACCAAAACTTAAAATTTATAATTTGCTAATCTTTACAGTATATGAAGCCCAAATTCAGTTGGGCCATGCAAATAAGTTGCGAATAAAAACATTTCTGAAGTAAATGGTATTTGAAAACTGCCTGCTAAAACCATCAGTTGCTGGTTTTACTGTGAATATAACACCTCTGGTGGTTTTTACTACATAGATCTGACAGTGAGGTGAGCTCTGCTGTATCCCAGTAGAAGGATGGAGTGTTCCAGAGATTATACCTAACTAACTAAAAAGTGATTTTCTTTTGATCCTGCAGTGGTCACTGTCAAACCAGCCTGACTGTCTTGGACAAATGATTTTACTCCTTTGGAGAATGTGCTGAGAAACCAAAGCACTTGTAAAAGAAGCTGTGTACTCTGGTTTTTTGACTTGCTCTGCCTTTAGGAGATTAAGTCCTTTTTGGAAAGTTACCTTGAAGTTCCTCTTGATTCAAGCCAGATTAAGGTAAAATGCAAATAAAGGATTTCTTTTCATAATACCTAGAATACACAACACAGTTGCAAGTGTTTATACAGAAGAGATAAATGAAGCAATAAATAGATGGGGGAGACATTAAATCTGAAAATTCTCTCTTTTGTGTATCTGCTTTGCTGCAGCTTTTTCCCAAGCAGATATTATCAGGGATACTTTTTCTGTGTATTTTCTATCTCAGGCAGCATTTTTGAGAAAGTGACCTCTTGAATGCTCTGGATTACTTGTCATGGTTTTCATTTCTATACAGTAAATTTTAGGATGTATATGTGAAAAATTGATAAGGTGACTTAGAAGTATCCAGTTAGTAATAAATTACTGCTTCACCCTATTTCTCCCAAACAATGCAGAAACACTTAATATTACCTGATCTATTTGTAGTAATTGAGTCAATCTGTGTGGAAATCTTGCATTTGCAATTTGGAGGAGAAGAATCATGAAACTTGAATCATGAAAACTCTATAGTTTTCTCTTTCTAGGCTATTCTATGCCTTCCACATTCTCCCAAACAGATGAGTTTCCTAGTTATTCAATAAATGTATGCTTAGATGGAAATTGAAGAATTCTGTGGGGTTTGGTTTTATTTTAATTAAAATACCAGCAGTGACTATTTTTTTCTGTCTGGAATAAGCAGACCTCAGTCCTACAGTGACCACAGCTCACAACTACTGTGGGGTGAGCTGACCTTGAGCATCCCCCTGAGCTGCAGCAGTAGTTTGTCAGCTCTGACCTGCCAAGGGCTCTTGTCACTGGTGTTGCCCTCGAGGCCCCTTTTGCCCCATGCAGGAAGTGTACCAGTTAAATCTGAAACAAAATAAGAAAGTTGGTGTTGGGTGTACTGAGTAATGTTCTCTTTGCAGTGCTCTCATTTGGAGTGCCCTGCTGATGGCAGATGGGAGGTAGATGAGTTATTGTTGTCAGATTATTTTTTCAGTTAATGATTATGCAGTGCTTTGAAGAAGTAAAGTGCTATATCACTGTTAAGTATTATTATTATTCAGTTCCCAAAACATCAAAGGGCAGATAAGGTTTTAATGATATTTTTCCCTTGCATTTTTTACTAGTGTAGTTGAAAGCAGAATGAGAACAGGCTCTTTGGCTGTGGCAGTTTAAATGTATGTTATTTAAAAGAATATTAGACGTGATGTTTCTAACTATCTCATTCAAACTCATTCCGAAACAGTTCTCTTGCCTGAAAATTAATCCAAAACAAGATTCTGTGCTAGCTATAAAGAGCTGGATTGAGCTAATTCATGTGTTGGGTCCAATCCATCCATACAAATGTGTCTAATCCAGATCCTGCTTCTTATGTCATTGCCTTATTGAGACTATGCAAACCCTGTGCTGTTTTATCATCTTTAATAAAAATTGAGGCACTGATTTCTCAAGCTAGAAGCAAGACACGGAGAGTAATAAAACTGTGGAGCTAGATTATTTATGAATTTCAACACCTGTAGGTCTTTTCTTCCCCCAAAAAATGAAGAAATTGTACTCTTCTGTAATTCTGCCCCTAGCAGATGTCACATTACACTGCATCTCTCATCAATATTTGTTAACTTTAGCCTTGCATTATGATCTTCTGTCCAAATCCCATGGCTTTTAGAGATAGAGCCAAAGAGATATATTTGGTTCTTTGTTCCCTTTCTGGAATGCTTTGGCGATAGCAAAGCATGTTAATGTATTTTGCCTCAGGTTTGAAGCAACACAGCTAAATTTTCAGTGAGAATTGTTGCAGAATTTAGCTAAGAAGAACAGTTGTTTTGACTCTGAGGGAGACTTTGATTCATTGATTTGAGTCACTGCGCACAGTACATGAACGATCTTGTATTTCAACACCAAGTACGAGCTAAGTTAATTTTGGATGTGCTGTCATCTCCCACTATAGAGTGGGAGGTGGGTGATACCCAGCTTCTTACTATGTTGTTTGCTCCTGGTTGGAGGGTTCTTGAAAAATACTGATTCTCAACATATGTGGCTAAAGTTTAAGTTCTGGTAAAGTTTCGGGACTTGACAAAATTCTGTCAATTCTAATCAAATTTTATTTTAGAGCCAAATATTTGTGTGAGGAGAAACAGTAAACAACTATTTTGTTCTCTTGGAGAATGAAAGCTTTAAATTTTGCTATTGATTTATAATACTGTAATTTTTAAATGCTAAAAATTCACTTATACCAAGAGAAAAATTAATTTGACATTTTCTTTCATAGAAAATAATGAAATCTTCATGATCTTCATTTCTTTTGCACAGCTGTTCTTTTAGAATGAAAACTACCAAACTACCTACCAAAAAATAGGAGATTTCATTTAAATAGACCCGTTATCTTCAGTGACAGTTATGATTTCTGGCTCAAATTCATTCCATACATTAAATAGGAAAGATCTGTTCTGCTGTAAGGTTTTGGGACCACTGGCAGAGACAACTGGGAGAGTTCTTGGGCACGTTCATAATCAACAGAATGCACTCCTGAGCATTCTGTTGCAGTGTGGGAATCCAGGACATCTCTCTGGGTGCCCTGGATGGCTCGAGACCCAGGCAGGGGGCTCAGGAGCCTTGGCACAGTGCCCAAAGCCCCTGTGCCTTGGATTTCTCTCCCTGGGAAAAACTAGCATCCTTACATGAAGAATTACAAGTCATAAAATGTAAGTAGAGTATAAGTTAGATTATTATAAGGTGAAAAAGTAGGTTTTTAAGATTGTTTGTAATAAGGGTCTGGGGTCAAGATCGAGGAATCTGGGCGTGTTCTGTCCTTCTTTCTCCTTCCTGCATCCATCTTTTGGGTGATGTTGGCACATTTAGAGCAGAACCAGACTGTACAATGTAAGTGATAGGTATGGAAAGATAATTGTAAATAATGTTTATGTAGTTTTTAGTGTAAAAAGATAATCCCACTCCAGGGGCAGGCAGTGTGCCTGGACTGAACAGCTGGAAGGACTGCAGCTAGTCAGGGAAAGAACTTTTAGATTAGATAAATAAACCACCTCTGGAAACAACAGAAGAAGACTCCTGACTCTTTTTCCGGTGCTTGGGCTGGGACACAGAGACTCTAAAACACACACAGGTGGTGGCTCAGGTTCGACAGACACACCACCAACCACATTGCAGCAGCCCCTGCTCAAAGACTGGGGTGGAATTCCAGATGCCACATCCGACCTCAAATATGTTTGAATATGTAGACAATTTTAAGTTTGTCTCTAAAATATATAATATTTGACAGTGGGAGAAGAGTTGAAAGAGGGAGGATGCTGCACTTATTTTTGAGTTTGGGCTTGGCTTGTAGTGGATCTTGTTCCATTTCTCATTTTCACACTGTTAAAGAAGTATCATGATTAGTTGTGCTGTTGATCTTAATTGAAAGTCTTACGAATATAATCGTTTGAGAGCCTAGAGTAAAAGATCTGGGTGAATGAAAATATTATTAAAGATTTAGATCTGGAATAGCCCCATATCCATTAGACAATGCAGTGGTCAGGACAAAAGGTGGGAAATGAGTACTTTGAGACAAAACTTTCCTAGAAGATAGTGTTGAACTATTTTTCTTCAAAAATGTGGTAGCAGAAGTGAAAGTGCAATTTTAAATAAGCTGAACTGCAGATAAAGCAGCAAGGTTCTAAACAGATCAAATTTGCAAGTGTGTTTCAATGTATTTTGTGCCTTGGGAATCCCAAACTACCAAGCAGCCTAATATGCTAATACTGTGCAGCAATTGTTTTTTTCCTATTTTAGTGTTTCCACAGTCAGTGCATTGCCAGCTAACTTCTGGCATGTGAAGAAAAAAGTGAATTTGTCATTAAAGACTGAAACTTGTCCCTAAACTCTAAATTTAATATAATTGCATGCAGGTTTGCACTGGGTATTGTACAATGCATCCTCCGCTGATTAATTTGTCTAATCTAATTCTATCTGATCTGGTACGTGACTTATTCAACACTGCAGGCCTGAGTTAATAAAGTCTTCAGGGAATTGGACACTGTGCTGGTTTTAACCAGTCTTATTTGGAGGAATAAAAGGGGACAAGGTATGTCTTTATATATACATCAGGACCTTGGTAATAAGTTGCAGGAGTCCATGTTCCTACTGTTAGCATTAATGTAGTCCGTTTTGGTATTATTAAAAGAGCAATTAACACCTGCAGATATGATCAGAGATACTATCAGAGAGGAGGAATTCGATTTCACACTGAAGTTCAGCTTAGACTTTTATTTCTGAAACAAAAACTGGGTACACACCATAGTACCACAGAATAGTGGCATTCTATTTCTGAATGTGACTTAACTCATGATAAAACTGCAATTACTCTAAATAAGGCTTACATTACAACTCAGTGGTAGTAAACATGCACTCATTGTAAGGGGAGGATACTCCCTGGGATGAGGTGATCCTGGCAGATCTTCTCTCAAATCCTATATTTGGGAGGTTTAGCAGAAACGACACTGCAGAAAACAGTTGTAACCTTGGAGAAAGATCACGAATTACCCATGGCTGTGAAAACTTTTAGGAAATATTGTCTCACATCTAAAGTGACATTCACATATAAACACTTCATGTATTCATCTGGAAATTTCTTGTGCGTCCATTCTGAGTATTCCAGCAACAAAATGTGAATACATATAACACAATGATGAGTAAGGGGAAGACTCTGGCAGTGGTAACTGGTTGGATACAGATACACTACATGCAAATTCTCAGTGTTGGTGGTATTTTTTGGCAAGTGATTAGTAATTTCTTTTAGACAACTGAGAAACTGATAGCACATGTATCACTTAGCACCACCATGTAGAAAGAAGCCTGGTGGAAAGCTGAAAGCAGTATTTAAGATTTGCCTTTGAGTTATGTCAGTCTTTCTGTGTGGCGTTTCATATTTCACTGGGGATCCCTGACATGCTGTTCCTTATCAGGATTGTACTTTGATGCACAAGCTGTGGTCAGGCTCACCAATGGCAATCAGCTACTGTGCAGACCGGATTTGTTACCTGTGCAGTGCCCTTGTGGTTGCAGGTGAAATACTGAAGTCCCATTTGAAGGTGTAAAGACAAACAAAATGATGGGGTTTGAGGAAAAAATGTCATGGGTCAAATTGAGGGGGAAATATTTTCATTTGGTCTCTCAAATAAATGGGACTCTCCACTATTCCAGGTCAGCTTCTGTATTATTTCTGGAAATAATGTTGACTCTTTGCTATATATTGTGTGGTGTCATGGAGAAAAGAGATTTATCACCATTCATGAGCTAAGAAACTTGGATGCACTAATGTGCCCAATCTTTTCATGATGTTCCTTGTAGTCCACGAGACTAACAACTTTTTCTTTTCTAAGCTGAAATTTATTTTTGTTACAGCTCAAGTTTTGGTTTGGTGTTGGATTTTGGTTGGTTGGTTGGTTTGTTGGGGGGGGGGGGGCGTGTTGTCTGTTTAAAAAGCAGTGAAGTCTATTCGGAATCATTTTTTCAAATGGTTAGAAGATAAATAGCACCAGTACTCCTGATAAAATTGCACCCTCTCAGTTTTTGCTCTCAGCTGAGACAGAAAACTGCCTAAAAACGAGGAGGAAACCTCCAAGATGGAAAACCATTTCCTCTTCCAGCGTGACAAATAATTACAGTGTGCTGATTGTCTAGCTAAACCCCTGAAGCTCTGGCCCCTGTGCCCTTGATAAGGTAATCCTACAGGCTGTATATAATGCCCGGGGCTAATGCCAGTGTGGAGGTGTAGGGACTAAGCTGCTTAGGGCACACGCTGGCTTTTGTTCTGTGCTGGTGTCGCCTCCAGAGCAGCGGGCTGTGACCGAGCTCCTGGGGACTCTGCAATACTGATACTGCAGCAGCGCACAACTCTGAGTGTGTGTTTGTGTTTGGGGGTCTTTCTTTGCTTTTATACCCCAAAACTTGTAGCCCAGCCCTCCCAAAAACACCCAAACCTGTTTTCACTGTGAATTGACACTGATTATTTCCTTTTGTATTTATTTGTTTTGGGAATGACTCTATTTCATTTTTCCTATTAGTTTAGGTCTTCTATCTGCTAGAAATACCTTCTTGATATTTTCTTCCCTTTATCATGGTTAAAAGAGTGTTGCCTGAACTGTATGCTGCATACTCTTGAAAATGTCTGAATAGGCTTTTAAGGTAGACAAATAGGTTTGCTTCAGGAAAAAAAAAACGCAACACAAAGTGAAATTAAGGATTTAGTAGGACTTTTTGAGATGATTTAAAAGAACTACTGAACATAAAAAATAAATTACAAGTAATAAAACATTGGCACAACAGGGTTTCTTAATGTATTCACTTGCTACTTATGTAATATTGCTGTGCAGATTCAGTATTTGACAGATCTCTACAGAGGAAAAAAGGCTCCCAAAACACCTGCCCAGCAAATAAGAGTTCACAAGAAAAAATAAAATATTGCTCCCATTGACCACTAGGTGATAGCCTTGCTCAATTTATTCATTTTATCAAGGTCATTTATATAAGGATTAAAAATGTTTCACACTGAAGCTCTTAAAGAATTGGATTAATGGAAAATAAATCTTTTCTTTCTTGAACATCAAACCCAACTTCACTGTTTTCCTAGTTTATAAATATTTATGAGTCATAACACAACCTTTTTCATTGCTGCATTGGATTTATTTCACTATGATGAGTCCCCAGCAAGCATACAACAGTGCACATTAAATGCACATATACTCATCTTATTAGTCTGCCTCAATCACACCAGTGTAGTTAGGACTGTTGGGTTTTGATGTAGACTGAAATGTTGACATTTTGATTTTTATCATTATTAGTCTTTATAACCAAAGAGTCTAAAATGTTTTTCCTGATATTACTGACTTCATCTATTACAAAATAATACCCAATCTTTTTATATATCAAGACACTGAGGCACAAAAATATTTTGATTTTGTGAAAGGATTTTCTCAATTCAGGCTAAAAAACCAAAAATATAACCTAGTTAATTGTTGAAGAATTGAGTCTTCACAATATTGACATTCTTTCTGGAGAAGACTTCTCAAGACATGGCCAGCACTAACCTTTGTAGCTTTATTAAGTTAAGGTATATCCAACATTTATAGTATAGATGCAAAAACAGTAACTTTAAAGTATTTTCCTTAGATCCAGTAATACATTAAAGTATTGTACTATTTTATTAATTCTTAAGATATTGTATCTCTATCTTCATATTTTTGAGGAGTAATAATATCTTCTTGATGATTTCTTTTCTATAGCAAGAAATGGGTAAATACTTGTGAATGAATCCTTTGAATTGCATTCATTACAGCTTTGGTGTCTCTGTGTCTTTGCTTGGATGTGCTGACAGTCTGACCTTGAAAAGTAGCTCTCCACATTGCCTACTTTTCATGCCAGAAATCTCTTGTAAAGGTGAGTATAGAGTAAACCAATTCTGTGGAAATATTATGCATACCATTGTAGTGCTCAAAGTGAAAGCAGGATTCCAGAGAACATGCTGAAATCCATATTCTACGAAAATGGTCTTTGAAAATTGGCATTGTACAGGTTTCATTTATTTGTAAATCATCTGCTGAATGCTCACACTAGGTTCTTCTTATCTTTGCCAGAACTCAACTGCCACTTTGTAAAATCATTTTGACATTCTTTTCCTGTGAAGCTCTGGGCATGTAGGACCCAGGAACTGGGTAGAATTTTGGAAGGAGTTGTCTTGATCCAAACGATCCATTAATGATACCTGCATTCCTATTCCAGTCCTGGCAGCAGTTACTCTTCCTTCCCTTACCAGTCTGCAGAGTGTGCTTTCCAAAATGCAACCAAATCTGCTCTTAAGTTGACTTTTATTGTTGCCATGCTTGGAGTGCTCATGCCTGATGCATTGACAAATTGATGTTGAAATCAGGGAAAGTTGTCTTGCCTGTCCTTGACGAAAATATAGAATACATTGCCTTACTTTGGGGGACTTCACTGAGACCATAATTCAAGAGACATTTAATCCTATCTACCTGTGGTCAATAGTAAGTTTTCCTTACTCCTAATCTTATTTAGAATTAGGAAGAAAGAAGAATTTTCATGGTTAAAAAAACCAAACCCAATCAAAACAAAAACCAAAACCAACCCTGAAACAAAACATCCTGTTAACTTATTCCAGAGGTGAGTGTGTGATGAGTTTTAATGTGTAATTCATGAAGTCATTATCTTTAGACATAGTAAGGTCTTTCTCTTCTGTCAAAAAGCCATTCCCTTTTTTCAGGCATGGCTGTCCAAAGCAGAGCTTTATTATGTGACTTCTGTCCCATTTGATCCTCCCCTGCCAACAACGCTTCCATTGCCTCGTTGTGCATAATAGTTCCCCCCACTTCAAGTGAGTACAGAAGATTGATGGGACTTGGAGCTTCTGGGGAGAGGCAACTAGAGCTGGCTGTATCCAGACATAGAACAAATTGGGAACAAGAACTGATGAGTTTAAATTAACTGAGAGGGTCAGAGAAGGTGGCCTCAGAGAAAACAAAGAGCACTGTCACTTTTTAACTTTGAAGAATGTTAGTCTGATGTCAAAGCCATCAACACCCATCAAAGTATGCAAACTTCAGCCAGGAGTAGATAGGAAAAAGGCAGAATCAACAAAAAGTAAGGAAGAAGGCAAAATATTGCTGTGGTGTTTTGTGAGAAGCCAGGAGAAATGAACATGCGCAGCCATGAATAGTGAGGCACTCTGATGAGCAGCTGGAAGAATGTTAAGTGGCATCTGCAGTTAGTGATACATTTCCATGTATCACATTCTTTCCACTCAGAATAGAGCTCATTCAGATATAGGCTGATGACTGATCTCAAACTTGACCTTCTTTTAAAATTTATTTTTCAAATGTTTTCCTTTCGTTTCCTTCTGCTTACCTCAAGCTCAGCAGACACTGGAGAATATTGAGTAATGCTTTGTCAGTAAAACTGCTGGACCTTGGGCCAGTGCTGTGATTTCTCATGTTTAGCTGGCTGAAATATCATTTTCTAGTATTACTGGGTGGTTGACTTTACTAGGTTTTGTATTCGTGTCTGTAATAGGCATTTTGTTTTTAATGAGTGGAAAGAAATATATGCTGCTATGTACAGAGCAGTTTTGAACTCAGATGGAGAGATACCATGAGTTTTGCTGTCATTCTTCAGAATTGCATTTTGTGATACAGTCATGAGAATGAATGAGCTTTTGGTACTTCCTACAGAAGTCATATTTCCACACGTTTTTCCTGGTCCCATGATACTGTCAGCTGTACTTATTCTTTTAGTTATTGGGAAGACAAGACTAATAACTTATATCCTGGTAGAGAAACAGGGCTCAAATTCAAGCCCAATTTAGAATTCATAATGATTTTGACTGGAAATATTCTGTAGCCATGCAATAACTATTTGTGTAATAAATTTTTTAAAAAACCCAAGAAATGAGTGACTCAATGGCAGCAGTAAGTACAGAAAGGCTGCAGGTAGTAAGGATGGCATGGTGACACTGCTGAATTAATATTACTCATGATATTAAAGTTTCTAGGGGATTGGAGCACAATGTATAGGGAGACACTGGAAGAACTGGGTCTCTTCTAAGGAAAGATTTTGGGGAGGATCCCACTGCTGTTTTCAATTACTCAGAGGGATTTTATAGAGAAGATGAAGACTCCTGGAGGAGTGTAGTGAAAGGGCAGAGACCAGATATAAGCTAGAACAAAAGAAACTGCACTTGAATGTGCGGGAAGAGGGGCAGATCCTAAAATGATGGTAGTCAGCCACTGGAGCTAAGGGAAAGGTTGGGCATCTCCATCCACAGACAAGTTCAAAAATCTACTGGCTATACAGTAAGGTAGTCTTGCCTTGGGTTAAACTTGAGATGGTGTCTAGAAATCCTTTGAAATCTAAATCAGTCCAATTCAACTGTCCTAGAGAGTGGGATTACCTTGGCTCTTGTACCACCTGGTACAGTGTGACTGTCAATAGCAATCTCCAGTGACTTGCAGTATTCCAGCTTCCTGTAACCAGGCTGGGGGAAAAGTGGGCGGTTCGAAGGGCTCAGCAGATATGCAAAGGGGTTGCACTGTTCCTCTGAAAGGCAGGAGAGAGCTTTCTGCTTTGCACAAGCCAAGTAAGCAGCACAGTGGGGTGCTGTTCCACCTCAGATCTGGAGAGTGGGGGACAGACTGGCACCAAACCCCTTTGCAGGTGCTTTGCAAAGCCCTTTTGAAGAGCTGGGTGAATTTCTGAGCTCAGCAAGAGCTGGACGAAGGCTGGTACGGGCAGTGGGGAAGTGCTGTGGTCCAGCCCCAGCTCGGGATCTCGTGTGCAGTCCAGGGGCTGGCTCCAACCAGGTAGGGATGCACTCCCACTGCTGGTCCTTGCACCTACCTAACAACAACCACCAGCAGTGCCCACCCCATTCCTCTGCCATGTTTCCAAGGAAAATTGGAAAGCACTCATCTTTCTGCAGGGTTGTCTGAGGGATAGGCAATGTTGTATGGATCCTGTGAGAAGTGTGCTGATATTTTGGAATTACTTAGGTAAGCCAGCTAGCTAGCTACACGTTCAGAAGAGATGGTGTGGCTTTTAGTACTCATTTGTCAGAAAAAATTAATGACTATAAGGCTCATCATATCACAATTTTCGGTTTTGGTGTGCGCCATGCTTTATTTTCATGTGCATATCACTTTTCGTTTAGATTCTAATTATAGTATACGTGCAGCTATTAGAAATCTGAAGCTACCAAGTGTTTCAGATTTTCTCAGTTCTTTGAGTACATTCCACCCCAGTGAAGCTGTACAGAAGCTTTCCTGTCATTTTCAACTCTAATACAAACAGTAGTAATTTCTCTGCTTCAACAGATTTTAAAAAGAATTATACTGCACTTGAATAAAATAATCTATTTCTTTTAACTAGTGTGTCAAAAGAAATACTGATCTTTTGTGTTATCCACATCTACCCAAATGTCTGACATGTGTCCAAAAGAGCCTTCAAGAACAAAAACGCCTTTTAGAGACTGAATTTCTTTTTCAAAGATAGACTGCTCATTTACGGAAAGACATACCACACTGTATCTAATCTTTTGAACTACCATCCTGATCTTAATATTGTTTAAGTCATGATGCTTATGATTGAAGCATATAAATATTAGTTTATGGAGGATTTAATATCTTCTCCTTGAATGATTCAAATTATTTGCCTTTATATTGGGACCATGAAAACAATTCTGAATTTAATGGTAAATTAGTGGGGTATAGATGTTGTCATCTTTTTGGAGAGTTTTTTTCTGAAAATTAAGGTGTGAATGAGACATCAGTTAACAGCTCCTTAATAGTTATTGTACTCTCAGTGTGCTGAGGCTGCATTTTCATTACTGATTCAACTAGGGCTTTATATTTTTTAATTTTGAAGATTTGGCTACAAAAGCTTTTTTACACCAAGTGTTTGCAAATAAATAGAATATCATAAAGCTTTCACAGCTTTGTCCTTTTCCCAGAACTGGCTAAAAAAACCCACTCCTGCTGGTACCTGGTAATAAAATGTAGTCTAGTTCTGAATATTACAGATGCTACAGAGACAGGTAGAGCTAGAGGTTCTTCAGTTTGCATTAAGGACCACGAGTTGAGCCTGTATCAGTAGTGGGAGCCTTAAAAATATTTCCTTTGAAGTATTTCTTTTATGGGCTCAGAAACACTGTTTCCATGGCAGGGACCTTTTTGACTTTGAATTTCAGTGAAGGGTTCCTAGTGTAAGTTCCTGTACTCCGGTGTCTTGATTTCTGCAGTGATAACAAAAGCCAGCTGCTATCACAAACTGAAAGGATACTTCATTTCCTTCAATGCATGCACCTTCTCTATTGTATAATCATGCAATTTAACAGATAGCACCACTGGTTGCTTAATGCCATTTTATATGAAAACAAGGTGATTGTACAGTGGTAAATGTGTCACTGTTTCTGTTCAGTGCAATGTAATGTAGCACTGGGACATGGAAGGGCTCCACAACAGAAGCAATGTCAACAACTATAATAGTCCCATCCATCTTGATCTTAAATTTCATCTTTTTTATATAAGGAGAAAGGCATTCATGAGAGACCAGTGATTGTGTTTCTTTGTTTAATCAGTAATGATAGCTTGAATCAAGAAAGAGGATTAGTAGAAATACAATATGAAAGCCTAACAGGTGGTTGGGGTGAGAGTCTGTCAGTCCTGGCACATGTCCAAGTGACTTGCACAGAGGTGTGAAAAGAGGTACATTAGTCATAGAAGATGGACATTAGGAATCCCCAGTTACTGACTGAAAAAAAAATGTAACTGACATCTGTTACTCGTTTCTCTATAAAAAAGATAAGAATTGCTCTGCTGTTATTATGTGGAAGAAAGTGAGTAGTTGCCATTAAGCAGAAGCTTTCACGTGTGGCTTGTCTCAAGCTGACAGGAGCCGTGTCCAGATCGAGTTAGTGAAGTCATTCCGATAAGAAAAGGCTCTGGCATGAGAAGAATTGGCTGCTGCTGCAGGAGGGAAATATGGACACAAAGGGCTCGTTGCTGCCATACCTGAGGGAGCACAGAACAGCCTCAGCGTCAGCCAGGGCAGCGTTTGAACCCTGCTATAATGCTCCATTAATGCATGTGACTGCTTCATTAAACACACTGGCATGACAAAACAAATGTGCCATCCCACCATGAAAACTGCTACCTACTGATGGACACAGTGACAAAAGAGCAATTTCTGATGGATATAAAATAGCCTCATGCCTCAGCCTCCTCTTAGAGTAACTACTGAGCAAAATATGTGAAAATTCAGGTAGATTAGTCATAGAAATGTGCTGAAACCCACAAACACACCTTGCCAATCACTTGATTGTTCTATGGGATTTCCTAAATGCAGGTTGACAGAAAAAGTCTTAAATGAGGGGAAGTTTATTGCATAAAAATTCAAACTGCTGGAACCAGGGTCATAAACTCTTACCTGTATTAACATGGAATTAAGTGTTTCAAACTAACCATTGGGTTTAGAAGAGAAACAGAAATTCTTTTCAGGCTTATATAGGCTTAGTTCCCCCCTTAGTTCTCACCTGAAGTCGCTAACATAAAGAATATGTTTTTATACCTTCTTATGTCTCTCCAGTAATATCACAAAATCCTCTCTGCCCACAGCTGGAATCCTAGACACTGTGTAGTAGAAATAGTAAATAAGCAGGTATAATAGCTATTCTGCACTTGTGAAAATGTCTGTCTTAACATGAGCTTGGTGAAAAAAAACCAAACTTTTCCAGAATAAGACTGTTATTAAAAAGAATATTATGTTATATTGTTATAACGAAGAATATTTATTCCTGAATGAATCCATATTAATGCTACATAAACAATCTAAATATTTTTTTGTTTTGACATAGAATTTTCAAGCTGCCTTTTCCTTTTCCTGACATCATTTTCATTTTATGTTCTTTCAGGAGAAAACTTAGTTTGTTCTCATAAGAGTACATCAAATACAACACTCCTTCTGGTAAGAATATGTGATTATTTAAGTTGTATTATAAAATGTAGCTCTCTGGAATCTGACACATTCAGCTATTTTTCATTTTCAGTAACTGCATTTAACAGTTCCATCTTCGTTTCAGCAGCACTTTAATTCTTTTCTTTCCTTTGTTCCTGTCCTCTCTGCTTTCCGAATTTATTCTGCAACTTCCTGAACAATGCTGTAAATCTTCCTGTAGTCAGTATTTCAGACAGTCACAAGCAGCGTGTGGTATGTGAAATCTAGGCATCCCAAGATCTACTTTTATTTATCCTCTTGTGTTTCTATTCCTTTTGTGAAGTTTTTGGCATCATTAGTGGTGTCAAAATAGAGCATGTTGCCCTAGAAAGACAAATATCATAATAATTTTTCTGTGGAAAAGGAGAATGTTCAGGAGACACCCAACTGACTCCATTGTCATGCCACTTAAAGAACACACCGCTGGGATTTTTCATCAATGTCCCATCCTTTCTCTTTTGGAGGACCATGCTATGTTTATAGTTCACTGGTTTTTTGCATCCAAGTTTACTACTTTTTACTGGTTCTTTTAAAATAAAAAATATGCTCTTTTTTTTTTTTTAATGCTATACTCGGGATGGTTTTGAGAACACTGTCTGTGTAATTCTGTCTTAGTTTGCCTTCTGTGTTTTGGATAATAACCTTCATATCGTGGTGTATAATAATGTTATTGCACTTAATCCTGACTCTACAGAAAATTTTTTTTCCTGTCAGTGAACTGAGGGAGGCGAGGAAGCTACTGCTTCAAATTGTTTAAAACAGTATAAAGGAATATATTGTAAATCATCTCTTGCTTTTGACTATTCTGTGTTTATAAATGGAGTGCTGAACTTGAATATGTAACAGCCCTAGGGGATCACAGAGGCCCAGACATAACAATTGCATATATGCAATTCTACAGGAAGGAAACAATCCTTAAATCCACAGAGTCAGAGAATTGTGCTTGCAAAGGTGAACAATCCCCTCCTAATGCATGTCTTCATATTTCAGTGTAAAATATTTGTGCATAGTGTGTAAACTCATTTCAGATTTAAAGAAATCCCAAACAAACACCAAAATCAAATTAATGCAAGCTTCTGAAAATTGTCAGCCCTTCAAACTGACTCTGAACTATAGAAAAGTTTGGAATTTGACTGTGATTCTGTTACAATGCAAATATTTTTAAGAGATAGCATGTTACTACTGAAGTGAAAGTGGTGCAAGAGAAATAGATGAAGAGGATTAACAGACAGAATACTTGATGTCAAAATGCCTTTTTTTTTTTTTTTGATACATGAAAACTCTTTTCCTCTGTTGAGAAATAGAAAAATTGAATACTAACCCTAAAGAGACTCAGTTGCTTCAACTGTGTAAGTGGGAGGGTCCAGCTTTTTCATCTTTTGTGTGCTAGTGATAACAAAGTTCTATTTCTATTTAATTTGACAGTCTAGGAGAATGGATTTTCTTTTAATTTTTTACATTTTCAGTGAATGTGTGTGATGACTTGAGTTGCTGAATGCTATTTTTATGCCCACCTCCTATTAAAATCAGACAATTTATTCAGAAAAACCAATTCTCGTGTCATAACTGGTACTGCAATCTGTGGTGAGAGTTCTGTCCTGTTGTTTGTGGGCATGACCTCCTGAAGTCCTTCCAATCTCAATTATTCCCTGGTTCTCTGTTTTATGTCAAAGTCCAGTTCTGTGAGCCTAACTTTTGATGATTGGTTTGCCATCAACCCTTGCACTCTGAGCTGTGCTGTCTGTAGTCCATAAAGGGTTCAAATCCACACAGTGGAGGGTGCACTGCAAATGAGAAACAGAGCATTTCCCCTGGCCTCTCCACAATGTTTAACTCTGGCATTAAAGTCTCCTGGTTAAAGTTATCCCCTGTGCCTGACTTAAAGTTTTGGGGAATTGTTTATGCATGTGGAAAACCACTTAACCTTAGAATTTATTCTCTATTCTATGAAGAATAGCACAGAATAGAGCTGGGTTTATAGTTAGTAAAATATATATGTATTACTGTAATATATAGAGTTATGGTATTGAACATAACTGCCTGTGGTCACTCTATTCACTGGTCTGTCTGTAAGGCCTAAAATACATTAATCCCAGGGATGAGCAAACAGAATATTCAGATGGATATGCAAAAACTCATCCGCCCATCTTCCTTGCTGTTTGGTCTTATTTGTTTGTTCTGCTTTTTTAAATTTTTTTTTCACTTCTATTGTATCCCAAATATGACCATCTTTTCTCATAAAAGAAGTGCTTTTAAAAGTATTTATGGGGTTATTATTTTAAGTAATCTGCAGAGGAACGCATTAATCTAGAATTAATGAATGTAGTTGGACATTCAGATTGATTAAACTTAAACAGACTTTTTTTGCTGTTCCAAAAGATCTTTTCTTGTGATTTATTTCAAACTCTTTGTCACCTTTCTTCTTCTGCTAAGTCAGTAGTCCAGGAAAACTTGTTTTCTGCTGCCTTGAGTAATAGGGTTTTTATTCACATTTATAAATTTAATACAGGAATAGGTTTTTGTCTTTGTTAGTCACATGATCATTTATTTTATGATCTCCTATTACAAACAATTAATTGGTTAAGTTGCAATACTTAAATATGTAATGATTTCTTACTTAAATGTGTAAGAAATACACAGGGGTCACTTCCTACTGCACTAATGTGCAGTCATCTCTGGAATAAGAAATTGACACTTCATCTGTGTGCTTTCAGAGGTCAGTGTATGCTGGTGAGGCTTCATTCAGGATTCAGGGAGCGGAGAATGTAATTATTTTAATAATTAATTTTATTTTAATTGCATTTGACCATTATGCTTGGGTTGAACAATACTCCTAAAAAAACAAAGCGGGGAAATTTTTGTCATTCTCAAGTGTAGTGGTTTTCTTCCTTGGAAAAAAAAGTATCACTAAGCAAAACAAAATTCAAAACAACAAACCCACCCCTTCAAACAATCCAAAGCAAACTGTATGAAACTTGGAGACTAGACTGTGACTAAAATGACAGTGTCCCCTGTTAAATGATGGATACATCTCTGCATTACTCTGGTATTGATTGGATGTCTTTCCAACATTGACTGAAATTAGGTCACAGTATTTGACAGAACTTTAGCTCAAGACACATGATAAACTTGGATGCCTAGGATGTTTCAGTTATGTTAAGTTGATATCAGCAGGTGACACTTTATACCACTGTGATTTAAATCCCTCACAAATCGTTTGGAATCAGCAGGAAAGAGAAGTAAGTGGAATTATTAATAGGATATTAAATGAGGAAGCACCTGTTTGGCCAGATGTTTGTTTAAATAGATATGTTTACCCTTTCGCTGCATAAAACAATTAATGATTGCGTTTACAGTCTTAAAATTAGTATTTTCCGAATTTGAAATATATCAACCTTGAAGATTCCAAGGGCAGAATTAAGAAAAAGAGATCATTTTAATAGTAGCTAATATTTTTATTTTAAAAAACCCAACTATATTAAAGCATCGGTATTGATTCAACTCCATTGAACTGAAATCTGTTAATAACATTTCCATTTAAGTCCATGGTCCAGAAGTTCCTTGGTTTTGTAGGGACAAGCTATTAATTTTACTGTTAACTTCAAGGAAAGTTAAACTGGTCCTGACAAATATGATCACTGTGAGTTTGTTGTCCCAGAATCCCTTGTCCAGGGTAATAAATGTGTTCCAGCAGTGGCATATGGGGTGTTCAGCCTGGTCTGTAGTTCCTGGGGGCAGCAATGGTGTGTCCTAGGGCAGGATGTCTGGTAGGGAATGTTCTCGGTCTCAGCCCCTGTAATGTGATGCTCTGCTGTGATCTGTGAGTGGGATCAGCAGGAAAGGCTGGGAGATGTCCTCGTTAGAATCCAGGATTGTCTTCCTCCTCTGCTGAACGCTTCTTCATCTGTGCAGGAAGAGATGCTCCTGCAGGATATCAAGGCAGAGCTACCTCGGTATTTGCATCTCACATCCTACTGTAGGATGAGGGAAGGGCTTGCACCAATTCTCCCATGTCAGTGCTCCCATCAGTTTTGCCCACTGGTCTGATTGTGATGTCCTTTCCTCATTACTTGTGAGCAATTTGCATTTTAAAAGTAGGAAGATGGGAGAAACCCTGTCATGAGGGAATTTGCAGGTATTTACAAGCAGATAGATTCAAAGAATAATTTATGTAAAAGTATAGGTGAGACATTCTCAAAATACTCCGTGTGATGCTCAGGGGTTGTTTAATACTTTCTCAGTTGCTTTAATTACACAGAAAAAAACTTGATTCCTTCCTGTCAGAAAAGCTGGCAGCAGCCCAGTTTTTCTAGGATAAGGCCAGACGTAAAACACAGCTGCAATGTTTATCTGTTACTTTTTGTGAGCCAAAAATTTCCCAACTACTCTCAGTCTGGGGTCCTCTGCTTTAATCAGGGGGAGAGCAAGAGATGCAGATCATATTTATGAAAATAATTTTGGATTTAAACTACTCAGATTTGCACTTTGAGCATTGTTAAGAAGAATCTTTTTGTGCCAGCAGATGGAAAGTTTTATAAACTATGAAGAATGGTGTAAGGGAATAGGGTTTTAATTTCTAGGATCCAATCTCTTAAAAATCTCATCCTAGAAAGACTGACATAATTTCATGTTTTTTGTGTAAAATGCAAGATTTCTACTAATGACTAACTTTCATAGAAGTGCTTCCTAATAAAAGATACTAATAACTTTAAAGGAACAATTAAAATAGTGGAATGAAGTTCTACTCAGTGAGGGTCATTTGCTTTAATCCTTGAGAAATAATAAGGAAATGAGCTAACACCTCTTACCATCAGTCCTGTCAGAGCTAAACAAAAGAAGGCTGAGAAAGATGTGCTAATGGCTCAGGATGGGTTGGATCACACCCTCCCTGGCGAACAGGAGCAATTATCAGTCAGGTGCTGTTTGTTACCGCTTCAATTAACTGTACTATTACTGAGCTACAAGAACTGCAGCCCAAACAGGCAATATGTTTGCTGGCATTTGCCCTGAGAACTGACCTGTTTCTATAGCTGTAGAAATTAGGATAGTTTTATGAGAATGCTCCTTTTTTTTTTTCCTCCACCCTCCCTTTCTCTTCAGCTTTTACTTTGGCTTAATGAAGCTCAGATCATTTCCTTAGAAGAAAGCTTGTTCCATAGGAGTGCTCTGGTTGACTGGGTTTGGGTTTTTGTCCCCGTGATTTCCTTCCCAGACACTCTTATAACCTATTTTCTCGCTGTTTTCTCCATGAGATTAAATTCATAATCCTCTCTTCGCAGCATAACCAAATAATAGCATCATGCACACACACAGAGCAGACCCCGTCTTGCAGAGCTTTTTATTTCTCCAAGAACATTCATATGGCTTGTGGCAGCTCCTTAGGGGAAAGCAATGTGGGCCAAGGTGAAGCAGTTGTTCAGACCGTGAGTGGTGCAGATATTTATTTAAAAAAATTAAAAACCCCAAACAAAGAAGAGAAAAGCCCCCAGTTTGCATTGAACAGGTCATGCCTCAGCTGTTGCCAAAAGCCACAGGAGGCAACGCCATCCTTCTCAGAATAAAAAGTTGTGGCATTGGAAAATTCCATTGTTTGTCTTTGTGACTGTACAAATCCAACTCCTGAAGATTAAGATCAGGACTTTGGATGCATCTTGAATAAGAAAATGCTTGTTGAGTGCTCCAAGGCACAGGGGCTCAGATTGTCTAAGAATTTTGATATTGTTCCAAACTTGATAGTGGAACATTGTTGTGCTATGTGTTGTAAAGTAATTTGTGGTAATTTGTGATTTATGCAAGATAAATCATGTTCGTATAAGTAAAGAAATTAATAAAGAAACTTTAGAACACTAGCAGCAGCGAGGAGGAAGGATTGCCTCACAGAATTCCAATGCTGCAACTGCTGACAAAACCGAGATTAGCAAATTAATAGAATCAGCTCCAAACGGGGCTGGCTCCTTACGGAGGCAGTCCAGGAAGCACCCAAGCGATGAGCACTCAATAAGCACCGTCAATCAACATAACCAGGGTCTTCAGGAAAAACTACATCTACTACTCATCAAAATTCATCGCTGCCCAGAAATGGTTTTGTCCAGTCCACTGCAGAGAAAGGAGACTACATGAATATGTGAAACCACGACAGGAAAGCAGGACCTTTGCTCCAGACCAGAAAAACTGTATAAAAACAGGGCTGCCCAGGACAGCATTTGTGAGCACAGGGGGATTTGATGTGATAGGGGTCAGATCAGCGTGTGTGTTCATCCAGCACCGAACCCAGGTTTGGTGCTGTCCTTTTGATTGTGGCTATCGAGACCGTATTTCGGTCGCGAAATAAAATTGTTTCTTTAATCATTCTTAATTCGGCTTGATCCATTTGTTACCTATAACGTTGTGATGATCCCCCATTATTGGGGATTGCTCTCATTAGGAGATTACTTTTTGAAATCTTAAGACTTTTTTTGACTTCTGCATCAATTATATTCCATTTCAACATAGGCACTGGATTATCTTTCATATCATATATATGCAATTAGTTGACAAAAGAATAAAAGTACCTCCTGAATGAAATAAAAAGAAGAGTTGTTAAAATAAATACCGTTACAGATGTTGCTTCACTATTAAACTGTTATTTTTCTTCTGAATGTAAGAAAAAAAAAGTCATAAGGGAGAGAAAATTTCACATTTCATGAGGTCAATCTTAATAAGATTATGAGTATAATAGCAAAAGTAAATAATAATAAAATAATAAATAAAATAATAAAAATAATAAGAAATTTTACCTTCTCAAAATGAAGAAGAAATTATTAGAATTTCCCCTTTCTTTTGAAATTAAAGATGGAGAAGGGTGGTAAGGGGGGAGTTGATTTTGAATTTGTTTATTAGTGAATTGCACAGCAGGTGGAAAAGAATAGGCTTGGTTGTTTGGAGATTGAACATTGAAGCTAATAATGGTAATAATTTTCTTGTCTTTTTGATCCATAAATTGAAACTGCAGCAAAAACTGGTGCTTGGACAAAGCACTATTTTTTGACATAAATTTTGAAACAAAAGTCCAGGACAATATTTTTTTAGTTGATGTAAGAAACAAAAGCTTCTAAACTTCTGGAAAAAATAATTTGATGAGAAGTGATTTTTTTTTAAAATTATTATTTCAGTTTGGCATTTAAGTGCAAACAGTTCTTTTTCAATGAATTTAAAGTTAAAATGTCACTTTGTTTTGATTTGATGGCTAAAAAAACCAAATTGACATTTCAAAATGAAATAAAAATATCATTTTGAATCAATGTTAATATGAAAGGTCACTTGGTTTTCATAGCCAAAAAATCCTTCTGGAGCAGAATACTTCATAGTTAAGCAGGAATTAGGTTTTATTTCAGAATGTCTTATAGAAAAATGTAAATTATTTTATATGTATGAGCGTCAGCTCTCATTCACGCTATGCATGAGAAATATGTTGTTTGTTTGTATCAAAACTATACTTTGTTTGAATTCCATATCTCTACTGTCTTAGATATACTTTCCAACTCTCTGCAGCTGGAGCTTTGTTAGAAGTATGGAAATGGGCTTTCCACCTGTGACCCTGGGCAGGCTGCTTCACCTTTCCAAGTCTTGTAGGTGCTCACCCTCCTGGGAATGCCCTTCCACCCTCTCCTTGTTTGTAGATGCCAGAGCCCAGTGGAGCTGCCCAGGGCTAGCGTTACATGCATGGCAGGAAGGTTCCTGTGCTGGCATTTAAAGGTTGAACACGGTGTGGGGAGAGACTGGGGTTTGTCTTCTCCCTGTCTCAATCCTGCAGGAGCTGTTGGACTTTGTGGGCACAGTGCTTTATCCCTCAGCTAGGGAATGGGCAGCTAAAGATAAGATGGAACTCAATTGTGGAGGAGTTCAGAAATATTGGCTTGCTCCCTTTACTGTTTTTCTTATTTCCTTTCCCAAATGAGGGAGTCTCGTGCTGTGCTTTGCAATGTACCCCTGCTTGTTCTACAGAAATGTTTACCATTTTTCGCAGCTTTTGCTAGCAATTACTGAAGATGCAATTTTGTGCTTAATGAGCAGCTGAGCACTGAACCTTAAAGGAAAAAAAAAAAAAGCTTCCCCTCTCCAAATATTAATTAATCTTTCAAGTTAAAATGCTGTAACCTGAGCATCCAATTTTAAACACCCTGACTCTAAAATACTTTTCAAATGGTCAGATCATAAATTTTCTTTCAAGGGCTCACAGGCAGCAAAGAATAAAGCAGCAAACTTGTAAGGTTATCTTACTTGTTTGGTTTTGTATGCTTCCTTTGCTCCCCGCAGTGTCCAGAAGTGTTTCAAATTAAGGTGCTATTAGTCCACTTGCAGCTGGAGAGTGACCAGCTCTTCTCCTTCCCCTGCCTGCCACAGAATCTCTTTGACTGGTGCTGGTTTCCTTCTGGTCTCCCCTCAGGCTGGTTCCAGGAAGGAACCTCCAACCTGCAGCTGGGACTGACCTGGACATGGGAGCAACTGGTTTAGGGCCTTGGTCCCTCAATTTTTGTTATTTCCAAGAACAATTTTTCCAATAACAAAATTTCCAATTTTGTTACTTCCCAGGGGAAGCGGCTGCACCTCCTTCTCTGGGGTGAAGCAAGTATTAACAGGCAGTAGATCAGGAAGAAACTTAGAACCTCCTGTGTCTATTTTTAGTTGAGTAAAATTGGTATTTGATGGAAACTTGTTGTCCAATTTTGGGTTTTTTTCCAAACTAGTTAATGAAAGAAGATAGATTGCTGTAATTTGATGTTTGCACTTGAAAAGAGAGAAAAACTTAGTTTCTAAGGTTTTTATTCAAGGTCCTTTTGTTTCTCTAAAAGCTTCTGAATATTTACACTTTAGCCTAACTTGGTTGTCACTGAACTCAAGCTGTACAAAACCAGAAGAAAAAAAAGGTGTAGATAAATCAAATTGGATGATATTTTGCATTCATTTGGTGACTCTTTCAGAGAAAACAGACACAGCCACATGGGTGCTTTCAGGCTGGCAGCTTTGCCAGTAAACAAAGATGCAGGTGAACCACATCTTTGATACTTGAATCTAGGAAAGGACAGTCTGTAACGTTAGAATTAATCTCAAAGAGAAAACACAACCCATATGTCATGAACATGTTTTTCCATAGAGAAAACAGACAAAAGAAATTTTCCGTCCCCACCCACCCTGTTCAGACAAACAGCAGCAACAGCAGCTTGTACTCCTGTCCACTGCTCACTGTGGTGGATGGATCCAGCAGAGCAGAGGAAATCCCTGTTCTGAAATGCTTGGGAGAGGCAGGAACTCAGAGTGGCTGTGCTGCAGCAATGACAGCCTGCAGTTGAGTAGAAAGTGTGCAATTTCTCATAGGTACCTAACATAGAGCTGAGCTGGATGCTGTGGCTTTTGGCAAGCGGACTCTGAGAAATACTAACTTTTCCCCCGATTTGGCTCGCAATAGTGTCTCCAAAGAAGGAAAAATGGCTTTTTCAAGTTTATTAAATTGAAGGCAGTGCTATTAGTGATGTCAGCAACTGAAAAAGTAGGGAGAAGGATGTGATCATGGCGTGTAGTAATCCATGACTGACATTGATGTACATGTTTTGCAAAACTGTAAACACAGTGAGGCTGATATACAAGTTTTGTACTTGTTTTTTTCAACCTTAGTGCAAAAATGTGGCTAGGTTTTATTCTTGCTTTGCTGGAAACACTGAGAGCGAGTAATGGGGGTTCCCATCCTGTTATGTAGGGATATTTCAGTTTACTTTCAACAAGTTTATTCTAGCAGGAAGTCAATTATAATCAAGAGAATTTAAAGACATGCTAATATATTTCATAGTTGCATAGTGATAACATTGCACTGAACATGGTATCCACAGATTTCCAACTATGTACAGTGAAATAAATCTGATATTCTCTTGCTACAATTTTTCCTATTAAGAATTAAAATACACCATAAGATTAAACTGGGTAGGGAGAGATATTAGTAGGATCTTGGAGTTGTTCTGATTAACAGCTGAACACTTCCAAGTCATAAATAAATAAACCAAAAAAGTATATTCAGCTTGTCAGCCTCTGGGCAAAGTGCCTTCTGTTGTTGCCTCTAGGTAATATTACTAAAAAGTGTTAGCAGAAAAGCAAAAGGGAAAATACTTTAGTATTTTTTTTCTTCTTTTTTTTAATCCTTTTTTCATTTTCACACCTGAATTTTGCATATCATGGCTTTGTTTGAACAAGCCAGAGGGCTAGGATATGGATGAAATGTTAATATGTTGTATGTATATTAGAGGACATGTATGAGGACATGCTGCATACATCTACACAAACGCTTTTGTTTGGGGAAACTGTACATAGGATAATGTGTTCAAGTAGGGCAAGCCCTTCTTCCTAGGCTCTTTTTTTTGTTTCTTGACGCTTTCTTCAGATAGTGCATGTTTTAAAATATATACGAAGATAATACATTATAAGCAAGATAGTGTAATTTTTTAAAATATATTTTACTGGCTATTACATTATGCTGTAATAGATTCTCCCAGTGTTATCTAATAACTGTACCATGCAGCAAAACCTCCAAGAATTATTAATTCCTAAAAGGGTCATATCAGAGAATATTTTCAGTGGGATGATTCAAACTGAAAGTGCAACACCTTGCAGAAAAGTGACTGGTTAAATAGGACAAAAACTCTTAGCTGGCATAAAGACTATATTGTATTGTGTTATTTTTGCCTTTTTTTAGGAGTAGCATGGGTGCATGTTCTGCCCCGAAAGGCTTGGGGTTTTCTACTTTTTTCTTTCTTTCCTTTTTAGCTCTTTTAACTTCTCTGTGTTGCAGGATCTGAGTGTACTTTCTATTTCAGTCTGTATTGTCAACTGAATTCTAATCAAAAAGTAATAGCAAAGTCAAAGCGAGGAGGATAGTGACTTGGTAGTATTTGGGACCTAAAATTACCCTGACTATCAATATTTTTATTATGAAAAAATTAAAATATTATTATGAAACCCTCCATGATTGTGCACAGTCTCTATCCTATCCAGTCATGAGAAGCAGGAGGGCTGCTGCCTTCTAGAAAAGATCCACAGCATTTTTCAAATGGCTCACAAGAAAGGAGTGTGCCATTGAACTTGCTATGCTGCTGAGGTGGGCCAGAGAATTTGGTGCTGGCATCCCCAGTCTGGGGCTGGCCATGCTCTCAAGCCAGCATTGAAATTTCCATAGCTTTCCACTCCTGAAATGGATGGGATGGACTCACAGGAGGCAGTGGTCCAGCTCTCAGGAAGGAACTGCAGTGACAGTCACCTGGAGAGAGCAATTTGCATCTTCAACTGACAAGGCTCCTTTGGAAGTGAACACCTGACCATAGCTTCAGATTTATGAGGTCTTATTCCATGTTGTTAATGCACTGACTACAGTCAGGTGAAAAAGTACTCTGTGACTTTCTCTGGGTCGTGTCCATCCCATCTGTACAGCCCAGTGAGATCCTTCTGAAGGCTGTGTGCTTTGAATGTCTTATGTCTTTATTAGCTACAAATGTTTCAAGGTTTTTAGTTTATTGCAAGGGGGAGGTTTCATAATAAAAGGATGCCTCATTTGATCTTTTAGTGTAATCTGTGAATATAGATTCATGATAGAGAGAAAGCAAAACAAATTCAAAAATGTGCATATAGTTTGGTGGCTTTACTCGAATCTTGGTAGAGAGAAAACAAAGGTGTTTTCTGTGATGCACAACTCTACCCTTGCAATGTATGGCCGTATGTTTGTAAGTGATGCCATGCATGTCTTTCAACACACAAACATGGGAAAAACAGTTGGAATGAACTCTGTTCACCTGTGTTATTTTCACAACTTCTGGGGAAATTTATGCCCACTCTGAAAGTTATGTCTTGGAAAGGAAAACCTCTGAATGGGACATAAAAAAGTGTCTGCCACTGGAAGTGTTTGTCCTACGCACAGATTGGCTGAACTTGATGTAGGTAGGGATATTTCAGTTGCATAAACAGATGGAACAGGAGTAGCACTTCTGGTCACCTCTACAGACTTGTGTTTGATGCTGGCAAACAGAAATGGGTTTGAACTCTGATGCAAATGCACCGACAGATCTGCAGCTTCTCACATTGACCTGCAGTGATAAAAAACAGATGTTTTTGGCTTAATGTTTGCTTGTGAAGATTATTACCACAATTATTAGGTTTAGGTAATACATTCATGCTGGCAAAAATAATAAACATGATTAAAAGGCCTCCTTCAATGAGCCTTGTCCCAGCCCAGTCAGTTCATGTCAAAGTTTTATTGACAACTTGACCTTGAAAATAAAAGATAATGGTCCTTTCTGACACTTCATTTTCCTATCACTTTATTAGCTGAGGGAATCTGGCACACAAACATTAACTAGACATAATTAATTTGCATTGATGATATCAATCAACCTCTATTTAACTAATATAATCAAGTGCTGTAATTTGTTTCCAAATATGATGAAAGACATAGTACTCTATGTCCAATGACAAAAGGAAGAAAAAGAAAGTGAATGTTATAACAGAAACTTTGCCTACACTCTGTGGAGGTCCAAAATAGAGAGTTTGAACAAAATAGCCACTGTTTTGCATTTGGATGTGCTTCTTTTTTTCTTAGATGGCAGGCAGAATACAGCACATTCAAAACTAGCAGTCTGCTTTCATTGAGGCAGGTTATAGATTTTAATTGGGGAGGTGGTAAGTGCTTGTCAAACTTGTCAAATTTGAAATAAATTATTTTTTTACTGGGATGGGAAGGCATATTTTTAGCAATTTAGTGACAGCAAAAATATTATTCCCATTTTTCCATCCACTTTCTATCCACCACTATAAATGTTTCCCAGTTACTACGTGGAGAAAATGCAGAATGTAACTGCTGTGCAAATAAATGGTTGTCCACCAACTACATGGTGGATAAAAAGATGGAGGGAATAGGAGGGCAAACAAATGTGACTTCAAGTAATACAAAATGTAAGCAATATAGGCCAAATTGAGGTCTGCATCAACCTCATGATTAACACACATGACACTCTGTTTGGGAGAAGCCTTTTTTCATCCTCTAGGGCCAGAAGCAAGGTCAGTCAAATCTGCAAAGGTAATGCGAGTATCTTATTGCTTGTAGTTGTGCTAGCTGCTCCTTAAAGGGTCAAACTCCTGTAAACAGAAGATACTCTCAAATGTACCTATAATCATCTAAATGTCTTACATGGTGATGAAAGACAGGTATCTTTTGAAATGATCTTTAGATAGACAATATCATGGTAAAGGGTTGTTCACAAAACTTTGTGTAGCTTTTTTTGCCTGAAAAGATCTTGAGTAGAAATACAAGGAAGAGGATGGACTATTTTGAAAGATACAATTTCTTCTGTAGAGAAATTATAAATAATAATGAGACTTAAATATTTCCTTAAAAAACCCTCCATACAGTTTGTGGTTGAACTAAGTTTTTCTCCATGAAAAATACTCATCTATAACTCTGACTAAATACAGAAAGTCATTAATTCTCCCTAGTTCTGAGATATAAATGGGACAAAACAAGTCAGCACAAAATAGCCACCAGAGACAGGAAAAGCTGGAACACAAGGTCTTTGTCAACACATGACAAACATAGAGACAACACAAATTTTTTACATCTTCTTTATAATACACTTATTGGAAATACACATTTGTATGAAAGAAGTGTCTCAGTAGCAGAGATAAGTAGATGTTTTGATTGAAGCAAAAGAAAATTCTCTGTAGATAAAATAGTTTAGGCTCTGTTCACATTTTTTTTTTCTTTTCTGATTTTAAACCTTGCTTTAAAATTTCTTTCAGAAATACATAGTCACATTGTAGATTTTTTTTTTTTTTTATCTCAAAAGAAATAGTATAGCAATATGGATCTTAAAGTAATTGAAGGGAATTGATCATAGAAGCTCTGTGATCCTGCTCACTGGTGTTTGGTAACTCCCCCTGAATTGACATAAATGGTATTAGAGCTCTCTTACTTCTTCAGTATAAATACATTATCACTGATCATATTTAGTTCTCTGGCTTGCTTTGCTTTGATCTCTCCTCACTCATTCTGTTCTTATCCAACTCTTCTTTTTTTACTTTCCATGTTTATATCCATGTCCTTATCTGTCATATTTTACAATGGGTCCTTGTTGCTCAGATTCTTGTGGTTTTGCATGCTGGCCGCTGAATTAGAAAGCAGGCAAACTGCACATTTTTTGTCAGGACTGCTGTATCTAACACATTGGAGACCAGGGGTTATTGAAATTAATAGAAGTCTTTCTTTAAAGACCTTTTTCTAAAAATTTATTTGATTTGGAGAGAGGTTGTTTGCTCATATAATTGATCTCCCTCTTTTTTTTCTACATGCACATAGTCTAGTTTCTCGAGTTCATTAGCAACAAACTTTCATCTCTGTGCTTGTGATCTGGGTAATAGATGCTTGCAACACGTGATGCTTCTTTCACTATTTGGGGCCAGAAAGAAAACCAGGAATTCATGTACCATAGTGGAGTTCCGCAGAGCAGGTTGAAGTCTTTCTATTCCAATATTCATAACCCTCAGCTCGGTAAATTTGAAGTTATACCATCATTTATCCAGTACAGTAGCAACGAAACAGTTTACTAATTTGCAGTAGAGAAACAAAAGAAGAAAGCATGACCTCTAGCTGATACAATAAATGAATCATTTATACAGGGCACAATAAACACTTAGCTGTTTCCATTCCTGGTCCTTTTACTGAATTATTTTCCCTCATTTTCTGTCTATTTCTGAATGCTGTTCATATTAAAGGGAAAAAGGTCTCTATCTCCCAACTTTATTTCCTCATTGTTATTCATTGGTCCAAAGACACTGAGATGGGCATCTCAGTTTATTTAATCAGTAGCTCTCTGCAAGGGAGGTTAGGAATCATTTCTGTGTATCAGAACTGATATGTAGCAATGCCCGTTGGAAGAGATTAGTAGGTCCATGTCGAGGTGGAAGCAGCAGGGTACAATGAAATCTGAAACTGGGTTAAGTAATTGGGTTCTTGTTCAATAAAAGTGCTTGTTTGTGTGTTGTAATGAAAGATCTTTGGTGCTATGGACGTCTGAATCCAAATATCCTCCAGATTTTCTGATGGATAAAATGATAAGGCTGAAAGGGATTTAATTTAGGACTGTTGAAAAACTTTAAGGAGATTAGAGAAATTCGTAAATGTGCTCTCTCTCTTTCTTATCATGGTGGCTTTTGTGTCTTACCAGAACCAAACCGGGTAAGGAGATGGATCCAAGGTCAGGGTTGTCAGGGTTCTGATTTAGGGTGGGGCTGCTATGTGGATGCTGCTTCTTTCAAATGCTCATTTGAGATCCAAGTGCAGAAAAGATAATGAAGAAACTTATGGCCTTGTTTGGGTTCCCGTATTTTGGGTTTAGGAGGATGACTGCATTTTTTTTTCCAAATTCAAAATCAAAAGCTTTTGCAATTTTAGTTAAGTACTTATTTTTTAATTTTGCTTCATTATAAGGTTGTTTTCAAGGCTTGATTACACCATCAGATCTCTGGTAACTCTGCAAGCCATGTTTCTTAAAGCTTAGACATTCTTTTTCATGTTTTATTTAGGTGTAGTAGTTTTCTCACACTGCAAAATTGCGTTTCTGTGAAACTTTAAGTTCTCCAGATTCATTAGCTGCGTTTATATTTAAAAAATCCACAAACATGTAATAATATAATGGTGAGAAAATAGATAATGAAATCATATCTTTGAGACATTTCTTGTAAAATTATGTCAGAATTTTTTTTTCTGTGTCTGAACAGCACTACAATGTTTAACTTGGGGCTAAGTTTTGTCTTTATCACAGTTTTCTGTAAGGGTTAACAGTCTTTTTACATTACTAAATCAGCTTTGGAAAATATATCAATCTCCTTGAAAAGAAACTGATTTGGTTTGTTTGGGTTTTTTTCTCAAAGTTGAAAAGTACTTGTTTAGCCTCAGATTCAGAAGAGTTAAAAGGTAGAGTAAGTTCCAACATTTCTAGAATTTATATATTTTCTGGAAGAACATGTCCTTGGAAAAGTCTCTGATTTTACAGGCACATGTGTGCACATATGTGAGGAGAAAAAGCCACACGCTTCAAGGAATTTAAATGTGAAGTTCTTCCCTGGACTTGTTTATGCCAGTGCTTATTTTACTATGTTGTTAACCTCAGGCATTCTGACACTGCTCACACCTCTTGTCTATGGCATCCTCTTCCCTTTGTTCCTTGAGATACCAGCGAGGCATTAGGGATGCTTTGTTTTCCTGGCTTTTGCTATAATTCCAAAGAAATAAATAGAAATCTTTCATGAATTTTTTTGTTCTAAGGATTGCTATAGCAAACACTTCCAGAAGTGTATTATAAAACAATTAGATTTGGAATGAACATGAGAGTTGATAGCCTGTGGCATCTCAGGTGATCTGAAACGCTCAAAGAAACCTTTCTTTTTAGTGGGGAGTTTTTTCAAAATGTCTTGCTCCTTAGATATTTTCAGTGAAAATAATATTTTATGTCTAGTTTAATAACAAAACCAAAACAATACCAAAAAACCCTTCCAAAACATAACACTACACAACAGTGAATTATTCCTTTCCAACATATACTGGAGAATCCTCTGCAGAAGGTGGCATACCCTGCCCTTGTGATTCCCATATTGCATCTATGCATTTGTCCACAGAGTCACTGTAGTGGGATAGTCATGGATTTAATCAAATTTGAAGATAGATTAAGTTATTAAATGTTTTTCGGCAAAATGTAGTGGTAATGTCATCTGATCAGGTTTTAAAAATCTGACATCTTTCATGTTATGAATCAAGATTTATCTGGATTTCTTCGCGTTTCATGCAGGTGTTACAGAACAGCCAGAAGGAATAGTCAGTCTGCTTAGACAGACTGAAAGTCAGAAATTTTTCTTTGGCTTGTGAGGTCAGGGATGGCTGCGTAGCTCATTAATTTCCACTGATATTGACACTAAGTGCTTCACTTTAAGAACTGTGTAACTCTTGTCTTTGCCTGCAAGTGTAAAAGGATATTTTCAATATTTATTTCCTGTCTACTAACATGAAACTCTGCCTCTAAGACGACAAGTTTAAGTCAGATGATCAGATTGTCTCTGCTTATCTCCATTTGGAGCAGCAAGAGAGGATATAATAAATGTCCCTGTTATAGATGAGGGGAGCTCCCCTGCTCCCCCAGCTCATGTCAAGGCCATTTCCTCCCAGCCTAGCAGTCAGTTGTGTAGATGATCTTTCCCTTATGATAAGTGATACCAAAGGAAAATCCTTCCCCTTACAGCTGGGTACATCCAGGGGCGGTACCTGCCCCAGTGGTGTTCATTTTGACACTTGGGGAGGGATGGAAACAGCAGTTGCTACTCACACTCACAAAGGCAAAAAGGTGTCCTAAATAACAGTCTGGGTAATGGAGCTAAGGGATTCCTGACCCCAAAGGAGGGTGAAAAGTGTTTTATTGCCCTCCCCTGACATTCTCTTTAATTGGTACCTTGGGTTCCTTGATCACATTTCTAGCTTCTACCCTCCTGTTGTAATCCACCATGCAAAATGTATTAAGAATGGTTTGTTCCTTGACTCCTGTGACCCCTGTAATACCTATGATCCGACCCTATCCCCTCTGCCTTTGTCCTGTTGGCAGAATGCCAATTCCCCCAGCCTCTTCCTGACCCTAGAAAAGATCCCTGTCCTTGGGGATCTTCCTCTTTTGCCTCCTGGACACCATGAAGAAATAAACCACGGAACCCCCAGGGAGAAAAGAGCCCCTTTTGTACCTTTTACCCTGTTCATGCTGCTGTCTCAGGCTTTCCCTGCCAATGAGCTGACGGTGAACCTCAGACAGTCAGCACCCTCCAAAGTCCAGTCCCTGCTTCCCAGGCACCCCCAGCCCTCACAGGGGAATGTGCTCCTTGCAGCCCTCTGGAATGTCCTCTTGCCTTATTTTGACACTGACTCCTGGCAGCCAAGAGCAGTAGCTTGTGTACTTGATAAATGGTGGCTCTTACAGCAACATTTCCATTAACATTTTATGTCTTTTTAATTTTTGTTTCGGGCTAATGGTATCAGACACTAGTGGCACATATGACTAGCTACACATGTATAGCTTTTCCAAGCCATGCTGTTTCTTGAAAGTAACCCTGATCTCTTCTTTCTCCAATTAATTCAAGCAATTAAAATTAAATAATTGTGGGAAAAGCAGAGCTGAGTTTGGGGTCTAGGTATTTTTCAAAAGGGAGTGGTTAATAGCTGATAAAAATATTTTCAGGTACAAAAGTAGACATGTTGGCCTCCTCTGTGCATTTTTATATATTTAGAATAGAATTGTTTCAGGGAGAGAATTATTTCTGTCTTTCATTAGAAGCATACTTTCCAAGCCTTTGTTCACTTAAATATAACAAAATTACTTGATAAATAATCACAACTTTTCATTGAGTTAGCTAATGTCAAAAAAGAAATATTTCTCAATGCTCTATTTCCAGAGATAAAAAGGAAAAAATATTGGAAAAATTGCTTATGTTTATTTAGCTTATATTAAAAAAAAAAAAATTGCCTGCTTCAATTTTATGAAAAATCAGCTCTCAGAAGGAAGTGTATTTTGTGGTGAAAAAAGGATGATTTGCCCTGCATAAATTTCTGTGTTTGTGTATCTGTGACACTTTTACAGTGATGAAAACCCACCCAAACCAGCTATCAATATGCCACCTCAATAATATTTTTGTGAAAGATTTATGTTTGACTTTTCTATCAAGAGATGTCCCAAGGTAAATTTGATGCAGTTCCATTTTTTGAGCTAAAGATTTCACAGGTGGCCAGTGGCAGTCTGAAATCCCCACTCAGCCCAAAAGCTGCCATCCCACTCACAGGGAAAAGCACAGCTCTCCTATTTGTGTCACCATGTCCTCTTCCCATCACAGGGAGTGGCACTTAGCAGTCCAAGTGCTGTCACTCAGTTTACTGTGGAAAAACAAAGTCAACAGTTGTGACCAGAGATATAGGCCTGCTTTATTCCATGGAACAAAATCTTATTCTATTCTGCATTTTGTTAATGGAGCAAGCATTGTTAAAGTTTTTTTTATGCCTTTTTTCTTCCCAGAATATATGGCCTATATTAAAAGCAGGCAAGGATTTTTCTAACTGGCCAGTCCTATACATTATTATTTCTAGTGATACAATGCCAAAAGGATAATGCAGCTTTACACATCTAATGACAGGGGGGTTGTCTCTTAAAACTGACATTATTGAACAACTTCCCAAGGCTGGTACTGATTTAAACCAGTTTATGTTCTCAAACACAATATTCAGCCTGTGGTGGTTAATCACAGACTTTGTAATAAAAAAGATGCTGAGAAAGATTTCTGAGTACTGGGGGAAAAAAGTCTATAACTATAAAGTAATTTATGTATTTTCTCTGTGCAGGATTCAGTGCCACCTGTTTGAAAACCATGAACAGAGAAATAGCATGGAAAATAGTGCCCTTTTAATACATGTTCTGCACACCTGTGTAAAGCATTCTGTGCTCCTTTTCAGCACAAATTCCTACAGTATTTTACTTCTTCCATCCACTGTTTCATCAGAAGGATAAGTTATTTTTCACCTTCCTCACCTTCGATCTCAAATGCTATTAATATTATCAGCTAAGCAATGACTATAAATTCTGTCCTTTACTGGTGGAAATATGGATGCTTCAGATCGCTATAAATAATGGCCCCTCCTGGGAAGGAAATATTCCCCTCAAAGTGAGTAAGTAAATGAGAAATCACTCGTTCCCTTCCTCTGCACTGGTTGAAAAAAACCCACAACCTTGTTTTAATAACTAAATATCATAAAGAGGAGGAGAGTCACCTGCAGTAGCTCTCCAGGTACCATAAATCATTTGTCAGAGATGTAGCTAAGAGACATTTGAATAGTCATGATTACAGAAGGTCTGTTTTAAGTGTGGGGGGAAAAGAACCTGTAGTAATATTCAACCAGAAATAAAACTATTTTTTTTTTTTTTAGGGGAATAGCACTGTAATGGCAAAGACAAAGTATCAATAATTTTGTCACATAGGGAGAAATAATTGGTGCAATTAGTACTTGTGCTAAGTTCAACAGACAGTTCTGCTACAAGTTGTACAGCTTTTATAGAAATTGTAAAATTCTTAGTCTTATAAAAAGCTCTTATTGGAGTGAAGACACTGAGGAGTTGATGAAAAACTTTATTTTACCTCTATCATCCCACAATGATTAACAATCTATATATACATGATATTTTAAGCTGTGCCCCCTCTGGATAGCAGCATGTTACACTGACCAGGAGATTACTTTGTAGACAAAACTAATGGGGTTAAATGGTGTTCTTCAGGGGAAAAAATAAAAAGCCTTGAACCATTTTCTCTTAGGTTTAGTACTACCACTAACCATCTCACTTGGAGCAGGCACTGAAGAGCAAGCTCTGCCAGTGAAGCTGATTTAGCCCTTTCTGCCATTGAACATCTTTGTAGCAGAGCTGCCTCGACAGAAATCCAGACAAGAGAGGGTGGCTGTGTACAATTCACACCTGTTCCAGAGCCTTTTGCTGTGCTTTGCCCCAGTGCCACCAGAGCAGGGCTAGGGGAAGGAACCAACAGGAGCATGGCTTCTATGCTAATATATTTAAGGGTGTTTAAGACTGGGGATGCTGCAACTTTGGATCATAAAAAAGCAGTGAAGATGAAATAAATGTCTTCAGGAAATGTTGCAAGTTTCTGCTTACACCACCACCACAACAGCAGAGCAGTTCTAGCCTTTAAAATTCAGCTCATCCAAACCATGTCTGCTTTTTGCTCTTCCCTTTTTCTTCATTATACAGTTCAATCATCTAACCCATAGTCTTTCTTGCTCTGGAAATTTCAAATAATATGAAAAGAGAAATAAAACTGTGATCAGGATAAGTTTGAAGGAGAAAAAAAAAGAAAATTCTAGTTATGGAAGAGAACACGGTATCATACAAGCACTCAAATCAAAGAAACAGTAACTCAAGAGATGCCTGTCTGCATGCATGAGACAGGAATTTTGGTGATGTGTAATTTACACAAAGGCACAATTTATATAATGTAATAGCTGAGAGCATGCAGCTATGGGCTGTCAGATGAATAATTGGGATTCCACAAATCATGTGTCAGGAGCCCTGGATGGTGGATAGGAAGAAAACAGAAGATAGATGAATAGTCTGGGAAAGAGAGAATTTTATTTATATACAGCATATGATGCAGTTTTTTCTGTATTTTTGACCACAAGTTGATGTCTGCAAACTTTCTTTTAAGTTTTTTATTTATAGGAGAAAAACTCTTCTTAACAGGAAAAAACTGTGTTGAGACGAGTTAAAAATACTTGTCATTTAATCTGGGTGAAAATCGGAACACAGTGAAATGTTTTTCTCCGTCTTAAGTTTCTCTGATGCTTGAACAGATGATATCTGTGAATCTGCAAGCTTCTTAAGCTAATGATTTAGTGATGTGTGTTGTGATTATCAGTGCTCTGGAGGAAGTTGCTTTACATTGCTGTTAGGTTGGTTCAGGACTGTAACTGCTTGGGACTGTAGGAAAACTGATGGGTTTGCCCCAGCTGAAATCTCAGCAGCCTGCTCAGAAGGGCTGTGTCACTCTGGCTGTAAATCTGTGCTGAGCCTCTGGCTGTCACACGGGGCACTGAGGCCCTTTCTGCAGCTGGATGTTCTCAAGCCAAGCATGGGGGAATTTTCTTCAATCCCCTTGGCACTGATGTAAACATCAGCTGAATTTGTGGGTAATTTAATTTGTAGAGAGGTATTCCAGTCCAA
The DNA here is from genome assembly GCF_009819885.2 of Catharus ustulatus. Classification (NCBI taxonomy): domain Eukaryota; kingdom Metazoa; phylum Chordata; class Aves; order Passeriformes; family Turdidae; genus Catharus; species Catharus ustulatus. Next base: position 5,852,353 of record NC_046235.1, on the reverse strand, counting down.
GTCTCTGTGTTAGATTTGTTGCTGGTATTTTGTTTTTTTTTTTTCTTTTTGTTGAGTTGGAATGAGGGAAGGGGAAAGAAGAAAATGTTTTTCAGAGATCATGTTTTCTTCTTTTCTAGAGGTGTAAAGGTGGAGAGTGTAGAAAAAACTACAGCAATAATTTTTTTTTTTAAACTTGTTTGACTCCTTATTTTCTATGGTGCTTTTTACTCTGCTTCCAATAAATTTTAAATTACATTTTTCAGCTTCACTAAATGTTGCAAATGAAACACCAATGGGGAAACTACAAAGCAGAAGATGATTTTTTATAATGGGTTCTAGATTATATTTCTGTTTCTGAAAACAGAATATTCCTCATCAGAGGAAGCTCTCTCTTAGGACACACTGAAAGCATTTCCAGTTTGTATTATGTCTACCTAATTCAATAGTATGAAAATGACCAATCTATTTCAATAGCAACCACAATTACTGGGTCAAAGGAGAAGCAAATAATAATGTAAAACATCCTGCCATGCAGTCCTGGCTGTAGGATGGCAGACCTACACATCAAAACACCGACTTTCATGGTCAGAGTCCTGTGTGAAGGTTAGTGGAAAGCTGCAGTACCAAAGAAATCTGAGTTACACTTGGCTCTGGTTTGTTAACTTTCCTCATTTTTGAGAGAAAAAGAGAGGAGATGAGACTATAGGAGCAATAGGTATGATATAAGGTCCAAGAAGGTATAGTGATTTGAAAAGTCTGAGTGGCATTGACCCAAATACAATCTTGCTAGTAGCTTTCTGGATAGGGAAAAAAAATTGATTTTTCTTTTTTTTTTTTTTTTTTAAGCTACTGCTATATGATTTCTTAACTCTTGAAGTTTTGCTTTTGCTGTATTGATCTCTAGTGATGCTTATCTCTCAGTCTGCATGCAGTCTATCCCAAATAGTTATCTCCCCAACCCTTGAGTCCAGTGCAGGCTGCTTCCAGTTGACCTCAGTTAAACCTTCTTGCTTTGTCAAACATCAAATGCTGCTGAGAGAAGTCAGCCCTGCCCTGGGATTCTGATCCTGACTGTTGTGTGCAAGGCCTTGCTGTCTATGGAAACCTTTGCTTAGGATTAAGCAAACGGTGCAGGTACTTTGGATACAGGCTGATACTCCTTCCTAAATGTAAGGAAAAAGTCAAGGCACGTTCTCTTTTGGCTTTTCTTCACCTTTGCAGAAGACTGCAGAGGTTTGGATTCTGATCTCGTGATATTGTAAGACAGGATGAGCCCTTCTGAGAATAATGCAACAATATCAGTATTAAGACAATATAAAAATGATCAGAATCTGTTCCTCAAAGCTCTTACTTAAGAAGGTGAAGTCCTTGTGACAGTTTTAAGATAAAAATATATTAACTGATTTATTTAGTATCTCTTTAAAGTCAGAATGTTTTTTTAATGTTTTTCCTTGGAATGAAGGTCATAAGTCCCAATTAGTAATAAAATAGATTGGAGCTCCAGTATATTGAAGCACACCAATATTTTTAAAAAATATTTATGGTATTCTGTGCATTAAGTTTAAGGTTACTGGGTTGACCTGTAGTTCTTTGAATGTGAAATTTAGGGGCAGGGGAGCAAGTCAGACCAAAAGTACTATGCATTTTATTATGCTCTATCTACAATAAGTAGTATCTGACTCTACAGCTTGTTAAGTCATCTGACATTCTGTAGCAGATATGAGAAAATCAATGACAGAAGCACTGTTGTGTAAATACATATGACAGCATAAACAACCTGCAAAAGATATTTCACAGAGTTCATGCTATAGTGTTCTGTAAAAGTCATGTCAGGACATTGAGATCCAACAAAGTGCAATTTCATAATGATAAAATCCTTAGTACTTGCCCACCCAAGGTAGTAATGTCCATTACTTAAGTTCTCTGTTCCTGTGCCAGCATTTCTTGCCTCTCTTAATGCAGAGGGGTACCTCTGCATTAAGAAAAGCAAATAACCTTAAACTACCTGTTTATACCCTTCATTCAGATAAGGCAGAATTCACAGAAAAATATGTATTTTAAGACTGAATTTTAAAAGTACAGTACTGGATTAGAGAGGTATTTTCAAAAATCTAAACTTGATCAGAATCGCTGGCTTTGCTACAATTTCCTGTTTCCCTAATATTCATATGACAAACAATATTCATTTAACAAAGTTTCTGTGCCCATACTCAAGCCCGAGTCCTTCTAGGAGAATTCAAAGGAATTGCTGTAAATCCTCTTTCCACGTCTTTCTCAAGTGGGTACAGTTGTGCCTTGATGCTCACATTGTGTGAAACAAATGCAGGATTCAGGTTAATATTTAGGAACTAGGAAATACTTTTGTTTTTCAACATGAAGCTCTGTGGATGCTGTTGATCTGTTCAGTGACTGCAGATCTCTGTGTCTGAGAGCTGAAATGAGTTTACTGCACTGTATGGAGAAAGAAGCCTTCCTAGGATATTTTAGTTCCTGGCCTTTTATGGCATAAAAAAGAGACAGTACATCAGTCAATGTTATATGCACACAGGACAATATATATGCTCATAAAAGATAACAAAGTTGATCTCAGTTTCCATAGAGGCAAGCCTTCATAATGTCCTCTGATCATTTACAAATGCATTTGATTAGCACTCAGAGATGGAATCATCTTTATGTAAACCTCGTGCTGCAGTAGGAAACTGCTCAGTCGCACTTTTTTGAGACAAGATTAAAAATACATTTCCTTTAAGAGACTGGACTTTGAATTTGAAAAAAGAGTAGGTTTATATTTTTCATACAGAGTGCAGATGCTATTTGATGCTTTCAGACAGACTTCATGGTACCCTTTCTGCTCAAGATAACATTACTGAGTGTGCCTCTCTAGCATTGGAATGATTTGGAAAAAATTATCTTCCACTGTGGCAGTCAGCTGACTCCTGTGAAGTTGAACCAGTAGAACTGGGGTAATTTTGTTGACTTTAAGGATTCCTCTGCTTCCAAACAACATCCATGCTCAAAATGCAGCAAGTTACAGCCACAATTGCTGTTATCTTGAATTGTTTGACACGCACGATTGATTTTAATTTGTTTAAGAAGTTGTAAACAATTTCTTTATATGCAAGAGGGATGTGAGTAAACAGAGGATTAAGTATTGCTTGCATATAAAACATAGATGTGAACTTTTAGAGAATTGATTTCATTAAGCATTTGTAATGCTTTAGACATTGAATTGCATGCATGTCATAGACTGGTGAAGGCTGTATAACACCACTGCTAAATGCATGATGAAGCAGTATCACTTCTAGCATTCAGGGAATTAGCTTGAATGCTTCTGGATTATTCCAGCTTTAAAAATTGTGTCACCTAGAGTAATACAATTCCATTGTAACTGTAAGTCTGAATGAATTCTTACTTGCTCCAAAGTGTTAATAACTACTGATTTATTGAAACAGTGCTGGATAAAAGAGCTTTAGAAAGCATATAAATTAAATAGAAATTAAAATGGGGTTTATGATAGTGTCAAACTGCATCAGGGTTTTCTTGCATGTTTGCTTTCAAATTTTTAATTTAGAAATGTTCTTTCAACAAATAAGCATGTGGCAGTGACAAAGAAGCACTTTCCCTTCCACAGTGCTAGCTGAACTACATATATAGAGTATGAGCAAAGTGTAAAATCAATAAAGGAAGTTGATTGTTTTGTAATATCCCTCTATTTCCCCAGCAAGTCATAATAACTTGTTCTGACTTTTGCAGTACAGAGTGCATTCCTGCTGTTAAAAGCAAGAAAAGGTGTTCACACAATATTTTCAAATGTGTAGTTGGAAGAAATTGACCACTTGAAGGTCATTAGATTTTCTGGTTTGGTTTCCAGTTTTTTGTTGTGTTTTTTTTTGGTTGGTCGGTTGGTTGGTTTTTGTTGGTTTTTTTGTTGATTTTGTTTGTTTGTTTGTTTGTTTGTTTTTTGTTCTTTGTTTTTTGTTGGGAGCGAAAATAAATTTATAAACCTGCCTACATGACAGCAATATTTTTAAAAAATCTAGGAAAAAATTACCTAAAATATTTGACAAATCTTATCTCCTCACATAAATTAAACAAAAGGATCAATCCTAAAACACTTGAGCAGGAAGCACTCTTTCATAATGTCCTGGGTTGAATTTGGATATATAGGTGTACTATCTGGTAGGAAGCTCTTTGCAGATTTGCACATATTAATAGTGCTGCACTTCAAGTGAGTACAGACACACTGTATGTACACCTGGAGTCTGAACCTGACATCTCACTTGCTATCTTCTATTTAAATGAACAACACTCAGGAATATGTTTTACCATAAAGACAAAACACAACCCTTTTGTAAAGAGCACTTGTTTCAGTTTTGGGCACTGTACCTGAAAGAAAACACTGTGAGCATTTGGAGAAGGACTGGGAGACAATAAAGAATAATCATACATAGCAAACTCAGTATTTCCTAAGAGGAGAGGAACTGGCAGTTTTGGGGTTAGAATAGTGGAAACTGAATAGACTCATCAAAACTCTTTAAATATGTAGTCAGCTACTGCAAAGAGAAATGAAGATGTATTCTGATATTTATTTGGAAAAAGTGAAGAATGTGTCCTGAAGGAAAAATTATTTTCTATAAAATCCTTTTCTAACAGTAAGAGAGCTGAAGCACTGAAATATTGCTTTGGGAAACTGAGGAAGCATCATTATATAAAAAGTCTTTTAGAGCAGGTTATGCAAATTTCTTTCTGAGTCATAAGCTACAATGAATGGATTAAATGGTCTAATACCCTTTCCACCTCACTTTTTCCCATATTCTGTGATTATTATATCTTTATGCATAAGGATATGGTATGAGGAATAAGTCTTTTTGGAACCAATCTCTGTCTCATGGAAATCACCAGAAAGAAGCTCTAATCCACAAATGACTGGAATACATTTATGTCAGTCATGATTTTGAGCTTCTTGCATTATCCTTCAGCAAAGTTAAGTGAATAATTTGGACTGGTAAAAATGTTAATGGAAAATGCTTCCTCAACTCAAGAAGCAGGCACAATCCTTGGGAACATATCTAGCAAAAAATAACTGGGGAGTGCTTGTACAGTTTGATTAGAAAAGTACATTAGATTTTGAAACTACTTTGTCATTAGCATGTGTAAGAGTATTTATTTATTTATCATGCTATATTTTTCCTGCACTGATTCATGTTTTTAATTTTACTGGGTTGAAAGTATGCCAAGTTTAACATTTTTAACTACCTTTGAACTACTTAAAATGGGAATATTTTTTTTTTCCTTATTCTTTAGTATTCTTCCTCTGCTCAAAATTGCAGTATGAACCAGTGTAGGTCAAAAGTTTTGTTTAATGAGGGTTAAGCATTTTCACCATTGAATAAAAGAAGAAGAAAATGAGTTTATCTTACTTATAGGGATATTCTCTTGTGGGGAATCTAAATGCATTTTTATTCAGTTCAGATTGCAATGAAACTAGAGAAATTAAAGGTCTAGTATTTTGTATAATGTTTTAGAGCTTAGTTGTGCCCCATATCAACCCTGCAATATCCGTTACTTCTTCTCTTAAAAGAGCAACTTTTAATCTTCATGCTGGAAGCAGATTTCACAATTAATCAAACGTTTAGTAGAATCTGAAGTCTGAAATTCTCCCAAAAGCAACTTTATGTGGATTTTTTAAATCACAGGAACATTTTAATGCAATACTATTTCAAATTATTTTGCTCTCCCTAATGGAAATGTAGGATCCCCTAAATAATGAGCAAAGTATGGTGCGAAAAATTAGGTGTTCTGGAAACATTAAGTGAAAGACAGAGATTTGCAGAGGGAATGAAGTATCCTGCCAGGATGCAAAATTATTTCAGGCCAAGAAAACTGAGTCCAAGCTGTTAGACATACTGTGGGTATCCTGTTTGGGCAAAGGAATGAAATGCTAGATTGGAACATTCTCTAAAGTGTTCGAAACCAGCTGGTATTATATTTCACTTTGTGGTTTCTAGCACAGTCACACCGACAGAAGTTTTCAGCTACAGTTGGCAACTTCCAGAATGCAATTCACTTGCCGGTGGTGAAATTTGCCTTCAAAATCAAATCGTGAAGGGTCACGGAGCCAAACATGTCAATAGTCTGCCTGAAAGAGTTAGGTCTGGGAAAATGTGTTCCGATCACGGCTCTTAACATAGCTATGCAAATATCTTAGTGAGCTGCTAATTGCAGGATAGGGGAGCAATGTATGGTTGATTCCCTTTCATTGGCCAGATTCTGCCTGATCTCAGCTGGGAAACTGAGCCTGTCCAGGACACAGGACCATCAGGTGGAGGAGCAGCTCCTCCTGGTCAAACCCAGCAGAATAAACATGCTGAATGAAAGAGCAGTAGAGGGTATATAAAATCTGTGTGCATCTGTGAAGCTCCTCTTTAAATGTCAGTACCGTGTGAATAAGAAACACTGCATGTCTAGCATTTTAAATAGTAGGGATCATGTTGTAATTATTGTATTAGATTGAAGTAATCTCCTGTGTTGTGCAGCTTTGTGGTCACTAATTCTGGCAAAGATATTGTGCTGAGTGGTTGACTTGTTACTGCATTTTAAAATGCTACAGGCAGAAGGAAGATTTATCAGCTCAAAATTCTTAATTTGTCAGAAAACAGTAAGTTTCTGGATAGTTTAAAGTTTAAAACCTGAGAGACAAAGTTTGTTACATATGCAAACATTTCCTTTCAGTAGAATTAAAATAAAGTTTTAATTTAAACTGAGATGGTGAGAAAAATTGCTTAATACAAACGTTTATAAAAACCAGAACAGAATGTCAAGAATAGTTATCATAGTATGCACTTCATAAAGCTATTACAAACTTTGTAGATCACAGTAAACTTTAGTATAAGGAACATTTTAGACTTTTCACTTATACTTGTGTGGTTGTGTTTCACTTAAAGGCTACTTTTTATAAGAGCAAACAGTATCAAATCATTGCTCCTTATCTTCTGTAGACAACCTAATAACTTCTAAATCTCCACTTAAAAGCACATGGCATGTACTGAACCTGAAAATGCAGGCACTTTTGAGAGGCTCTACAGGAACTCTGAAATCATTAGTATGTTGTGTCCGATGCCAAAACTTTAGAAAACTACTTTATGCAGCACATATTTGTGTAACCTGACTTTATTCTTAGCATGGATGTATTGATTCAGGCTGTGAACGGACAGTGAATATGCAAGGAGAATGTGTGACTGGCAGAGTAAAAGGGTAACACCTCAGTTCCTGCTCTAAAGCTGCTGAGACTGTCCCTCGAGCACACAGAGGACAAAGGAAACACAGCTGACAAATGTGGCTCAAACCCTGTTTAAAAGTGTGAGATTTTTCTGCCCTCCCTCCTCTGCCTGCTCTTGTGGTTATTGGTTGAAACCTGAAAGACCTAACAAAATTTGACAAGGTGTGTGGCAAGGTGGTGGAAATGCAAAGGAACCTTAGGGCAGTGTGGTCTTCACACTGGAAACAATTACGGCTGCACCCTATGGGATTCTGCAGTTTTATTAAGATTTTCACCCATCTGAACTGCAAAAGCATCCAAACAACTGAAATTTCTGTGGAAGTTTTTGTATATGAGGAATGAAAAACCTTTATGGACATGGTCTGTCACAGGTTTCCTATCAGGAGGGATACTGATGCTGTCCCTCTTTGCTTCTGGAAAGCACTGAAGACTAGTCTAATTACTGAATAAAGGTTTTCTCCAAGTTCTTTTCTCCAAAAACATTTGGACACTTCTGGTCAGGATCTGGATGTTCAGGGCCAGGGAGATGTTTAGGGGCTGAAGCACTTTTGCTCTGGAGGCAGGCTGAGAGACCTGGGGCTGTTCAGCCTGGATAAAGAGAAGGTTTTGGGGAGACCTTACAGCCCCTTCTAGTGCTTAAAGAGGGTCCAACAGAGCTGGAGATAGACTTTGGATAAGGGTGACAAGAGGGGAATGGCTTCACACTCATAGAGGACAGTGTTAGATAGGATGTTAGTAAGAATTTGTTCCCTGTGAGGGTGGTGAGGCCCTGGCACAGGGTGCCCAGAGAGGCTGTGACTGCCCCATCCCTGGAAGGGATGGATGGGGCTAGTGGAAGGTGTCCCTGCCTGTGGTGGGGGTTTGGAATTAGACGAACTTTTAAGGTTCATTTCAGCACAAACCATTCTGTGATTCTATGTAATTGTTACAGGGTTTACAATGCGCTCCAAGATCCTAAATAGGAACCTACTGCTTTAGAAATGAGTGAAAGGAATAAAATGAAATGCTAATGAAAGTGGGTAAGCTCTAAAATTTTAATAGCTATATAAGACTTTAGGGGACCATTTCTTATGAATTCAAATATTGTTCTTTCAGCAATTGAAAGAAAATTGTGGATGATCTTTGATGGATAATCATGGCTATGACAAGCAAGCTTTGTTGTTCAGTACACTTTAAGTATCCATTAAGTCAAGTCTAAGCTGATTATAACTGTATTTAAAAATTCCCTTCTGTGCTGAAAGAGTTAGAGATACAACTGCACTTCCTTTGATATACACCAAAATGCATTTCTATTTGCACAGAAACTCAGCACACACGTGTTCTGGTGTTATGGAAGGCAGCAGCAATAGCTGTTACCAAAACTTGTTGCTTAGGGGTGGGTTAATAATAAGAATCTAAATGGAAAGATTTTTTTTTTCCCCTGAAAAATCTGGCACGTTGCATGATTATTTCCCTTGTTTTTGCAAAAAAAACCAAAAACCCAAACAAACAAACAAAAACAAACAATAAAACCCCCCAAACAAACAAAAACAAAACAAAACAAACCCCCAAACAACAAGAAAAAAGTTTATTTTAGAGTTGTGTGACTCTGGGGAAGTAATCATTAGTAACAATCTGAACATATCCTATGCTTTTACAATGTCTACATGTAGATCATTGTTTTGCTAAAGCACACCAGTTATTCAGAAACATTTAGTTTTGTATGCATATGTCTTAGAATGCATTTTTAATGTCACGTATTAGTGACAAATTTATTCTGCAAACATTTCATTTGTATGGACATGGTCAAGGCTGTAGTTTTCACTACATTGTTGGTTAAGTGTTATTGCTCCTGATTCCAGGGTGAATGAACATTTAAAACGCTTCTGCGTTTTGTCAACAAATTTCATTATGAATGTAAAATTAATTGTCCACAAGTTTTTTCTCATACAATCTTTTGCTGTTAAATTTCTATGAACATTCATGCCAGTTAAAATACTTCTATCAACAAAAGCACAAGAGGCAAGACATTATCAAAACAAGTTTGTTGAAGAATTAATCTTTGGAAACCTAGAACAATTATTGGAACATTAATTTGAGTCTGTTACAGCTAATGTTTAAAATACTGGTATTTCAAAGCTGTCTTTGTCAGTCATAGCATATTTTGCAGCTATTAGAAATGAATAATTAGAGATATTGTTGCTAAAAATTAACCAAAGTCTCCCTGTCATTTTAATAAAGTACTGGTTTGCTGTCATCTGGAGACCTCACTATTCTCAAACACCTTTGCTGTGTAAATGGACAGTGGTATGCATGGTTATTCAGTGTGTGGTGAATATTCAGTTACTAAGGAGTTTGACTTTGAAACCCTAACAGCAGGACTTTCCTGAAATCTGGTGATTTGAAGTAGTTTGCTCCTTCCGCCAGTGCGGTTTTCTCGACCCAGCCAAGGCTCGGTGGCGAGTGCGTGGCAGTCCTGCGGTGGCAGCTCCAGCGCTGGGTCCTGCAGCACAGAGCCACCAGAGCTGCTCCTGCAGGATGGGATGTGCTCTCAGCAGGCACAGGGAGCAGCTACCTTTGTGTCTGAACCTCTCATTGAAATGGCAAGAGCACTCGCATAAAATACAGGATGAGAGGGAAAATGTGTCTGCAGTCTGGAATAATGTAGAACTATGGCAAGTAAAACTGGCACTTCAGCAAAGGATAACTTTTTTTTTTAAGGTAGTCTGTACTTTGCCTATTTCTTCTTAGAACCCCAAGGGACTGACAGTGCAGACCAATGGTAGGATTAAGGAATTGAAAATAAAAGTTCTGCAGTAATTTGCTTTCTCCCTGGGCTGACCTTGCTCACAAATGCTGATAGCAGAGGTGAACTTCTGGCTTTTCTCACTGAGACTCCCAGCTGAGGTGGCTTAAACAGTTGACAGGGCAAATGATTGAGGCCGCAGTGTCAGAAAAATGATGGAGGAGGATAGGACTTGCTCACTGTGTGGGAAGTAAGGCAGCATTTCCCTGACAGAGGCATTGAACGGGACCTAAGGCTGTCAACGATGTTACTTGGTTGACCCTGCTCGACCCACAGTTTCCTTAAGATGGAGTTGTGCTGAATATGATTACATTTTTCTCCACTTGTCCTACAGTGTCCACAGAGTTGCATGCCCACAGCATGCACAATCTTTACTCAGTAATGTGTAGCACACAGTGCCACTGTAACTATTGGATCCTAAGTTACCCTAAATTACTTTTTATCAAAAAAATCTTGTCCTCTGACACATCTAATTAAACTAAAAATTTTGATCAACAGCATGTTTTAAACATACATTCCTCTTTAAGTTTTCCTCTGGGCACCTACTGTTGTGCAGGTCACCATTTACTGTGCTTGGGTACAAATTTCTATTTTTTTTTTTGGGAAAAAAAAAAGGTTGTTGAACAGGTTTACTGAATAAAGAGTCAAGCTTGTCCTCCAGAGATGCACTACAGTAAATGTGTTACTTTTTAAGTTCTGCATAAACTTTGCTCTGATTGCTGTCTTGAAGACTTGAAGTTCACTTTTCTGTAAATATCACTTGCTTATGAGTCATAAGAAAATACTAAATTAATTTTTTCTAGAATATGTAACTCAAAAACTAATGTGAATTTCATATATCCAGTACAATAAAACATTTCAATCAATTCATATAGTCCAAGTCTTGTGGAAGATCATGGAAATCCAGAATTTAAAGCAAGATATGTGGAGAAAGTGTCATTAGTTTATAGAACCTCTTCTGAGCAAAGCATCAGGTAAGTTATTCATTCTGATTTATTTACTCAGCTTGAAAACCTTCCATCACGTTACTTTTTCAGCTCTACAAATCTAATAATTTGACTTTTAGGAATATCAACTTATCTTCCTCATTACATCATAGCACTTTTACAAAATCGCCTGCTTGTAATTGTTTCTATCAGCATTATCTTCTCCCTTCGTATCCGTCATCTCTGAGAACATATATTGCTTTGCCAGCTCTGTATTACAGTGTCTGCATCATATTAATAATGGCACAGATGGAAAAGTTCTCTGAGGTCACTCAGTACAATCCATTTCCTGATGCAATGTTGGGCTTTTATGTATTTTCCAATATATGTTGGCTGATGGTAAAGGAGTCAAGTGACTGGATTTTCACAATCTCATTCAAGCCTTAATGCAGTATATTTTTTTCATCTATCTTCTTCCCCTTCTTCCTTCTTACATTTCTTGCAGTAGCTAAAAAGTGTTTCTTGACAGATAAGAAATTGCATAGGCTTACGAAATCTGTGGCACAGTGTCAAGCACATCGTATTCTTAACAGCATTATTAATATGTTAACAGGTGGAAGCTTATTATTGTTCCATGCTTTAAGTGTAAAATACCTAATGTTATTTAATTTCTTTTTTTAATTCACCTTTGTAGTTTCCAGTTAATTTGATTAACAGCTTTGGCTGATAACTTCTTAAATTGTTTTGTTTCAGAGAGACATTCTTTTGTTTTTTATTCAACAGCAACACTCCCTTTGGCTTTTAGTATGCACAAAATCTAATTTGAATTATTTTTTTATCAGTGTAAAATAACTCTTTAATCTTGATTGCCTAATAAAACTGACAGAAAACAAGGAAATGAAAAAGGTAGGGAATGTCAAAGCAACTGAAGCATTTGCTTGCTCCAATTCTAAAAAGTAGCTTCCTGTATCTTGTCAGCAGGCATTGCATCAAAATAAGAGATTTTAACAATTTACTGACTGATGTAGCCACTTTTAGGCTTTTTACAGGCCAGCTGTTTAGAGTTGTGAAAATTGCCATAACAGAGATGGAATAAAGCAGGAGGTAAATTGCTCTGCTCAGGCCAGCCTATGCATTTGCTCTCTATCTCGTCTCTCTCAATCTTCACCTCTGTTAGAGTGTTTTACTGATTTTTCTACCCCAGCCATCTGATTTATATATAAAATATATAATGATTTAAAAATTATGATTTTTAATGCTCCAAATCTATGAAAGGAAAAGGTCACAGAAGACTCAGAGGTGACCTTTTCAAACATGAAGAGACTTCTCTCCCTCTTGCAGAAGGAACAGATTTGTTGACTTGATCCTGTGACCTGTTCACTTGGTTTTACACTTTCTGTGCTGAGCTGCTCCTCAGCCACTACATTCTCACCAGGGCAGGTGTCCGTACCAGCCCCACGCTGCCCTGTTTGCTCTGGTGACACACCAAAGGTCTGACTGTTCTCTGCAACAGTCCTCCCACTGCATGCATCAGCTCACAGACACACATCTGTGGTGTGTGTGCCAGCTCTGTATCCCCATTTTCTCTTTTTTCATATTTGTGTTGGATTTTTCATTTTGAGTATCCTGTGGAAGTTCTAATTCATTAACAAAGAGTTGAAATAATATTGATTAAAATACACTTTATAAATTTAAGCATTCAAATAAAAAATACCAGAACCACAAGCATGTGTTTCTGTTTAGAGGAAGTCTAATAATGTCAAAAGTGAAAGTAAGTTGTCTGGCAAGTGTCCTTTCATGTGATACTGTCCAAACGACTTTATTTAAAATATTCTGGCTGTTTCTTCTCTCACGCTTCATTTAAATAAGATCTATGGGAGGGAAATTCTCTCCTACACAGTGTTTGCAGAGTACCTAGTGGAACAGGCATCATTCTGTTGTCTTCTGGAATTTACTTTTCCTTTGCAAATATAAATTAAGGAGCTGATAGCTATTGCACACAGAATTCCCTAACAAAATTCCTGCTTAGAATGATCTTCCTAAAGGTGCATCTCAAATACACTGCAGAAAGCCAGTATTGATCCCTCACTACCTTGCACAATATAGAGTACCCCTGAAAATGCAGGCCAAGACAAGACAGAGGTTTAGTCTTTATTTACAACAGAATTTCTCCTCATATTACTAATTCTGCCTGATAGAAACGTAAATTAAATTTTATTTTATTGAGGCTTCTCTATGAGCAAATTGGCACAATGAAGTTATGTATTTTCAGTGTAGAAGTGTTAACATGATTGGACTGATACCTCTTTATTTCATTTAGGAACTAACAAAACCTCTATCTCTAGAATCAACTGTTTTACCAATGTATGTGTTGTACCTACAACAGACATGATGATAGTTATAGTAGGTGACATTTTTAGGGCTTATTATAATTTGCAGAAGACACCTATTCAAACTATTTGAAATGTTAAGTATATGTTACAGTTCCACCAGCACTTAAAGGTAATATGATCCTGCCTCTGGAGGAAGCTTTTCTTTCCCTTCCATCCGTTTGAGCAGACTGTGAAATGAACCAGCTGAGATGTTGCTATGGCTTAAACTGGCATTATTCCCTGCACCCCAGTTTGGTTTGAACTCCTGTGTGGGTCATTTCAGAGTGCCTTGAACACTTGCACAAGTGAGGGGGCAAAGAGGGGAGGTGACATGGAGTAGCTAAGGGTGAAAGGGGCATCTTTTGCATCAGTAAGATTTCTGCCGGGTTAAACTACTTGCAGTACCTCACGTTACCTCTGTTATGTCATACGGAGTTAAGAGGATGAAGTGGGGCACATGATTATATTTAGGAATCTTCCAGCTGTCTTTTTAGTGCATCTCAAGTTTCATATTGGTCAAAAGTTTTCAATGATCTTTCAGTTGTTTGCATCTCTTCTTGTATATTTGTGAGGCAATATCCTGTCACTCTTATTTATGTCACAAAAACTTTATTACTGTTTTGCTGACAAGCTCTACTCTCGATGATTGTTTTCAAATTTTTAAAATTAACTCTGCATATTTTAATAATTCATTGAGCACTACCACTAATTATGCTTTTTCCATTTTTTTCCCCATTTTTTTAAGAAGCAAGTTTTCTATCAAACTGGGTCTGCTTTACTGGCTTAATTTTTCTGTGAAATTTTAGCACTGATTACATCATCCTAATTACTCAAAAGAGCTGGCTTTTTGAGGTTGTGTGTTTGGCCTTCATTTGGTTTTTGTAACTTGCAGCAACACCAATTTCTACTTTCTTTTTATTCTTGTGATTACTTTTTAGGGGCAAAAAGATTTTATGCTAGTCCTTTTGTGTGGAAACATTAGCGGGACAATAAAATCAGTTGTTGATACTGAGGTGATATTTTATACCCTATAGGAACTCTGTAACTACTGAAAATATCAGATGCTAAATTAAGATCCATTCAAATCTTGTGTCTTCTGAAGACAAATTCAAGGTGGATAAAGGAAGGACGGGGACCATTGTTGTGCACTGTATACCGCAGGTTGCATGTTTTACATATCAGGCCACAACATGCTTATCTGGGGTCTGAAACGTGGCCTTGCCTGTGTGGTTCAACATGTTCAAAGGTGTGTCTGTGAAAAGGGGTGAGGAGTACAAGGTTATTCATCAAATAAACGGTCAAGTGTGTCTTCCAGTGTGATAGCTGCCACTTTGTGTTCTCTTTTAACAACAGTTTCTGTTGATCTTTTGTGCAATATTTCTTAAGGAAGTGATAGCTATTTTGAGGATGAAATATTTGGCTCTGAATGTACTTTGAATTCATGGCTGCATCTAATGGTATGCAACTGCATCATTCCTTAGGATCAGCAATGAAAGGGACTTCAATCTCAAATTAGTGGGAGAGAGGGAGGGAATTCAAGTTTATAAAGAAGACAAAGCCCCCTAATGTGCTTAGGGGATAGAGGAAAGGAGATTTGGAGGAAATCATAGGGCTAGGTTTGGTAGCTGGGCGGCAGAGCCTTGGCATGGAGAGGGTTGCCATGGCTACTGGCACTCCACAAGCCAGGTGTTGGAATAAGGAAGGGAAATGTAGCTACTGCATTCAGAGTTATGACACTTGCTATGCTTCTGCTCTTTCTTTTAAAGGTTGCTAACTGTCATTTTCCACCCAAAATTGGCTCTTTTGGTGAGGTTTTGTGTGGAATTTAGATACTCCTATGCTGTCTGTGTGAATTCCTAATTTGATGTAGCTGGCTTTTTACTGTGGGTTTTTCATGGAAAGATTAGAAGATGAGAGGAGAATGAGAGGGATTTTATTGCAGGGCTTATCCTTTTCTTGCCTGTGTTTTGTTTCTGAAATAGTATATGCAGTGTTTGTTTTAATTTACAGATTAAATATCCCTGTTCAGTCCAAATTAATATGTCACAGGCTTGTATTTTGATATCCAATATACCGAATTAAATATTCTTTGGAACCAAAAATTATAAATAAATTATTTTTAAAGAATGCCTGATAGGCCCCTTTGTATCAGTGCTCATCTAAATACTGGGTCAGCTTCCAATGGATCTACCAGATAGCTTCAAGATTACTGAAAACCTTTCAAGTGTTCCACATTGTGAAATAAGTAATTTCTTGCAATTACGCTGGAAGTGACAGTTTTTATTCACAAACAGAATTCCTCTAAAGTTCAGTGAGATGTTTATAAAAACAATTGTGATACTCGCAGTTGACGCATGATCTACAGTGGCCTTACACATGAATGCTTAGTGATTATTTGAGTGACATGCTTTATTTAAAGAATATAATGCCCTTTCTCAAATGCAATGTATTGAAATCCTTGCTCACAGTGAGAGAAAGAAAAGGGAAATAATCTTTCAGTTAATAAGTGAAAATGTGACTGCTAAATGCAAGAAATGGAGCCCATTATTTGTTTTGTGTCAGTTCTGTTTGGTTCTAATGAAATTATTGTTGAGAACTATTTTCTTGATGGATATTGTGAAATATTTAGAAAGAAATGAGGAATATTATTTTGAAAAAAATGTGTTCAAACATTAACATACGTTTAACCTAGGTATAACATATATAGGTGAGTTTGCACACATATGTAAATGGAAAGATTTTATGTCTCTGTACATTTTAGAATCCAAGAAAATTAAAACAGGTCATGTATTCCACCCTGGCACCTACTGTCCATTCCTGAAGTAAGATCATCTGTAGTAATGTTTCAGAGGCCTGGAAATACTCCTTCAGAGGTGTATTCTGTTCTCCTCCAGTTATCCTTGATCAGGAAAATACCATGCAGTTCACAGGGATGCTCAGGAATTTTTGCCCAGTGCCTGAATACAGTAACTCTGCAGTCAAAAGCTCCAACTCAGTAAATGTATGACAGACTGTGAAGTTTTGTGTGTGATAGTAATGATTATATGGTAGTAATTATGACAGTAATTCTAATTTTTAATCTCTGTACAATGAATCTAAAAAGCCAGATTATTTCTAGGTACTTGTAGTGTTTTGGAATAAAAATATCCCTAAGACTCTGTAGAAAGGATTCTATTATCTAGTCTTGCAATTGTGATTTCAACAATTTATAATTGGGTTTGTACATAATTTTCATTACAAAATTCTTTAGTACATTAAAATAATAAACTGGTGGGTATAGTGAAAGTGAAGGTGTTAAATAAAAAGTCCAAACAAACCTGCAACAGGCAGGATTTGGAACTGCATTGAGGTTTTTGTATGTACATCGATAGCTAAAGATGTACTTCTTATGGGTAACTGAAATTTCTAACAGGGTAAGATCACTGTTTTATCTTGAGGCAATAGTTGGTTTTAAAATGCATCTCCTCTATTGTTTTCTCTCTGTAATGTCAAGATTAAATAATCATCTTGGTAACATCAACTAATTAGTGCTTTTGCAATGACACTGAAATCCAGCAAAGGATTTACCCATGGCATTTGAACAGCAGGAACTGTGCAGGCTCCAGCTCTCCAGAAAGCACGAGAGTCTAAGTCACTGCTCAGGCTAGTGAAACATTAAATAAGAACATTAATTTTCTTTATTAAATGTGTCTTTCTGTCCATGTTGGGTCAGAGATTTTTGTCAATATACTAATATCCTGGGAAGTGTAGTAGTAACTGAATCTTAAATCCATTGCAAAACCCAGCATATGGTACAGATTATTTTTTTCTCTTCAAAGTTCTTGCTGGAAATAACAAAAATAAATTTGTTCTGCATCAGAATTATTCTCATATATATCTTACTGGCTTTTGTCAGGCAATGCTGTCATCCTCTGTTACCTTTTTATTGACGCTTTGCAAAATATCCTCTTTCTCGCTTACTCACACAACACTCTGTAGAAATTACTCAAAAAACACCCTATCCTGCACAAGGGTTTTATATTCCTCCTTTGTAATGTTTTGAAGTGCTAATACAGCACACAGAAATTCTTTCTGGCTTTATATTCCATTGATAATATGGAAGTGTGTCTGTCCACAGCAAGGTGGGAGAGGAGCATGGAGGACAGCAGGTAGGAAGCAGCTCAACGCTCCAGGCATCAGGACAGAGCACAGGCTCCTCCTTTGCTCTTGATTTCACCTGATGTACCCAGAGGAGAGGAACTCATGCTAAAATATCTATTTTGTAATCCTCAGTTTACCTTGCCCTTTGCATGTTGCAATTTTTTTGCTAATCCTATTCCAGAGACTTCATTGTGCTGAAATTACTTTGCTTCTTTCAATCCCATCTTGATTTCTTTATGTTGGCAAAATTGAAGCAACAAAAAGTAATGCATGAATCAACCCATAACTAAAGAATGTTCCCTAATTTTGCTGGGAATCCTGTGTAATAGGAGCACCCATGATTGCCTGTGTTGTGTAAAAATAATTCTAAGTATATAAGCAAACACCAAGGTCAATTTTAGCTCAACCCACAATGACCAAAGAATGTTAGAGTATAACAAAAAAACATTGACTCAATTAAAATAACTACAATTTATTTTTCTTTATCAAGTTGAATTGCATCTAGATGTAAACTAGCTCACCAACACCAATGAGTTTCAGTTACAAATTGCATTTTTAGTGTACCTACGAAAAACTCCTTTATCTGATTTTGGAAAAACTGCCTGAATATGTGTGACTTTACCCTCTTGGCTTCTCTGCATCTTTTAAGTCAGCTTGTCACTTCTAGCTCATGCATCTTCTGTACCCATGTTTGACAGGTTTTGTCCTAGTGGTGCACGCAGTTTTCCCAAAAGTTTCTTTCTTGTTTATAGCTGCAGTTCATCAGGCCTGTGTACAAGCATATAAACAGTATTTCTTCTTATGTACAGTAATTTCATGATTACAAGCCGCACCTGATTATAAGCCGCACCTCCGGGTGTCAGCAATGTTTAGGTCTTTGTACATATACGCACCGGATTATGTATATGTATATGCACTCTCGTTCGCAGCGAGGACCCTCGTGCAACAAAGTAATGAATTAGTAACAGAATCGCAGGATTGTGGGGTTTACTGGCTTGGCTCGGGGCCAGGCGGGCTTGGCCTGCTCGGGGCTGCCGACAGAACCAGGTGGCCCAGCTCGGTGCTGCTGCTTGGCGGGGCCACTCGGGGCTGGGTTCACTCGCCCCGGCCCGGCGCTGCCCCGCGGTGCCAGTGGGAGCCCGCCCGCACCCACTGCAGCAGGCGGGGATGGAGCCCCTCGCCTTCCCCCCGGGCCATGGGACCAGCAGGAGGGAGCCCCCTGCCTCCCCGCTCCGTGGCCAGCACGGAGCCCGCCTCCACCCACTGTGCAACAGAGTAACCAATTTATAACAATTGGGCAATCCCAGGTTTTACTGGCAGGTGCTCAGCTCGGCACCTCAGCTTGCACTTCTGGGTTGGGAAATTTCAGAACCTTTTTCATATATTGGCCGCTCCTGAGTATAAGCCTCATTTCCGGGTTGGGATCAAAATTGTAGTCAAAATAGTACAGCTCATAATTGTGAAATTACTGTATTTTCAATTCTGTTTATTGTTTCTTGCAAATGCTCAACTTCCCTAACTTGCTTCATGTTGTATGATTTCAATGAATTAATTAGGATGTATCTAAGTTAATTTTAGCTTGTAAGATAGTAAGTAGAGTTCTAAGGACAGAGTGGGATCTCTTAAATCTTCTGAATTAATACTTGCCTCCTCTGATATGCTAAATTGTTACCCAGTCATGAAACATATATTCTATACAAAGTTAGACAATTGTGTACAATGATTAATTAATCATGGGTTGGACAGCCAAGGACTTACCTCATCTTAGTTAACTCTAGTGCACTGAAGCTAGAACTGCGCAGTTTAAAGTAGTTAATTTATGGTCAGGGAAGAGACTGAGGGCTTTATGAAATTGGTCATCATTCATATTCTATGGTTATTAAAAGTATATAGCTCTAATAACTTCTGATGTTTTATCAGTTTTTGAAAAATTAAAAGAAATTTAATTGAGGAGATCTCTAGACCCTCCCAAAATATAAACATAATTTGATTCACTTTTCTGGATCAAAGCAACAGCTGCTTAGAAGACAGAATCATATGGCAACTAGCCAAGACCTTCCAGCATGATATAACTAAATTATCAGTCTGATTAATCAATGTCACCTATCCTCTGCTAGAATAAAAATATAGCTAGGATGCATTTTAAAACCCTGCATTCAGTTTGCCATATCTTACTATTTGATATTTTTCTGTCCTTTCAAGGGACTGCCTAAGTGATTTACTATGGCTTTTTTCTCATCAAGAGAAAAAATAGAGATTATTTTGGTAAAACCTGGAATTTATTCTTCAAATTGTAATTTGTTGATTGCAGCAGATTAATCTTTCCCAGGTTATAGAAATACAAATCTGCTTTGCACAGTGTAACAGTGAAATTGCTAACATCTGGTAAGAAGCTCTGAGGAGTTATTTCCATTTTCATCAGATCTTTATAGGGGTCTCTCCAATTCCTCTTCACTGACTTTCTTATTTATTGCTGTATCCTGCTTCCAGACTAGGGCAATATCATAAGACATTTTAAATTTATTATATCCAAATGGTTTTGCTCTCTTTGAAAACATGATTTCTCTGTTGGTTCCTGAATGTGCTGGAGAGAGCAAGCTATCTCACCTGGCTTTAATATGAGCTTCTGCTCACACTTTGTCCTATGGTCCTCCTGTTTTCCAAGTGTTTACGTGCAAGATAAAGAAATTTCTTACTTTTGTCATAGAGGTTGAGAAGCCTTCAATAGAATGGGTCTCTTATTCTTTACAAAAGACTTTGGGATAAGTTAATAATTGCAATTCAGCATAAGATGTTATTGCAACATATACAGTACCTAAATGACATAATACAGGTCAGTCACACAACCTTTTACCTGTCCTTGCATGTGAGTAAAATGCTGAAAGTGAAGCCTCCAGACTGTGGCCTTGAACAAGATTTTATGCTTTATAACTTCCCTCAATCCATGTTTTATGAAGAGTAAGGTTTCCCTCTCCGTGTGTGGCTGTGCCGTTCTGCCTGCGCCTGTGGCTGAGCTGTGCGCCCAGCACCCCTGCACTTTGTGAATTCTGAGTTGGTTCAAAACCAGCTGAAAAATGACTTGATTTCAGCTAGGTTTGGGATGCACCTCTGAGCATATTGAAGGATGGTATGCATTTGCATCTGTTGCACAAACTGCATTTACAATTTTGTTTTTTTCTCCTGGGACTGTTTAACTCTTAGATGTAAATTATGGAAGAAAATAAAATCATGCAATTTCAATTCATCTTGCAAACCTGACTTTCTGTTAGGACTCTTGGTTTGGTGATTAGCAGTATGAAAAAGAATGATGTGGGCCACCAGCTGCTTTAGTCGAGGAATGAACTGTGTGAAATAGTCAGGAGCCTTTGGTGAAATACAAAGTATTTCACCAAATATGTATCTGGTACTCTTAGTAATAGATACAATAGGGTTTAATTAGCAGAACTTTGCTTTTACAAGCAGTATTTTCTTTCTTGAGTGATTGACATCTGAATCTACATGGACTCCAAACACTGAAAGATATATTTTTTAATAAGGAAGCTGTATGTTTGGCTCCAATACTTTTTCAGATATGAAAGGTGATGCTAGTGAACACAAGCAGTCATCCTGGGTGTTATGATTTCTTGAACTTCACAGAAAATCGCCTGCTGTAATCACTTCAAATACCAAAGCACTGCCTCTCTGCTGTTGTTTTCAGCCATGCAGTGCAGCGAGTCCTGAACACAATGATAGCTTCTCTGAGTGTCAGGGCTGTGTACGAGGACAGGACGGGTTTGCAGCTATGATGCATATGCAGAGGCAGAAGGCTTATTAGGGCATGCTTATATGTGCTTAACTAGAATCTGGAATTAGATGCTCTGTAACAAGTAAAACCTGCAAGAAAACCAAGATTTTGAAGGAGTTCAATTTTTTTGATAAGCTGAGATGCCTTATTTATGAATGTTTAGATTTTTGCCATTGTGAGAGAGGCTCTGTGTCGTATTTCCAGACAAATTGTTGACTGATGATTTTTTTCCAAGAAATACCGACTTAAGAAGAGTGATTATTATGCACAGTAGGTATAAATGAATTATTTATCAAACATGTTTCTATTCTCAGTGAAACTGTTGTTGATCTGCTTTTCTAAGTGCTTTATTGTAGTAGTCATTTGCACACAAAGCTAGTATTTACTTAAGTAAATGTTTATCACCATTTGTGTGAAAAATGAAAGATTACAAACAGAATTGATCACGCTGTTTTGATAATGTGCTTCTATTTTTTAAATAAAAAACTCTATTTGTCAAAAAAAAATAAAATCCAGAACCAAAGAAATAAAATCAAGTGTGAGAACAGATCTATCTGTTAAAAAAAAAAAAAAAAAAAAAAAAAGAAAAACAAAATTGTCAAATAATTTGTCTGGGAAGGTTAGCAGCACTTGTTTTTGGATCATCCAGATTGCACTGAAGTATCATGTCCAGCTTTTGCCTTCTTCTGGTTGGGAACCTTTCTGCTTCCCATATTGGAACATTTTCATTCTTTGTAAAAAATAACTAAGAAATACTTGGTGCTGAGACTGTCATGCCAACTGATTTCTCTGCTCACTGACTGTTCAGAGGCACAAAGTGCTGTTGTCAGAAATTTTGAAAGGCTTCAGTTTGTCTTTGCTTAGAATGAAAATAAGTTTTTGCTGCCACATTCATGATGAATTATTTTGAAGGAATGAAAAGAGTAGTTATTGAACAATCACAGCATTTCATAAAGCTTACATAGACAAATAATTCTTAGAGTACATCACTAAAGCAGTATTTTAATCCTGGAACAAGACATTAGAATTTCAGCTTTTTAGGGACTCATGGATTCATACTCATTTAGGTTGGAAAAGACCTCTCAGATCATCAAGCCTAACCTTCAATGCAGCACTGCCAAAATTGTCTGGTGTGTCATAGGCACTTAAGGAGAGGACTGGATGCAACAGAAGGCATTGGACAAATAGTGTTTCATGTATAAGAACTTCCCTAGAAAGGATAATTAAAAATGGGTTTCCTGTCCTCCAGTTAGCACATGCAAGGACTCTGCTGTATTTTTGCTGATGGTGCATGCCTCTTCTGGTGGATTTGTGACAGGACTAGTTTTGGTGTATTTCTTGGTAGATCAGATAAGAATGAAGGGAAACAGGTAGGAAGGCAAATAAGTAAGTCTAGTTGTGAAACATCAAAAGCATTCAAGCACGTTATTCAAATTAATAGCCATGAAGTAATCATTCCTCACTCTACCTTGCTTTTTCACTGAATTTCAGACTCTGAAGAACAAAATATGGTTCTGTAGGGATAAAACCAGAAAAGTGTGGGTTTAGTTCCTTAGGACTTATGCATTCTGAGTGGATAGTACTGTACGTAACGAAGTAAAGTGCAACTTAATCCTCTAGAGATCAGCAGAGACCAGACTGAGCTATGAATGTTAAGTCAAGGGAAAAAGGTTCCTAGTGAAGCTTTGGTTTTAGTGTAATCAAAAAAATTCATCATGATTATAGGTGCTGCACAGACCTTTTAGGAATGAATGAATGAGTATAAACCTTTAGGTCTACAAAGAAAAATTTAAACCTATCACTTTCTCCGAATAATTCTAAATTACAGAGACAAATGTGATCCCAGTGCTCTCAGCTCATTCACTTCCACACAAATGAGTGCCATGGTGATATTTGAAGGCACTGCTTGTATTTAGGCAAGAAGAAAACTCTGCTTTTGAGGAGGAAAGGAGAGGGTTCCACCATGCCCGTCCCATCTGTCCCGGGGCAGCCTCGGGGGACAGGAGTGTCTTTCAGAAGCTTGGGGTTGGGTAGGAGATTGATGCTGGGGGGGTCAGAGCCCAGCACCCAGAGGTGGAGGATTCTCTCATGTGGGCATGTGCTTTAACAGAGGGAATTAAAACTAACCTTTGCCTTACAAAAAAGCGAGTAGCTCAAAGGTCAGAACATAGTACTAGAGAACTGCTTACATTTCAATTCAAGGTGTTACCTGGTGCCTTAAAGGAAAAAAGCTGCCAGAAAAACATTTACAGCTACACTAATTGACCCCTGCTGTGATTTGTAGTTCCACTAAACAGCAATGTAAAAAAACTTCAACAGACAAAAACTCCCACATTCTAGAAGACTGTAAGTTGCTAAACATACATGAAGGGATTGTTTAGCCAGGCTTTTTCACAAGCTGTCAGGCTGTAATAGGGAATTTGGAAAAGAAGATAACCCTTCCTCTGCAAAGTTGATTTTGACTATGAACTTTAATAAAACAATTTGCCTCTAGGGCATTTTCAGATTGTGCAAAATCTCTTTTCAGGTAAAGTACTTACTCGATATGCACAGACACATGCAGTGATCTCTGAGATGGAATGAGTTAACTGCAGACAGGGACACAATTTTTAAAGCACAGCATGATGTCGTTATTTTTCTATGCAACCACAGTAATAAAACCAGACATTATGGGAAGAATATCTTTGTTGCTGTGAGTTGTAAAGAAAATGTAAGGAATTACTTCAGTGAGGGGAGAAAGGAAGCATCATATTTGACTGGTTGAGAACGAGCAATGGGTTTTTGAGCCTGTACATGTCATGCAAGGGGGAATGAGGCGCAATCAAGTGCTGTGATCTGTGAACCAGTCAGGACAAGGAACGAGCATGAAAGAGCTTTTTCTTCTCTTGCAGCATGATACTCCAGTTGTGATGTAAATGGTGATTTGTAAAGCTGCGGCAGGAAGTGACAAATGGCAGTGCTGGGTCTGCCAGGGGTTCATTAGCACCGTGTGTCAGCTGCAGGAAAAGGATCAGAGTTCCTGGTCCTAATAGGAAAGACTTCCAACAACTGGCAGCTGATTCCTGATAGCTGCAAGAAGACAATTAAACTAAATCGAGGACATTGTTGGGAAGTTTAAAAAGTTGACATTATGCACTGTTAAAAAAATTCAAGAGAAACTTAACAGCAGTTACCCAGCACCATAACTCGGAGAGAGCAAAAGTTAGTCTCAGGTAGGCATTCTAAGAATAATGAAGTTTGTAGTATCCCTATGGAGTAAAATAACATGAGGTGTCTGCATGTCAGCAACTCACCTGCAATCTTTTCCCTAAAATAATGTTGGATTTTGGCATCATCTTCACCTCAAGAAGCATTTTTCCCTGTTGTAAAAATAATTAGCATGAATCACATGCAGAAGGAAATATATCACAAGAGAATATATTGCAAGAGAAAATCAGCAAAGGTTTTTCCATAGTAAAAAGAAACCTTAAACAACTGGGGAAAAAATGAAGACTTACTGCCAAGAAAGTTTGTACATCCAGAAAAATACAGTCATGGGCATTTTAGAATGTTGCATAGCTAAACACTGGCTGACTTCTGACTCTGTGGATTGAGGGGGTCTGGAGTGAGGCTGCACCGTCTGTCTGAAGTACAGGTGTGCACCGTGCCAGATGTTGTTCTTGGAGGGAGGAAAATGAGGACACTGTTGCACACATGTAGTGGTGAATGTAATTTGGAGTTGTTAGTGGTTATGGAAGAAGGCTTTGTGGTCAGTCCTTTGTCCCTGCACAGCATTTCTGCAGTCTTTGTTAAAATGAAATTTCTTTCCCCTGTGTAGCTCTGTAAATGTGAAAATACACAGAGAGTACAAGTAATTTACTAAATGAGTACAGGCTGAAATAAGAAGCTTTGCTTTTGCCAGACAGGAACACCTAATAACACTGAAGAAACTGTTTTCACCAGGGTCAAAAATGATAATGAGCTTTTTTTCCCCACTATCTGTGGAAATCTTATAACTTAACACAGATGCAATGCCTGGACATTTTCCCAGAAAGCCTCAAGTCAAATTATTTATTGCCAATAAAAGCAACATAGTGTTATTTCCCTGCTGCTTTAAATTTAGGATTGATAGGATGAATAAAGTCAGAGCAATAGAAACTTCCTATGCCAAGATGCAAATTGAAGGAAGAGTTAATTCCAAACCAGATCAAATATTTAATGGTCTAAGAAAATGATTAAACTGTTACAATATGCAATAATCTGAAACAGGACAATTTAAATATTTACATTCAGGAGACTACTTAGGAAGGGAAACTCTATCACCTTTAAATGTAGCATAAATCCATTAAAGAATTTTCATACCACAAAGTGCATCTTAAAAGGAGAACTGGTTGTTTGCTGGACTCAGTTCCAACAGCTCAATGTATGGCAACAATAATAGAAAAAAGAGAGGTTGGAATAAAAAAATACTTTCTCATTCAACCTGTACCATTTGTTTAGTGGATCTTTCTTTCATTTTCTTAAGTTTTTACTTATTTCTTGATGTACTATTCTAGCCAACTTTCCTTCATCTTTCCCCTAAATGTACAGGATTTCTCTTGATTGAAGAGAGCTTCTGCAATAGTTACATTGGAATGCTTGATGGTTTATTCAGCTTCATATTGGTGAGGAAGGTAGGCACATATTATAATTTTATCTTGCTGTGTCAATAGGTTGAGTAATATAAAATATTAATATATATTCTGAGAGGTTCTTCATTTTTTCTCATTATTTGATACACTTGTGCAAATGCCTACAAATGTCTGGGAAATGGTATTCATTCCTGCACAGACATGCATTGAAATTTCTGAAATCAGTGCTTCCTCATTACAAGGAAATAAGCACTTCTCATCACCTTTTGAGGGGAACACACAGAGATGTATTTTCCTATTGTGATGTTTATTCTGAAACTGATGAATACTTGCAATTTACTATAAATATTTATGGAAAACAGAAAGAGTTTAAGGAATTAGAACAAAACAAAGCTTGCTTATATTTGCCACTTTTTTCCTCTACTATTTAAGATTTGTTTTGGAGTGTCAGTCTTTGAGATGTCCAGACAGAAGAGCCTTTGTAAAACTGTCAGCCAGCTTAACATCTGGAGTCACCAGACGCTCAGCTTAGAACCAGAAAGGGTTACTGACTCACTTTGCTGAGCGCACTACAGATGACAGCATCAGGCCTAACATGCACATTCATAAAGATTAAGTGGTATGTGTTCCAAAAAAAAAATAAAAAATCCTTGCTTTGCTCTTTCATTAATGCAAGATACATTTTCTAATAGCTGGTTATCAGAAGAAATTTTCTCACTGAATCATATTAATTTTAGAATTGTAAGCATTTAACAATAGATTTGAATGGACATTATAAATTAGTGCCAACACCCAACTTGGCTCATAATGAACAGCACAGTGAAACTTGCATGAGGTCATGCTAGTTCTGCTTTGGATTTTCCTTTCAAAAGGACTCAATGGAGGAGCACCTCTGTGGCTACATTTTAGAGGATTTCTTGTGCATAAGAGCAAAGCTAAAACTGACTTTTCAGGAAAGCACAGATTCACTTAAACTCAATTCTGTTCTTTGCAAAAGCTCAAAGAGCACAATCTGGAGTCTTTGTTTCAGTTACTCATGAGCTGTGCTGCTTCCAGCTCAGCCCTTCCTCAAATACAAATTCACTGATACTCATTCCCCTCATCCCCTACCTTGTTTTCCAAAATCATAAGGAAAGTTTGTGATTCCTCCTTTAACTTGAACTTCCATTGTAGCAACACCTAGGATGAACTGAGGAAGCACATTCCTACCTGTTACACTGGTTTAACAGCTTGTCTTGCCTGAATTGCTATTGATTTTAAAGCAGGATGTGGGTTGCTATAGCAATCATGCACTTGAACATTCAAAGGAGAATACCACTAAACCTATTACTTTATAAATTCTACAAGCTTAACTTCTTAGGCTAAAACTTTCAAATATATGTTTTAAATTGCATTTCCGGTGATGATTCATTTCAGTTGTTGTTAAGTTAATGAATTTGCAAAATTAGGGATCTGGGCATTTTGTGCATGTGTCTGACCCAAGATGCTTTCTCCCTGACCAGATTGCTCATAACAAAGAGAAAAAGGATCAATTTCATGCATGTAGTCTCAGGGCAAACTTGTCACTCATGGAATAACAATCTGAAACGGGTGACAGTAATCACACCAGCTGCTTGACATCCAGGCAGGTGCAGGAGCCCTAGGAAATGTCAGATTTCCGTCAGATGCAGCTTCAGAGAGCACAACTCGCTCAAAAGCTTTTAGGCACAGCCATCACCCCGGGCCATGGCTGCCACCCCAGGCCACGTCAGCCCCTTGCTTGAAACCGTGGCTGAGCTGTCACTTTAATAAATGAGTAGCCACTTCATTTTGATCAGCATTGTCAGGGCTTATTTCAAAAGTGATTCTGATTCCATTGCACAACCCAGCCCAGCCAAAGTCAATTGGTACAATTTCAAGGTGAATTTATTCATTCTTTATAAAAGTTCTATGCACGCATATATCAAGACAGTTGAATAAATTGAAATAAATAGACTTGGAGCTGCACAGTCTCCTGGTAATTGAAATAGTTTCCCCTCAGTGTATTTGTAGTAATAATGCTACCTTTATGAAGACTGGACTGTCTACAGATGGGAAAGTGTGGAATTATCATATTAATAACATTTGAAAAATGGAATTGGGTCTAATATGTTGAGAAGGATAGCTGAAAGTTGTCCATGCCTTCATGAAAGCCTACCATCAATGATGCTTTATAATTAATTCTTTCTTCCAACTTTATTTTTTCTTTGTTTTTAATGCAGCTGTTAACTTTGAGAATGGAGAATCTGGTTGGTAATACATAAGAAGTTGATTTCTCCAAAGTATGCTGTATTAACAACCTGTTTTCTACAATTTAAGGATAGGAAAAAACAAGTGGAAGAGGTCAAACCTGTAATGTTTGGATTTTTTCTTGCTTGGTTTCTGTATTTATTGGTAGATCAGTTTAGAGTGAGTGTTGCAATATCAAATGTCCATGAGCTCTAGTCATCTCCTTAGTTTCAGTAAAAAAAGAACAAAAAAACAACCCTTTCAAATGTTGAAAATATTTTCCATTTATTCAGAAAAGAACTTAAGGTGAAAAAAGGGCACAAAAATGTTCTTGGTTCTCTATAGAGAGGAAAATGAATAGAAGTGAGGGAAACAGAAGGCATCAATTAGAAAGCAACAGTTCATTACTCAGGTGGTTTTTCAAGTTGGCAAGTGCATCAGCTATCAGAAGTGCAATTCTGATGCGAGTCTCTTTTCCAAGTGCTCTCAGCAGATGTTGCCAGGGCAATGGAGGTTTTAGAAACTTTTCAAAGGAGGAGTTATTGGCGTTTTTTTAATTGTGCTTCAAAAACAAAGCCCCTCAAAACCCAGAGTAATTATCACAGCCGTAAGAGATGAAGACATTCATTCTTTCCTCCTTGGTCTGCTGTAATGTCACCAAGAGCTCTAAGAGTGACAAGCTTCCTCTTTGGGATGGGCATCCCTTCCCCTGTGTCCTCATAGGTGGAAATTTGCAGTGTTACCTTGCCTACAGGGATGAGAGCTGGTTGGGGATTTTTCCTTTACTTTCCCTTCCAAGGAGAAGGGAGTGTGGGATTAGTCCAGCCTGTAGCAGCCACTCCACAAAATTTCTGTTCTTGTAGCAGGGACTCAGATGGAGTTTGAGTCTTTTGAATGCACAGTGGAGAAGACCCTCCTCACCCAGTGGGAAAGCATGGAAAGGGCATGGGAAGAGCAGGGATCTGCAAGAGAGCCTAGGGAAGGGAAAGGAAAAAGCCAATCAAACTGCATTGAAAAGGAGACAATGAAGCCAGTGGTACTTAGTAATGAGCGTGTACTTAACTGAGTCAGGGAAGATGAAAAACCGCTCAAATGTCTTTTGTTTTTTTTGATCTTACTTTTCTCGCTCATCTGCATACAGTTTTCATTACCTTGTTAAGAATGAGCATGGGAATTAATGAGTGATGAGGTAGAAGTGTCAAGATGGGGAATTAAAAAAATGGAATTCCAAGTTTTCTCCAGAAGTTAGGGTACAAAGAACTTTTTGAAATATCAGCTCCAAAAGTTAATTTGTTTTATGTCTTTTTGAATCATACCATTTGAAGGTAAAAAAAAGATTTCTGACCTAATAACCTTGCACAGTAAGTTTTGTTCTAGAGCAAAATTTTATAAATCATTTTAATATCCCCTTAAAAACTGAAGTTTTTATAATGGCACCGTCTCCTTAACTGGAACAAACTATGCTGTGCAATAGGAGAGAGATATATGCTTGACTTGGGGAGATTCGTTTCTCCCAAATTTTGATTGGTAGGTGGCAGGACAATATAGCATTGAACTGTACGCAAAGATAACCAAGATTTGAAATATGAATCTTTTACCAGAGTAAAAGATGAAGATGACAGTTGCAATCTCTTCAATCTCATAATTTACTTGAGATTTGGGCAAGACTGAAGTGACTGAAGTCTCTAGGCAAGCAAGGCTTACTCATTTGAAAAGCATTATACAGATATGTGAAATCTGCAAGTTTTAGTCCATTCTTATCTATAACTTGTACAGCTCAGGGGAACTGATCTACTTTTGGAATGTAAAGGAAAAATTGTGGACTAGCTGCAGTAAATGTACTGTGATTTATTTCTTATTTATGTCACTTCTATACAGCAAGCTGTACTTACTAAATTGCAGAGCTCCCAAGAGGCCACAAACAGTATCCACAGCAAGCTTGGATTTAACACATTCAGTAACACATGAGAACAGTGCAATTAATTTACGGGTCCAAAACATTTGTGTATTTGAATTCATTGGGGTAGTGTATCTTGGGAGGTATAAATGAAATAGTCCACTGATAATTCTTTCCAAACTTGCATGAAACCAAGGGCATGCATGAAACTTCAATGCCAGGGAAATACTTTGCATCTCAAGTGTAAAAGGTGACAGGTGAGTGTTTTTTCCAAATTAAACAAGGCCTCATCTTGTGACACTGTTTTGATTCTTTTCCTCTACTGACTAATTGTCTTGACTGCTGCAACCCCTATTAGTTAGGGAACTACTTCCAATTCCCCAAGAATATCTGTCAATATTTCTTTATAAAACTCTGTAAAACAAGGTCAGTTCCCACCATTCATTCATTCATGTAATAGTGTAATTTCATTCTCTTCATCATAGCTAACCGGGATTTATTTGGGATTAAAATCAGCCTTTATAAATGACTTAGTATTTCACCAAAGATAAGACAGATCTTTCAGAAATTTAATTTCTCTATCAAAAATGTAACCATTTTGATCCCCTGAAAAGTAGCTATGGAAGCAAGATACACACAGGATGAAACTGAAAAAAGGGTTAAAAATTAAAAGAAAAAAAAAATCACAAAAATTAGAGATGCTTCATTTAATTGATTTTTTCCCCAGTTCTCTACAAACCTCACCAAACATTGAAAAAGCTTTAAGATGTTTTCATGAAGATATTTTGGAATTGACCTAATATATGTAGTCATTCATATGTTATGATTTGATGGTAAATTCATCCATTTGCCTGAGCACACCTGAAAAGTAATGATGTGATAAACTCTGCTCCTTTGATTGTTGGATCTGCTTAAGGCAGCTTTCTTGGACTGGCAACACTGCTAAATGTGTGGGTATGTGGTGTGGAAGTGAAATGAATTGTTAAAACAATGCTGTATCCAAAGACCGTGCTTGAAAACCTTTCTGATGCTTTCCTTCTCTTTAACTCCAGATCTGTTTGAAGCCTTGTGGGAACTTTGCAGAATTGACTTTTGTCACTGTTTTATTATTTCTTTAATCAGCCATCAGCAAGAATTAGGAAAACCTCATCTAGGCGAGCAAAAATACAAGGAAGGTACCTATTAGCAATACACAAAATCCAACAAATTTTCTATAATAGCCTGAGCAATCAGATACATTAATTTTTAAAGCTAGTTGAAGAGAAAAATTAAATAGATGCATTTTTTCAACCATGACCTTTCTGAGTCTCATGTCCTCTGGAGTGTCAGTCCTGACACATTATTAAAAAGATGAGATTAAAACAGGAAGAAATTTAGCTAATGAAACTGCAGGGAAAAAAATCTGTAATGTAATTGCTTGTTACAGTTTTCAGCCTTCTGTCTGCCACCTGCTATGCTCTAGTAAACTGTATTTTAGGAAAGGCCATTATATAATAACTTTTTATATTGTAACAAGATTATGTTTTCCTGCATTGACATTGAAGCACAAACATTTATAATTAACTCCTGGATTATGTCTAAACTGTACCTCGTTATGAGTGATATGGCTGTTTTCAGAATGTGTACTCTACCATTGCCCTTTTTAGCTGTATCCTTGGCATGAATAAATGCAAATTTTGTAACAATGTACAGAAAACAAAGTAATCAAAAGAATGAAAAGCTATGAAAGAGGATTTGGCAGAACTTTGGTCTAATAATTCAGTATTTATTATCAATTAATGTTCTCTATGATATTGTTCTTGTAAAAAGGTGATTATAAAAATAATGTCATTTACTGGTCTGATACACTGCACTGTAAAAGGATGCCTTGATTTTTCTTATTATATTTGTAGTTGTGCTGCCTTACCAAGGGGTGAGTGGTTCTGGAGATCCTGCATATGGCCCCCTATGCCTTGACACTTACTAAGAGACTGATTATTTGAGTAGTTTCCTCATCAATGTATTGCTGCCAAAACCATGGTACTTGTGAAACAAGGCAGTTGTTGAAACATTCAATGAACTATCTGATATCTAAAGCTGTTTGTTTGGTTTGAAACTGACAGTGTGAAAATTAGGTTGTAAACTCATTATTTAAGCAAGGCACAGTGCTTATCACTATGTGAGATTCTGGAGTCAGCTGGCCAGCTACAAGGCCAAGTGTGAGCCAGCTGATAATTGCCTAACAGTTCTTCTGGAATTTCTCACACGTTTTTTTCTGTGTAGGTGGCATGGTCTCAGTGAAGTAATCCAGTCACTGACACTGGAGTTGTGTGTGGGACCAAAACTGACCTTCAAAAATAAATACTATGTGAAGTGGGACCTGGTTTCAAAGGAAAACATCTGCTTTTCTTTCCAGAGCTGCGAGGGGGTGATGTCCTTCTCCGAGCAAAATGTCCTTCCTTCAGCACACTGACTGTTCTTTGAAGCTTTTTCTCTAGTGCTAAAGGTCTCTGGCACTGTGGATTTTAACATCATCATTATCCAACTTGTGGAATTCATAGATCTCCCAATCAAAACATTCCTGCATCAAGTACTACACAGATAGTTTATAGAGACAACTAACTTACGTGATGTTTTATAATTGTGCCTTTACATGATAGAGTTCTGTGTAGAGGGGATTGTTTTGGTTGGGATTGTTTTTGTTGTTGTTGATTTCTCTGGTTTTGATTGAGTTTGTTTGTTTTTACTTGATGAAACCATTTGACACTTGTTAAATGCATCCTGTTAGTAACAGTATGGAAGGAAGGAAGGAAGCATCTCTGTTGGGCTACAGTGACAGCAGCTGATGCCCCAACATCACTTATCTCATGAGACCATTGCTCAGTGTTTGAATCCTGCTGTGGCAACATCTCACCTTTTAAAGCAATGACTCAAAGGAAGGTGGTTCTACTCTATAGAGAAGTGTGCTTTTAGTGGGAATGGGGGGAGAAAGAGACCCAGGAGACAGGAGAACTGCTTGAGGGCAGTAAACATGATTAAAGTTGGATGTTATTTTCATTATTTCTGGCTCAAAACAATTAATCTTCATAGCTATATCCATGAGTGTCTTTAAGGTGAAAGATTATGAAACTGTTGAAATGTTGACACTTTCCATAGGAAAAAAAAAATCATTTCTTGACTAGGTCTATCTGTGTTGCTTCCCCAACAGCTGTGCCCATATTTGAGGCAGGTACTCCTCCTATAGATTAAATACTTCATTGTTGCTATTAATCACCAAGGGTTATACTGCCAAGTGTCTGATCTGTGGTTTTTTTGATATTGTATCTTGCAACATTGTAGTATTACATGGTTACAAGAATTCCACAATATTTAGTCAAATTATAGCTACATGAAATGAAAATGTAGTGGAGATTTACTGCAGGAGTAGTTTAGTTTATATTGACATGTAAATTTCTTTGATGTAATCTTACATTGCTGTAGAAATAAAACTGAACTTTAGATATTTTTGGATCCTACATAATTCACAAGAGAAAAAAAATACTCTGATTTATAGCTTGCTATGATTAATTCTGTATGTCAAAAGCAAAATGGTAATTTCTCTTTTTACCAGAAAAACAAATGACCATCAATTCCAGCACTGACTTCTGATTACAATTTGTCCTCTTTGTTTATTTCACAATTAGTGTACATAGATTAATAATTACAATTCCTCAACCTGATAATTTATGCATTAGTATTTAGCCCTTGCCACGTCTTTAATTTTTGCAATTAATTGTTTTAATAATGGAAAGGTTAATTGCACTATTCATCAGAACTGCTTGCTGTGAAACAGTAGACAAATAAGAATCTTTAAAGATAAAGGGCAAGCTGAGTGCTCTGAACTGTCATTCCAGCAAGGGAAACTCACTGAAAAAGCCCTGCAGCTTCATTCCATTGCTGAGATCTTGGGCATAAACTCATTCCATTCAGACAAAGGGAATTGTACCAAATCACAGATCATTAAACAACCCCAAACAAACAACATGTTATTGAATAATATGGGATGTTCTTGTGTCTGCATTCTGGCATGGTTCATACATACACTGCTCTTCAGCTAGCCCTGAATGCTGGTGTAAACACGTGTAGAAAGTGTTGTCAGACTTCCGGGGACCTGAGTGCAGTTTATATCTTGATTAATCCTTTGTACCACAAGGCCAAAAAGGGTTGCTGCCTGAACCTGCCAGCCAGGTGCTGCTGTCATTGGACCTGGGATAAATTAAAGGCATAATTAGCATATACATGTGGTTATACAGATACAAAGCGCTTAATGACCCCTTATTCTTACATAGGAATCAAATATGCAGGTGTAGGTAACTGCAAAAATGACCACACTGGGATTTGAGTCCATTTTGATTTATTGAAATATTTGCATAGGAATTGCCTCATTAAGTGTTTGCCCTGCTATACTGGTGCTAACTTTGTGTCTTTTTGTACACATGTAGTAAAGTCAGGAATAATGTGTGCTTAAAGGAAAAAACAAGTTATAATTCTGGATCCAATCTGAGACATTTTAACACTGCTCTCTGGTGATCTTAAATCATGCTATTGACAAACCTTGTGTGTTAGAAAATAAACATAACTACTAAATTTTGTTAGACCACAGCCCTTTAACTTTCCTTCTTAAAGCTGTTATTTCATAAGACTTTGTGTGATTACAACTGGGTTGCAGAGACACTTTCCTTATCATGGCTGTAATTAAGGGTCTCTCCATGCAAACATTTTTGATGAAATCTTTGTTCCATTGACATTAACATAAAACTTTTTATGTATTTTTCTGGGTGTGAAAATTATATCTGTTTTTTTATAATTGCACACTAGTTTGATTTCTGCTTTCTCAACCTGAACTCAGGTGCTTGACTGCCATTTGCAGCTGAACAGCACTTTTTATTCCAACCACAACACTTACTCTAAGAAAAAGAACCAAATGCTTTTATTAGACAGCCTTCTGAATTACAATGTAAATACTTTTTGCAAATTGTGCATGTGTATTTATGTATTTATCATAAACCACTGTAGATTTTCCTTTCCAATCTTTTGCACAATTTTTATTCTTCCTGTGACCTCACAGAAGCTAATATTCAACATCAAGGACTTTGAGAAATGCAATTCTGTTTAGTCACACTTTGCTCTGTATCTGATGGAGAATGTGGGTTCCTTTGCTCTTGATGGACATTGGTGGAGAAGTTCTCAAGTCTGCACTGGGAGGTCACAAAGAAGGGGCAGGAGGCGGCTCTGGGTTGCAGACTCCATCTCATGCTTAGCTCACACTGCTGGGCAAGTGTCCTCTGTAAACAAGGTCTGGAGAGTTGTGTGAAGAGTGGTGCAGAGCTGTGGCATGCCTGAGTCCCTGTCATTGTGCAGGAGCAGAGAGGTGACGGGGAGGGGTCGATGGCACAGGATTCCTGCAGGATGGACCCCAGCTGAGGGACTGTGCCCTGTGCCCTCTCAAAGGAAGCAAACCATGAGAACTCCATTACATCTCCACCAAATCGATGAGTTACTGGTTTATTGCTGAGTTTAGTTATAAACCTGGCAACAGGCTCAGCCTGATAAAAAGGACCCTCTGTCTAACCATAAGCTGCAGTCTCAACTGTCCAGCTGCAGGATGATGACCTGATTGTGGTCTGCAAGGAGAAAACACTTTCTTTGTGTGTGCTGGAAGTGAAGCCATGGATGTTCTCACTCACAAAGGAGAAGCTATTCTGAAAGGCTCAGGTGTTTCTTCACATCTGAGGGATGTTCCAAGGATGATATGGGCTCAGGGCTTATTCTATAACCTGTGTGGTGCTTTCTAGGAAGGGCTGTCCTGGCCTTCCTTGGTAAGCTCTGAGGTGTGGGTTTTGCAGAGGTTTATCTCAGCAGCTCTGGTCCAGCCTGGCTTCCTCTCCAAAGATGTTAATATCACCCATTTTGGAGCAGCATTACTTGAATAACTGGAATTATTTTACGTCATTCTTGGTCTTGTCAATTACAAAGAATTTTGAAAGAACACAAAGATGAGCCATTTTCTATGACAATGATTTTTTGCTACATCTATAAGCTGCCTTTAAAGGCACCCAATGAAAAGTTTAACACCACTTAAAAATAAAGCTTGCATTAAGTATTTCTGGCTGAAATGCTGTTTATAACAGCACACTGCTCATTATGTTTGGTTTATTCCCTCTGATACAGCATGCTTACAGATCATATGTCAGAAATTGAGCTTTCTGATATTTATTAATACTTTTAAGTGATAACAAAAATTATGTATTGGAAAACATAATAACTACGTGTATATAGCTACTCACCTCCACCAAAAATGTGGATTATAAGCATGAAACAGAATGTTTTGTACTGTGGCTGTCTGCTGCTGAAGGCATCAGTTAAATTAGAATCCTTTGATATGTTAATTATTTATTGTTGTAAATTATGCATCCTCTAAAATCAAAGAGACACATAACCTATAATTTATTATTCATTTAACATGAAAATTTGTCTTCATATAACAATTTCTCTGTTAGATATGAAGTTCTGATTTGAAATAAAACCTTTTAATGTGGGCTACAGTTAAAACATAAAAGAGGTTGAGGTTGTTCTGAACCTGTAAAATATTCTCCAAGACAGTTTAACCCTTACAACTTTACAGTTTCTAAGTTCACTGGGTGATGGACAGTTATGGATTCATTAGGCATGGATAAAAGTGACTGCACTTTCACTTGTATATCTGTTGTTAAAAGATTGGTAGGTGAAAGTGGATTTTGCAAGAACTCTAAAGAGCATCTACGTATGTTTTCATTCACAACAAATTTTGCAAATTGTGAATAATTTTTACTTTGAGGAGGAAACTGTGAAATTCTTGGACTGTGTCTGACTTGCTCTTTGCATTTGTTTTATTCAGTTTGAAAGTTAGAACAAAATTATGAGTTTTGAGTAGCAGACAAACTAAAACAACAGATCTGCACTGCATGATTAGAACCCAGGTGTATTTGTATAGCTGTAACAGAAATGTAAGCTTTCCCAAGTCACCATTTCATGTGTTCATTTTCCTCTGTGCATTCTGTTTCTGTTGGAGCAGAATGTAAAGTAAATGCTCTCTTGATTGCTAGAATCTTGGAATTTCTTTAAGACTTTTGTGTTCTAGAAGAGAATAGAAGTGGATAGGAGAGGTGTTTTTTTTTCTGACTAGGAAATGATTATGCATATGTCACACTCATGTTCATAACGTATTAAACACACTATAGTCTCAGGGTCAGCAGAGAAAGAAAGAGTTCTTATTTCTTACGGTTTGTCAGAGAAAAAAAATGCTACGTTGCCAAATATTTTAGCAGTCTGAGTTTTAGTCTGAATAAAGAAGCATGAATGTAAGTGCAATAGAACAAAGGTAATGGTTATGTTATTTAAGATTTTTAGAAGAGGTGCTTTGATCTTCTTATGATATTAAATACCTGGGGAAATTTCAATCTTGTTACTGCACTTACAGCTGGTATAGGGCATTTGTAATAAAATATTTGGAATTACTCTATATGGAAGTATTTACAACTAATGCAAAATCTTCATAGTTTCTATGTAAGAACTGATTTTGGATAAACGCCCAATTCAGCAAGTATGTGACACGCTCCTTTGATCAGGTCACCAGACATTTCTTCCTTTGAGTTTTGACAAAGGTGTAGCAAAGAGTAGAAGAAAAATGTTAAATTCACTATGGGCAATTCATGTGATCTGATTAGATTAAAATTAAAGTGGGATGCAAAGTGTGAGATGACGGAGAAGTCCCCAGACTATGTCTAAGCGTTTAATTTTTTTTTTTTTTTTTTTTTTGCTATTTTTCTGGGCAAAAACAGTGGATAAAAAAATCAGGATTTTTGTGTATATACTGAAGAGTTCTTCCATGGCTGAGGAGGTCCCTTCTTTTATGTTAAGTGTTCAAGATTCATGTGCACATTTCTAAATAAAAAAGAAGCAAGTTTTTGCTAATGACATTCACTGACAATGGGAAACAGGGCCTCTGCCAGATTAAGGAAAAAAAAACCCCATAAGATGATAACAGCATGGTTCTTGTAACAAATCCTGCATTCCATGTAGTTTCATCCCCACGATAAAGCAATGCTTTTTTTTGTCTATCAGAAAACTCTTGAAAGCTGCTTATGTGCACACTGATTTTTTTGAAGAGAAAAACGATCCAAAATAAGGAATAGTTTTTCAATAGTTCTTGCAAACTCAGCGGGGAAGCCAAGGTCTGTCAGGTTTGTTCTGCATGTGAAATATTTTGAATGGCTCCAGAGCACAGCTGATGTTTTTAAGGCTTCCGTAAGGAAAGGTCAATGCGAACTACAAGAAGCTTAGGCAGTAAGTCAAAATGAGAGAAAAAAGTGTATTCTTCTGTTTTTTGGATGTATTAACAAGCTGAGCTCTCCAGTGTTTACAATGGCCAGTGTCAAATAAGAGTATAGCACACATCTTGTTGAGATAATGCAAAGGTTTATTTATACCAGTGTAAGCTCTCTGTATATGTATACACACAAGTTTTGGTATAATTGCCCGCTTCTATTCTTTTGTTTCAATTAGAAGTTGCTTTTTCTCTCCTTCAGTAAAGTTTCCTGCTAGCTGACCTTTATAACATGCTTACATTTTATGAACTAAAAATACTTTTTTAAATGCACTTCTCTGTAAAAGATGAACTGATGTGTGTTGTTCTGTTTGGTTAATTGCTATTAAGACAACTGTTTAACATTGGTACGTTTGCACCATTTTTTTTTGTTGAACTCTGGTGTCCCTGAATACAATGACCGAAAAAAGAAATCCCTGTCATCAAAAGACTTTTTCCTATAACAAAAGGTAATACTGTTATCTCATAATCTAGGACTATATTCTGTGCAATATAAATCTTTATAATGTTAAACCTTAATATTTATTACATGTTCCATCTTGCTGCTGGCTTTCCTATTAATGCTTCACTTAGCAAGGCAGAAATGGTACTTCTGATCTTTATAGTGCTAAAAAAGAGTGAAAAAACTCTTTGTGCACAAATCACAAGAAAGTATAACTTATCTGTTACAGAGCAGGGAGATTAAATACATGGCCATAAACTCCTTGCAATCATGATGACTGAGTAGAGGCTTCTTCTGATTGCTTTAATAAATACTTTAAGTATGCTTTCAATCTCTCAATGATTCCTGACAAAGCTTGTATGCTCTTGTTGGGCATCTGCCTGCATCTAAAGTTCCAGTTATGAATATTTTATGTGGCTTATCACTGTGTCACTGGTACAGTAGTTGCTGGTGTGCCATTTGTCAGGGCCTGTTAATGCAGTAACAGGCAGAATAGGGGAGGAATGGATATAGAGTTTGGTAATCTACTCTTTCATTTCCTTTTATAGAAGATATAAAAAATAATGATTGTGAATGATTGATGAGGTGATTGTATTTCACAGATTTTGAGATGCTGATCCATTAGTAAAATCATTTTAAGGACTTGTTTTATCTTTCTGTGTGCAGGGATGAAATCAATGGTATTGCAATGGCATGGTGCTGAAATGGGATACTGGAAAATCTGCTGTATCTGTAACTGCCTGGTTTCTCTCTCCTGGGGTA
Organism: Catharus ustulatus; assembly: GCF_009819885.2. Lineage (NCBI taxonomy): Eukaryota > Metazoa > Chordata > Aves > Passeriformes > Turdidae > Catharus > Catharus ustulatus. Next base: position 5,812,744 of record NC_046235.1, on the reverse strand, counting down.
GGAAACTAGAGCTGAACATGAGTGTCCTTGTTACAACAGTTGTGTTTGCATTTACCTGTTGTCTTTTTACTTTTTCATGGATATTTAGACACTTAAAGCTTAGAGCCCATCTGTAAGAATGATCCCCACATCCTCCCATCTGGAATGGCAAGCTCATTTCCATGCCTCCTGAACACATGTACCCACCTCCTTTCAAGCATTCCCATGCCTACTGTGTCAATGTTAGGTACAAATGTATAATAAAGTTAAATGGAATTTGTTCTGGTATCCATTCGGCATTCCTTTTCAGGACTATTAATCTGCAGGAGTTTATAGCCAGGATTTCTTAACAGAACAACATATTTTAAGTCAATGCTAGTAAATACAGAATGCGAATTTTGGACCCTAAGTGAGGCTGTTTTCAAAACTAATTTGGTGAGTTAAATGTCTGGGAATGACATGATTATGTATTTTTTCTAGTATACATCCTACAGTATGTGTCTGAAGAATAGTTCCATTTGTGGCATTTAACCAAGTGGTTTGGGTTAAAGAAATTTTGTAAGTAAAGTAATAAATGTTGAAGCAGAATATGGAACTAAATAGTGTAATGACATGCAAATAGAGAAGGAACCACTGTAGGAAAAGTTTTAATGTGTCTGGATACACAACTGAATTGGGTTCAATAGTTCAATGAGAGCATTACCTGACTCTTTACGTTTGATGTTGTCATTATATTGGCTGATGCCTGCTTTGAGCACATGTAGATAGAAGATCTGTGTAATTATATATTAAATCAAAGTACCACTTAGGTTTTTCTTTTTGCCTGTCATTATTTGTCTTGATAGAAAATAGTTTCAAGAAGAAAGCTGATTTGAGATTTCATGAACTTATAAAAAAGATGATGGTGCATTTGAAAATTAGAGCTAAAACAAGCCTGCACCTTTTCAGTACCTCAGAGAAACTCCCTTGCAGAGTTGCCAGTGACTGCATTAGTTTCTCAGGTCTGTTTTTAATGACCCTTTTATTACCTTCTTTCAGAGATTTAGAGTGTATTCGAATATTCAAAATTAAGTCACATAAATAAGCTTTTAGCTTCCTATACTTTCTGTATTCTCAAAAATGAACTCTTACTTTATGAAAAGCAGATGGAAAATTGTCTATTTTAATTTGGCTGTGGTTTCAACAGCTGAGATATCACTTAGGTGAACAAGAATAGTTACACATATAACTCAGGAACACAAAATTTGCATGACCTTCTTGTCAAAAAGAAAGGCATGTGTAGCACTTGAATAATACCACATGTGTCTAAAGATTTTGGCGAATACCACCAAATCACTGAAGATATTTGGGTGAATATAGAATTATGAAGATAGTACTTTTTGATTTTAACAATGGAATTACTTGTCTGGAATAACATAGAAGATATATAAAAAGAGTGTATAGGTACCAGAGATTTCTATGAGAAAAATCTAACAATAATGATAGCTAAAATCTAATGATTTTTCAAACTGACACTAGAGATAAAAATATTTTTCTTTATAATTACACTTCATTTAATTTGAAATACATTGGCTTATAAAAAGTGTAAACTATTTTGTAAGACCATGCTGGAGGGTTCATTGTTGATGTGGTATTTCTTGGTTTGAAGAAATTTCTTGGTTTGAAGAAGCTGGTTTTCTTGTTTGGTTTTGTTCTAGTAGCAGATTAAAGTTCAACGTGCAATCGCATAAGAAGTTTCACATGTTTAGATTCTTTGGAATAATAACCCTTGAAATGGATAAATTCAAAAATTATTGAAGTCATTTATTAAGAAAATTAATGGAATAAAATCATAACTATTAAAATGCATTGTCTCAGCCCCTGAAGTTGGTTGTTTTCTCCATTTTTTGATGTAACTTCATGACCATTTCTAAATCCACAATTAAATGCTTGCTGTGTCTTCTCAACCAAAAACTGGTTGGGGGCCAACCTGTCTCATCTCAAGGATCTTAATAAAGTAAGAAAATTGCTCTCTGTTTGTGATGGCTCTGCTGTGTCTGAGGGTCTTTTCTGGGAGAACTCTCTGGGTCTGTGCTGGCAGCACACAGAGAGGGCTGCTCTTGTCCTGACTCTCCACACAGCCAAGCCCTTTTTTGCTTGGCATAAGATCTGTTCTCACTGAAAGGAACTTCCCTGCTGTAACTTCCTCATCCTGCTTCTTTGGTATTCCCGCTGAGCCCAGGATTCCCATACGTCTGTCTGATTGATTTTCTTCCCACCATCCTTCCTAAGGCTATTCCACACATTTGAGGACTGTCTTTTTCATCCCCAGGCCCCCTTTCCTTCCAGTCAGGCTGATAGAGGCTGTCAGTTCGTGTTCACTGATCCCTCCAGCTGGCAACTTTCAGACTGATTTCTCTATAACTAAGCCTAGGATTCCTCACTGGGATACTGATAACTGTAATACAGAGCTGTTATTTATTTCCTGCTACTAATAAATAAGGCTTTGATTACTGCACCAAAATTGGTTGTGGGACTCAAATTGTAGTTAGAAGTGCATTTTTTTGGGTATTATATTTTAAAGACAATGAATACTGAATTTAATATGCTGGACTTGAAATTTTAACAGCTGAATAAATGTGTGTATGTTGTTATACTCATGAACATTCTCCAAAGAGAAACAGATCAATTCTGAGGCACCTAAGTATGTATGTAAATGTTAGATGGCTTAAATGTTTTTCTTAATATTTCCTGTATTAGTTAACTTTTTAGCTGATGTTGACAGTGCTTTGGTAAGTGAATACAAGATAACAGCAACCTAAACTCTCTTCCAGCTTTTTAGAAATACAGTGTGCACATATAAGGAGAATTATACATAGTGAATGAAACTCCATGAAAATGTACTAGACAAGAATTTCTCAAGTATTTCCTTAACAGAAGATCATCCATGGAGTGTTTGAGAACACTGCTGCTTCTAACAATAACAAAACCCCCAAAATATCTCATTCAGTATTTTATTGTACAATTCACAATACTTGAGGTCATGTAACCAAAGTCTTTGGCTTGAGTAAGAGAACACTTGAGATCTTTGCCAGCATGGCTGGAGAAATTTGAAGTCATAAACATTAAAAGCTCCAAACCCACAATTCAACAGAAATAAAAGCAGTGAATCTAATATTTATATCCTCAAATTTGTTTTGGCATTATAGAAATTAACTTCCTACTCTGTTTGATAGGTGACCATAGGCAGGGGGTCAGGACAGCTGTTCTGGTATCTGTTCTAGAAAAAAATAATCGGGGCAATGTAACTTTATAATGGTTTTACAGATTACTTTGAGATCTGAAAATACCTCTCAATAGTGAGATATTGAGATAGGTCTTTTTTTTTTTTTTGCCCACTGCATGGTACTACTACTACTACTACTACTACTACTACTACTACTACTAGACAGTTATTTCTGTATTGTTTTAATTGGAGGCCAAATAATATTTTGATGTGGTGCTATTGCCCTAACTGAAACACATTCTTGCCTTAAGTGAAGATTCAATCCATGAGAGATCCAGAATAGAGCTTTTGGAAGAAACAGTTAATTTTGTTACTGGTTTGACTCAACTGTAACTGTGAGTTTCCTCTATTGGAGACCAGAAATTAAGTTTCTCTGGGACTGAAATTTCTTTTGCCTCAGGTAAAAGATATAGAAAATAACGGAAAAGTTAATATAATTAGGAATTGTAAAATATTTTCTGACAATAATCTCCTGGTGAGCCATGGAGAGCCACCCTTGTGGGATGACCAGCAGAAGGAGCATGGGCTCAGCTGCTGTGGAGTAACTGAGGGGAAGGGTACTTGTGTCTTCAGATGCCACCACTAAATTCTCTGTGTGAGCACATGGTAAAATAAACTGATTGAACAGCTTGGGGTTGGCTCCTCTTCCCTGATTTCTGCCCCTGTGTATCCCCAGCTCAGAGCTGCACTCTGACATAGCAGCACTTCCCTGAAAGGGAAACCAGGAGAGGAAACCGGGCTTTGAGCCAACTACTAAAGCTGCAGAGAAGAGGGAGATCCTGCTGAAGTAGATGGTCTACTTTGAAAGATTCTTGTCTGACTTGAAATTATTTTAGGTGTGAATTTTAAGAGATGCAGCAGCTCATATTCAGTTCTAATATTTACAATAGCTTACAGTAATTTCACAACTGTAAGGCGCACCAGATTATAAGGTGCACTTCCGGGTGCCGAAAAAGTTTCCAAACCTTTTCAAGATATAAGGCGCACTGGATTATAAGATGCACCTTTTTTTTTTTGCAGCAAGAATCCGTTCACAACAAAGTAACCAATAAGAAATGGAATCGCGCGAGCCCCGCCGAGCCGCACAGCCCCTCCCCAGCCTGGCCAAGCCACGCGGCCCACACCAGCTCCTCTGAACCACGCGGCCTCGCCCCGGCCAAACTGCGCAGCACCCCCCGGCCCTGCCGAGCCGTGCAGCCCCACTCTGGCCCCCCCCAGCCCCACGGGGCCCCGCCCCGACCCCCCCCAGCCCCACTGAGCTGCGCAGCCCTGCTCCAACCCTGCCAAGCCACGTGGGGGTCAGCTCGCTGCTCGCACTTCTGGGTTAGCAAATTTCCAAACATTGTCCATATATAAGGCGCACCAGATTAAAAGGTGCACTTCTGGGTTCAGTCCAAAATTTTAGGCTTTAAGGTGCGGCTTATAGTCGTGAAATTACTGTACTTTAAATGTACGTAATACTGAAAGATTTAATTCAATTTCACAGTAGTAATGAGTATACAGAAGTGAATTCTTGTACGATAGTAAAATAGTTCTTTTGATTAAAAAAAAAATAAAAATACTATATTGGTAGCTAATGTATCATCTCCCCAAATAACGTTAGCAGTTACTGTCTAGGCTTCCTCCTATGAAAGCTGACTCATGTTAGCCACCCCTGCATAATGCCTTGTGGGGGACTGAACAGAAACCCAAACTAATGCAGGCATTTTTTTCAGTCTCATAAAATGATTAAAGTTGATGTAAAAGGACTCATTAAAATTGAAAACATTAGGATCATTAAAAAGCCATTAAATCACCTCACTCCTCTGATTTATTTAACAATAACCATATTTGGTCTCTGTTTTAAAGTCACAGACTCCCATCTTTTGTTTCTAATTATTGGCAATCAGCCACCATGCAGCAGCAAAACATGTTCATGATGAATTCATTCTTTTAAAGTCTTCTTTTCAGTTAATTCTTCAGCCTTTGCAGATCCTGCTGTTGCAGACTCCTTGGCCAAATGCTTAAACTCAAACATAAACAGATCAATTGAGATCTGCACAAGTGGTTGCCTTCTTAAAGACAAATGTTCAGGATATCAGGGCTAATTAAAATAACCCACTCTGAATTCTACTATTACCTTAATAGGTCATATTTAATTCCAAGTTCTTTGCTTACAAATTACATCAGAATTTGTTGTAAAAGCTAAAGCAGATCCTTTGAAGCATAGTTCAGCTCCTGTAAAAAAACCCAAATTTTCTTTAACCCAACGTAGCAATGGAAATCTCAGACCATGGTGAAAAAAAGAGACCTTAATCACAGTTCTCGTTTTATGTTGGTCCTTTTCACTGAATAACTCATTCATTTTTAAAGATTGACTTTAAATATATCTGCTGTCCCGTGGAGTTCATGGAAGCTATTCAAGTTCCTAATGAACAAGCATATTTAGAGGTTTTATGTGGAGAACTAGACCTTTCAAGAAGCCCTTTTATCTTTATGAAAAGGCTCTTAATTTCAGCAAACAATAATAAATTTATGTTTCTTTATTCAAAGGAAGCTACTAGTACTTTTGAAAAATGCTGCAAATGGGTAGAAAATAATTCTTTTGGAAAGACTGCACTCAAATTACTGATGGAGCTATCAGACATACTGAGGGGAACAAAAGCAAGTTTTTAATAAATATTATGTGAGTAACTTGTACATCAGTTGTTAATTCTGAAAGGCATATCTTAAGAACACAAGGGTTACTCAAGAAAATATGAGAGGAGTTTCACAAAATTCTCTGACAAGGACCCTCAGGAAAACCAATGTTTAATGTCTTCAGGTAATTTAGAAAATAAAATAAACCCACACATACCAAGAGTATCTTTAGTTTACCTTCCCCAGTGAATTTACTGCCCTCAGTTGCTTGTTAATAAAACCAGGAGTAGCTTTCATTCCATGACAGCCACAGTTATGGCTTTCTGTAAGCATGGCAGAGAACCATGCTCCACAGTTTGTAGAGGGATGAATTGACATCCAGTCCCTCCTCACCCAAAAGCTCAAGGTTCATAAGAACATAATTCCCCCAGTGGTTCTTATGCAGTGTACATCTTGGGCTTTAGGAACAAGACATTTGATAAAATTTCTCATTTTTCATAACAACTTAACAGATACTTAAGCTCATTCTGTGTCTAATCCTTTCATTCTTAAGACCAAAATTAAATTATTAAATATCTATTTAATAATAATTGCACTTGTTCTGTGTATTAGTGCTTTCTTTTACACTTTTTTTCAATCTTACCAGCTTTAATCACTGCTACACTAATCACTACATCCAGTTTTTTGCATTGTGACTGTTACAACATCAAAACTGATCAATCACATTAAAACTAACTCATTATTTTGAACCATACATTATGTTATGGACTGAGCTTAATATTCTGAATGTTTTCCTGAACATTTCTCTGACAGCCATTTTCAATAAAAAGAATGGTGGATGTTCTCATGTTTTAAATTACAGAATTTAGTGCAAGGGAGGTGCTTGTTTATGATATTTGGAGGAACAGATAATGCTTCTCAGTTAGATGTTGGACCAATCAGCAAACAGGTGTTAGCTGCAGTTTTCCATCTAAATATCTGTGTATATTCCAGAGTATATTTGGAAATTCAACTGTAACTTAGAGGCTGCAACTGTAGTATTTACTAGTAGAAAGGAGTGTTTTCAGTTTTGAAAGGGAATGTGCCAGTGGACCTGCATTTGGGTAATACTTGATGATGAGAGGTCTGCTTCTCATGTTCTGTAACGAAAGCAGAAGACTTTTAATAGAGAGTTATTCTTTTATGTGCTCTATAGAGCATGATCCTAATAGGACATAGAATGTAATTCCTGGATGCTTCTCTAAGATTCTTCAAATCTTTTTGAAAATCTAGATGCAAAAAAAGATTTGAGACTGATTCTTAATGGTGAATTCTACAAGATTTCAGCCATTTAAAGCAGGGCAGTATAGCTCAGATCTCACATCTGGGGACTGTAGCAGATGATTTCTCAAACTTAGACGTGGTCCCCAGCAGTTTTCTCTATTATCTGCTTTACTTTTTATAAAAAAGCACACTACTGGTTTTTCTTCCTGATATTATGCCTATGCATAATTTTGTTCTTCTCTTCCTGCAGATCCTTATCTTGACATGTAAATCTGCAATAAGATAGGATGAAAACTTCCATAGGAAAGTACTTCTTAAAACAAAAGGTACATGTCAATCACTTCATTCCAGGAAATCAAGTGCCTTTTTTTGTCTAGTGTTGCTATAGTGAAAATTCGTGGTGTGCTACTGATAAGGCTGTCATTTCACTATGAAATGCTTCTGGCTGGAGCTGAGGTTAAAACATGATTCATTAGAATATTGAAGAAAAAAAAATAATACTACTTCTTTCATATGCTTACATTTTCTAGTCACTGAAGGGTGTAGCAGTTAATGTACCAATTAACTGAATGCCAGCTTCTGGTTGAGCTTGTGTTAACATCACAGGACATGTTCTCTCCTAGATGTCATTGTCCTTGTGACTGCACTGCTCAGAACTGGGATGGCCTGTGGCTAAACCCATGTTTAGCAAGAGAAATTCTCAGGCATTCAAATCTGGGATTTGCAGGGGCAGAAATCAAATGAGAATACAAGAGAGGACTGTAGAGCTGAACCTGTCCGATCAGTGTTCATATGTGTCCTTTTTTAAAGCTACTGATGCTTTAAAATATATGAATGAGTGAGTAAAAAGCCCTGATATGGTGACACCCTGGTAACATTCACATTGTGTGTGTCAGAGATGCCTGTGGAAAAGGCAGGTAACTTATCAAGACTAAATTTTATGAAGATTAAACTACTAAAAAGAAGCATGGTGACATATAGAAAACCTGGCTGAATCTCCTTTCAGCTGGTGACCCAGGAATTTAAAGCCATGCAGTCTCATAGAATTTGGAGCAGGGTTCCTCTTCAGACAGCAATCAGCTAATGCTGTGCTTGGTTTTAAATCCGTTTCCACTATACAGAAATACTCAGGTTTTACTTGGCAAATTGTCTGGTTTTCCTATGGATTTTATTTATAGCCCATTGGAATATTCCATAATCTTTTGTCAGTTACTGTTGTGGTGTAGTATTGGAGTACAAAGTTTAAGTTTGAGAAGAAAGCCAGAGCAGCACTGCTGCAAAAGAGTTTTGCTCTCCTTCTCCATTCTGCAGAATGGTCCCTAGGTCTCATCATTAACAGCGTTTGTTGTAATAAATTAGAGAGAAAAAGAGAGATCAGAGTGTCTTTGCACTGGGCATGTTAGTTGTACATATGACCGATAAGGCTAATGGACTAGCTTTTTTTTTTTTACAAGACAGCCACATGAAAAATTGATGTGCTTTGTAACAATTGATATTAAGCACCTCTTCTGCCCTTTGTGAAAATTAAAGTAGCTGCTTTTTTTTGTGCCCAGCACAATGCAAGATGGGCAAATTAGAACATTTATTTTTATGCTAACTTGTGCCAGCATACTGGAAGAAAAGATGCCGGATCATAAATGACATAGTCATAAAGGTGAGGTCCTAATTTACTTCCCAGTTTTATTTCAGCTTACTTTTCCATTGCTGGGAGGCATAAAAGTTACCGAGTTATACTACATTCACCTCACGCTGGTCTCCTATCAAACAGAATATCAGTGGAACACCTCCACAGAGCTCTCTACATGAAATTGTCCTTTTGTATGTCTCATAATCGGCTGCAATGTGACCAAGCATCTGGCGGTGACAAGCAGATGTCTTTGATTTATTGGCTAATATCACTGCTTGTTAGTGGATGGTTGAGCAGGAGACTAAAAGAGCATAAAATCAGAGAGAATAAATTATGAAGGCACCGAACTGTGGCATTATAAACTCCTCCTTGTCACAGCTGTGACATCTCCTAGGAAATGTGGAATGAGAGAGACATCCCCTCTTCAAAGACAATGGCCACTGTCTAATGATTTTGAATAAAATAAGAAACCCAAACAAACAGCCCATATCCACCAATATCTTGCCTGACGGGGTGGTTTTCTCCTGCTTAAGCAGTCTGCTTCAAAAATGATCTGATGGGAAATGGAGTTGATTAGCACTTAATTCAGAAGTTTGGGGAACCTGAAGGATCTGGGGCTAAGAGGGATCTGTGCTGCAAATGGAGATGGCTTTATTTAATTCTGTCTAAAAACTGGATAAGACCTCACCCCTGAAAATACAGGTTCAAGGTTCTGCTTCTCACATTTACACTTTATTAGTCTTGTAAAGAGGAGAGTATGTCTGGTCCCTTTTGTGCAGAATGGTTCCTTGTCCCAGGAAATGCAACAATAATATAGGAATTAGGTTTGCAGGCAGTGGTGTGCTGTTTTACTCACAGCATGTAGGTAACTAAGACATTCAGGTCTGTTCTGCATTGCAGGTTCTTTGGGGGCTTGACAGGAAGATTGCAATGGGGAGCTGCGCAAATACATGAAACATGTCTCAAAGAGTCTGCAGCATTCTTAAATGCACTTGCCTTTTTTTATCTGCTTTAAATAGTGAGCAGCTACCAAATTAAACAATGTGTGTGACTGAACACAATGTGTCTGACAGTCCCTTGGGACAGGAATGCAATAGATCTCAGCTGTTATTCATTGCTGACAATAATTTTGAACTGCAGAGTAGTGATAATTGTGACTACTCACAATGTCAAATAAATATTACGTATATGTTTATTCAATAAATCAATTTGAAGTATAAAAGGAAGAAGGTACTTTTTTGTTTCACTGCTGTGCAGTGCTGAGATGTTAAAATGACTAATGGCAACAAGCCATGCAGTGATTCAGTAAGAAGCCATGTAAGAGTTATAATACCTTCAAAGAATAACTATGGACATGACATATGGAATTGACAGTTTTGTTTTAAATATTTATGTAAATATTTTTCTCCTTAAGTGGTGGACTAAGAATCAATTCAAACGGGGATGTCAAAGGTTGTGTTTGTTTCCATTGACAAGATTAATTTTATTATTTCAATTAAAATCCAGTGTGACTTCTTGCAAAGTTTCCTTTAACCTATTCAATGTTAGATAAGCTGCAGCCATAATGAGGAGATAGTCCTTGTACTTTAACGAGCAACACCAGTAACTGGTTATGATTTACTGAGAAGTGAAAGAAAACTTTTAAGGGTGCCCATTGGAACTATTTTGCTACTGCGGTTATCTGAGGGTATTAGCCTGGAGCAGATCCTGGGAGCTGCAGAAAGAGGCTGCACAATTAAAAAGGCAGGAAGGAGCTGAGTGGTAGCTCTTAGTAAGGGGAAAGAGGAGCTCAGGCTAATGACACGAGACCCTCAGGCAGAAGGAAGTCAGTGCAGTACTACACGGCAGTTACATCAGAGTGCCCTAAAACCATTTGTTCAAGGATTTCAGTTTACAAGTGCAAAACCAAGGAATTTTCTGTAGAAAATATTTGTGTTTGTTTTTTTTTGTTGTTGTTGTTGTTTCTTAAATTTCCTATAATTCAGGAAGAAAGCCTCCATAATACTCATGATCAAAAATATAATCAAATGATTGTTGATATATAACATCACAAATAATAAAGTGTATCTCATACTAAGATAAATTTAAACTGTGGGCCTGATAAGAGTTGCAAAGGGGAAGCTTAATTATGCTCATGATGCTTAATGTTTCAATGTATTTCTCTGAGTAGTTCTTTTTAATTTTAAATTCTTTTTTCAAGTGAGAGCTGTTCTGTCTAATGGATTTGAATGTACTGAAGAGATTTGAAAGGATTTCCTTCATGTTCACTTTATTTCTGGAGCAGTTCAGCCTGTTTCAGCTTGGAGTTACAAAATGGAACAAATGGAACAAAGAGGGAAATCTCCATAAAATATGCATACGATTTTTAATAATGAGTTCCAAAAAACTCTCCTAAATAAGAACCGCTGATCCCTGTGTGGATTTTCTGTAAGAAGAAAAGCATGACACCTTGAGACAGAATTCTGTTGTTTTTTAGACATGGGCTGTGTGTCAGTCAAAGCATTTCTGACAGTGAAAGACATGAAAAAAACACAAACACACAGAATCTTGAAAGACAAATGAGATGGAAGATAGACTATTAATAGAAAACATAAAAATGAATACCAGGCAAAGGAAGTGCTTCATTCAGTGTTAAAAAAAATCAACTTGTCAAAAATGTCATAGGCATCAGGATCTTATTGAATACACTTCACTTTCTCTGAGGTATTGCTTCTCATCATAACAAAAATAGGGGGAAAAAAAAACCTAAAAATAACTTGGGTATAGGAAAAGTAAAATACGTAAGAGGAGAGACAATTTCCAAGATGTGCGGCTTCAAAAATAAGAGATCTTTCATTTAAATATCTAGAACTCAGGAAATATCAAAGTGTGCAGTCCCAACAAAACCTGCAGATAAACTGGGCAGGGCACTTAGATATTTCTTGGTTCACCTGTCATACAACGGGAATTTGAACTGTGTTGTCAATTGATGCAGATTTATTTTTCATTTTGCCATCTCTACAGCTGTTTGCTGCTTGGTGGCAATATGACTCATGAATATAATAGTTCCACTTGTATTCTTCAGCTGTGTTAGGTCCTATAAATTCTTTGTGATTTAGCACTTTTAAGGATCAATGGTTTGAAATGTACATTTAATGAAAGACCTTTGAACAATTCAAAGGAGCAATAGTTGATTTTAAACAAAATGTAAACTTAGATGTATAGTTTTTTGTTTTGAGTTACTTGAGAAAATTCTGCCTACTTATAGGAAATAAATAGGATGTACTTTTCTTTTCACTATTTATCTTTAATTTTCTAATGTGGTTTGCTCTCTGGTGACAATAATTTTGCTTTATCCAAACAACAATTACTCAGTATCTGTTCCTGATGAGATTATTTTCTAAAAGTGTCCATAGAGAAGTGGATACAAACAGCAGGTTATTATTAAAGTTTTTACTTAATCACCTGGAACATGCTGGAAAGCCTTTGTAGAGCTGAATGCCTATGCTGAACACAGAACTTGATTCACAGTATCCCAACTTAGTGCCCATTGTCTTGTAATGGAAATATCCAGTTTATATAAAAATTTAGTTTCATGAGATCAGAAAGAAACTGTAAATATGTTTGTTTTAATACATAAGGAGGTGGAAAACTCCTTCAATCCTTGTCCGAGTGGATTTCTAATCAAAACTACAAAGACATCCATGCTATATTAGCCAATACTTTGAGTATTCACTTATTTGTAGAAAGTCTCAGAAAGTATTAGTTCCTGATTCCAATCAGGAAAATTCTAAGGAGTTTTTGTTTTGCTTTTTGTTTCTTTTTTTTCCCCTTGCTGCTGTTATATCTATGCTTTCCAAGTGATGTATGTAAGTGTCCGCTGCTCGTGGGAAATACATCCCATGAGACATGGGAGAGAACTCAGTAACTGTGCAGACAGCTCTCAAGGCTTGTGTTTTTAAGAGTCTGTAAACCACTCTCAATACTGGTCTCATATCATTACTTTTTTTCTGCTTTAAATGATTATATTCATAAATCATGAATAAATGTAGCTAGTGGAGAGATGCTTTTCTAATGGGCGGTTCAAAGCAGAAATGTGATTCAGGATGCTCTAACTTGTCCTCTGAAGCAGTGGATCCCCACTAACTGCATGGCATGTCTGGTGCCTGGACTTAATCTCCTCTGTCACTTGATGGAAAGCACTGTCAATACAGCCCATGTCAATATTAGACATTATATTCTCCTTCACAGTTGCTCAAAACAAATGAAACATTCTACCAAGCAAGAATGGCAGCGTTTTATGCTGATGTAGCACTGAAGTGGCTGCTCATTTGTTAATGTGAGAAACAATGTTCACTTTTAAAATTTCAAAGGTTTATTAAACCTTAACAAAATACAAGAAAATGACTGAATAAGGAAAAAGGAACAGCATGCTGGCAGTTGCTGAGCTGGCAGCCGTGCGCTCGCCAACAAAATGGCTGCTCTGCCTTTTATACCCCTGAGACTCTGTCAGGCAGCCCTGGCCCTGCCCACAGCCTGTCAGTCAACTCTCCTTCACTGCCCATTGGTGGAGACTCCTTTCCTTCACCCTGATTGGAGGGCAGGTGTTGTCATGCCACGCCCCCAGCCCCAGCCTGCCCCATTCCCGCCTGTCCCATGCAAGGGGCGCAGGTACACGCTCTCCTTCCACATGGCCGGGCTACCAAGGCTGTCCCTTGGTGAGCATGCAGGGGGCGAGGGGGATTGTGAGGAGAACAGAGGGTATCTAAACAACAAATCACAATAGCATAGCTATACAGCAATAAACTCTTAACATACGCACAACATCCATCCCTTAATTGCAAGACCCCACCATTGCATTATCTATCTATAACACTAATAACTGCAGCTTTGAAGAAAGTACCTTGACTCAACTTGTCCCCAAGTTTGCTAGTAGAACTTCAGTTGCATCTGCTCAGAGCAATGCAGGCTCCCCCCAAAGGGCTGACTGATATGATTCATAAGGAGTTCAGCATCCACCTGATTGCAGATACAGGTGGAAACAAATCCCAGCAGTGCAAAGACCTACATCAGAGGGGAAAAGCTTTTCTAGGCTGCCAAGCCCCTTATCCTGTACAGGGTTTTTGGAGAGACTAATTAACTATATACTATAATTTGAGCTTGCTTTTCAGATCATCGAAAAGGCTCCATTACAATGAGAAAACTTTCCCCATCAGGTATTAGTCACTCTTCAGCATCTTTGCAATTAAAACATTACTATTACAAAGTCCTAGAGGCTTAGGAATAGACATGTCTTGTATGCTTGAGTGAATGTGAGTGTAACCATGTGCAGCCACGTGTGGTGAATGTGTCAGAACTAACAGCAGGAACTTTGATAAGAGTTCTCCATCAGTAAACCTGCTTGATAGCTCAAGGTCTTTGAATTGTTATTATAAGTGGCATCCAGAAGGACTGCTGCAGTTAAAGGTCTGTCAGATTTCCCCACACACAGACTTCCCTTGAGTTTTATTATATTTCAACTTTTCAAGTTATGTTGGGCCTAAAACTACAGGCAAGAACTTGTCAGCACAGAATGGTTTCTTTTTCCCCTGAATGATCCAATGCCTTAGTTTAGGAATTGGTGATGTGGAGGATCAGGAAGATATGTGTGCTTTGGGGTACCCTGGGGTGAGAATCATTAGCAGCAATTAGTAAGAATGAGAATTGCTCTTCTGGAAGGGGATGCAGAGCAGCAGATGAGCAGGACACAGGTGAGGGGCAGAGAAATTAAAACAGATTGCATGAATGAATAAATATCTTGAGAGAAATGACACTTTCAGAAAGTTATTTTTGTATTACTCAGTATTTGAAAAATAGCAGAACTATTATTTTTTAATTTGCATTTCCCTCCCTCCCCCCCCACCCCAGGATTTACCATTATCATATTTACCAGCCTTTTAATTGATAATAAACGGAGACTAGAAGTAGACACAAGAGCAGATACTTCTCATTTATATGTGGAATGTTTGTGGCTTTCTCCTTTTAAGACTGGTCACAGCAGAAGTCAGTAAAAGGGCCTGAAGTTCAGGCAGCCAGAAGGCAGAGGTGGTTAGGCTGCTGAGCTGGCATGCAGCGGGGAGGAGAGAAGAGGATCCTCTTTACAGGAAGCAGTGGTAGTAGCCAAGTCATATTTAATGCTGTAGGTAGCACATGTAGGTATTTATGCTGTTCTCACACTTGCACAGCAGATTTAAGAATGTTTCTACTGCAACTGTAGAATGATTTCGTAAGTACACTCATGCAGTTGCACAAAAAATAAGATAAAAATTTCACCGTTTTCTTGTAATCCCTCTGCTTCACAGATTCATACCAAAATGTGCTGAGCACTGTGGGCTGCTGCTATAGGAAATTGGACAGAGGGTTTTAGTCATATGCTTCTCATGAGCTATGGAGTAGGTCAGTACAGAGAGCCCTGTGACATTGGCTGAAATTTCCAGCTCTCAGTAAGAAACTGGCCCTCTGTGGCATTAAATCATGTTGCTACTTTGTGAACAAAGACAAACATGAGAGGTTTTGTTCATCTCACATCCCTCTCTCCCGCAAATAAGTCCTGCCTACCAATTTCTTTATAGTCTAATGTGCACTCAGGAAAAAAACCCAACAGAACATAAGAACATATGCAAGAAAGTCTAATATTTTAGTGTGTTTTGTAAGAGATGTCCTGAGTTCTGCAATGCAAGGTACATACTTTCATTTTAGTGTAAAGGCCTTCATTTTAGTGGTACACTTTTATTTGAGCAAGGCACTTGAGGAAAAGCATCCTACCCAAGTGCACAATAGGATCAGCTGTTCCCTGTCAAGTCTTACTTTACTGGACAAGATCTCTATTCCTAACTCTGTTCCTCTCTCCCATTTATTTGTTTTCTAGTGTATCTCAAACACTTGTTTGTGGTATTGTAAATTTATTTATTATTTTTAAATTCCTGTCAGTTTGACCTGTCCCACTTCTAGCGCTTCAGCTACGTACACACACATCCTGCATGGGTTTTTTGGGAGATGCAAATGTGGGAGGCTGCCTGTACATGGGTTGTGTAGGAATTTGGCTTATTCCTGTTAAGTGTCAACATCACAAAGGGGCCCTAATCCTGAGATAGTCCCTACATCAAATTAAGCCTATGACATGATACAGATACAGTCCAAACAGATCAAAGATTTGCTACTGACCTTCCTTGCACAAGGCAAGCTCTCACCACGCAAATAAATCCTAGATGAAAGAATTTATTCAGTTCTTTAAATCAGGTCTCTTTAAAAACATAGTTCCCAACCTAAACATTGCCACCTTTCTGTCTTATTGCAGGAGGCAAGACTTATGTTTCAGCAGTGCTATAGACAATACAGGAAGGTCACTTTTTGTATGACAATGGTGGCCTGTCCCAGAGAGGCTGGCAATCAACAAATGGGCCCTGGTGGCCTTTGGTTTGAGTTCAGAGGGTTTGTTTGTGGCATAGATCAGAGGGGTTGTGGACAGCCTTAATAAACAAACGGTGACCTGTGAGTCAATGCGGAGAACTATCCTTATCCTATATGATTTCTATTGCACTTTTTAAAATGGTCAGAACATGAAATCAGCACTATCTCTGTACTTTATTCCCAGTATAGTCTGTCCATAAAATAGTGACAAAACAGCCTTTACTAAGCAGCTCGCTGACATGGTTAAGTTTTACCATATTGAGTTTTGTGTATGTGTATTTAAGTCACAGTGTAATCAACACAATATATGCATTCTTCTCTGCAGCCAGTGAGGTTACCAAGAATAGTTCCCAATACATCTTGGAAGGCATCAGGACGTCTCATGTGGAGCAATCCATCCTCTTACATAGAAACCTTCCAAGTTAAGATCTTGGGTTAGGTGTTCATTCTGCTCAAAGAACTTTGATCCCAAGGCACAGTCAAAGTAAAAGTCCAGTTTCTGAAATAATCCCTTTTATCCCTTTATCACTGTCATTCTTTTCCCTTCCTTGGGCATTAGGCAGAGGTCCCTCCCTCCAGCTGCTTCTGTCCCCAGTTTTATGTGTGATTCTTCTCCAGATTTTTAAGTTTTCTCTGGGTCTGGAACAGGAAAAGCTAAAATGTCATGAGACAAACTATTATATTTCACTTAGACCCAGGACGAAAAGATTTTATTATTTTTACATTAAAATTGAAATGGTTTGGAAGTTGGGTTAATTTCTATCAAGGTGCATAAGGAAAAGATGTCAGCCACTGTATTTTTTTCTGCCCTAGGATTTCAATGTCTTGTCAGGGCCTCCAGTCAGAGCAAGGATTTGTTTTCAAAAGACTGTGTTTCAGGGCATCTGGAGCAAAATACTGCACAACTCATGGCTGAAACTTTTTATTGGCATTTTACCTATTTCAGTCTGAAAAATATTTCTGTTGACAAAAAGTGTAGTGGAACTAAAATGCAGTTTTCAAACAGCTGAGGCATTTTTAATGATGGTTATACTAGGAAAATAGGAATATTGTCCTTTGGTTTGACATTGCACAAAAGTGAAAGAATATTGCTTTAAATAAATAAATAAATAAATAAATAAATAAAAACAAACATTTAAAAGCCCTGAGTTCTTCGGGATATTATCTGAATTTGGATATTTATTTTTTCCATATCAAGCAGATTTTCAGACTTTTAAATCATTGTTAAAAGTTCAGCTTTGGAAAAAATCTAAAAAATATATTTTTTTCTGTTTAGATGGTTAGTGTGGTGTTTTATAACTGCTTTACCAAATAGTTATCATCTGCAGCTGAGCAGTACAATTTGTATCTACTTAAAAGTGTAGGGTGGGCAATGTGCAGTGGCTGGAGAATCTTCAGCTTTATTTAATCACTTCACTTCGCATTTGAAAAGTAATTCATCATGGAAAGTCAGTGGGGTATAGAGAGCACTAATTGCAGCAAAATATCAAGGACAGTTTTCCTCTGTCTTAATTAAACATTAATGAGTAAAGTTATTTGCAAATGCATGCTGCAGGGATGGACTTGTCTATCTAAGTTTTGTAAATACTGACACCGGGCGTCAAAATAAAACACCTTAATTGATTTATACAGAAATAGTTTAAAAGAGTGCACCTGGAGTGACATTTCTCTAGCTTTTTATAGACTAGTTTCCTGATGAATTATTTATAAAGAAACTTGGCCTGACCTATCTTAATTACGCAAGTGATTGTTTCCAAACTAATCAATTTTGTAAGCAAAGTGAATTCTCTCCACTGTCAGTCCTTACTACATCAAGAAGGAAATGGAATAAGAAATGCGCCTTTTGACAACAGTTCCTACACTATCTATCAGTGCACTGCCAATAGCATCTTTAAAGTTACTGGGGAGATCAACAGAAGACTATTTCTCATCTCAATTTATCTGTGTATTAATGAGAAAGTCAGAAGGTAATAAGAAAGACTGTGAAAAATCCGGTATCAGTATTTAATTTTTAGTGCCAGGCCACAGGGCAAATCAAGTAAGTAGAGACAGCAGAGAAAGAAAGAAAAGACCAGATTGTTTTGTTTTAAGGGGTCTTTGAAAATGTTCTGTAGCAGGTATTCAGAAACATTTTACTAAGACATCAAGTTCAACTCAAATAAAAAATATTTTTTATAGTCTTCTTTAAGAGAATATTGTAAGTTTTTCTGAATATGTTCTATTTATGTAATTTTCTACATATTTATTATGGTCAGTTCTTAAAACAAACAAAAGAGTTAATGACACCTAAAGCTTGAGAGTTAGCAGAATGAAGGTGTAAGGAGTGACAACAACTGCTGTGCAGCTGGAGGGTGATAATGTGAGCAGTCTTACTGAATAGCTGTAGTAGAATGGGGAGTGGAAGAATTACAGAAATACTTACTCTGAACTTCTACAAAATCGCGTACTTGGTGAGAAAACATGGACAGAGACATAAGGGAAGAACTGATTCATGTAAGAGAAAAAAAAGGAGATTTAAGTTCTGTTTGAGGAAAGCTTTGCACTCTATGGAGCATTCAATTAATTTTTTGTAAAAGTTAATTTCTTTCCTGCATCAGACATATCTTGTTAATAAATACTGCTGAAGTAGATTATTTTCATGTGCATCCTACAATTACCACATTCAGCACGTGTAGTTTTATTTCTAAACATGCCAAGTATACTTTGAAATCTTCCTCAGCTTTGGAGGGGAAAAACCATCTTTATGATTGACAAACTGTTTAACAAAACAATTCTCAGAGCAATTTTCAGTGGTTCACTGTCATATCAGAAAAATGTATCAGGTGCAGTTCTAAAGAGAGAGGTGGCACAACTGAACATTTCCATGAGACACAGACAATAGAATTAAGAGTGACTATACTTCATTTACATGTGACAGATGTACACTTGGCTATATGATTAGAATGCAGAGTGATTTTGAGATGCTTGGAAACAGCTTCTCCAAATTATTCCAAATTCATAAGTTGCAATACTGTGAAATTGCAATTATTTGAATTTCTTTTTTTTTGAAATATCTATGATTTCAAAATGTGAATCATCTCACTATTTGGTCTGTAGCAAATTAGTGAGCAGGAGAAAAATCCAGAGAATTAGCCTGACCAAGAAGATCTGTAGGTCTCAGATCATGTTTCCCATCTCAAGCTATCCTACCATTAGGAAAACCTCAGTGCATGTTATACTTTTATGTTTTGGGCAATGTTAAGGTGTCTTTATCCTGTTACATGCACTTGGATCAAAATGAGCAACTCTAATATTAATGTCACAGGCCTTGAAGGTTTCTGGACCTTTTAATTTATTTATTTGTTAGTTTTATTTTTGTTTCCAGTGATAAGAATAAAGCTCTCCTGCCTTTTTATCATTGCTATAGCTCTTGCCACACTCTCACAAGAAACCCAGGATGATACTGTCTACTGTGTCATGCTAAATTTTTCTTCTTTAATTAAAAAAGAAAAATTACTCAAACATTTTAATTGGCTATTTCTATAGGCAAGACCATCTTATGCTGCCATGGGGCCTGGATCGCAAAACAACAGCCTCACAGTTTATCTTAGCATGGCCGAGGGAGTTGTTAAAAATGTTACACAGACAAAATCTGGAATAATCAGATGGTCAAGGTATGTTCGAATAAGTTTGTGCAATGTGCACTCAAGCAAAGCAAGCCATTGCTCATGGGCAACATGGCAGTTTTTATTTTGTTGTTTTGCTCATGGCACTACTTGCTTCACGTCTCACTTGATTACTACAAAATAAGGGGCCTTTGTGTAATTATATGAGAAACATCATTGCCTGTGGCTGCCATAGGTGTGGACAGACATTTACCACTCAGCTCTAGGAAACACCTCATCAGCCTCCCTTTTCCATGGGCTGGAGCCACTTGCCATGTTTATTTAGAAGGAGCAAGCAGAAGAGAGGCTGACTTGTCCTATTGCCTGCAGCTGCAGTCCTACTGTTGTAAAACACATTTATTTGCTCTCATGTTACAAAAATACCTGTACAGTTGCAGGAGGGTAGAAGGTTCTGCTTGTGCTGGGGTGGGAAGGGGGAAAGACAGTTCCTGCAGGGATTTTGTTACACTTGGAGCACTCAGGACAAGACTGTGGAAAGGTGGTGAGAAAATAATTTTTTCAACTTTACATGAAAACATTTTAAGAGACATTCTGAAATGGAGAAACACAAATTATATCTGCTGCTCTTATCGGTGCTTTGAAATACATTCCTCTGTTTTTTCCCTGCCTCTTGTGCTGCTGATGAGTAACTCGGAGTCCACCCTGGTTTTGTCACTGCCGGTTTGCACACACATCCTCTGCCACTCCTTGGCAGGTGGCTGTTACCTTCACTGCCTCATGGCTGGTGGTTCAGATGGATAGCAGTGATCACAGGATCTTATGGTTTAACAAGTCTTGGCATTGGCAGTACCTCTGGGAGCAATAGTGCCATTGTTGTAGCTAGGAGATCACACGTGCTTAATCAGCACGTGTCAGTACTGTACATTTTCTGTGGCACTACCATCAAACATCCAGTGATTTTAGAAAAGAGAATAATATGGCCAAATGGAGGCTATAATGGAAAATTAATAGGCAGATTACCTCCATGTTTAACTAATGGAACTAAAATCTGAGTTCATCATCAGAATTGTCCAGGAAGGAGGTAAAAATGGAGGGTCAAAGTCTTGGTGTGCTGCCATCCCTTTTCCTGCTCCCTGCACCAGCTCACACTGGGTAGAACAGACCCATAATTTACAGGTATAAATGCTCAGACTGCAGTTTAGGGTGTCTCTGCTTATGTACCAGAGCTTTCATTTACCAATTTTACACACATTTACATCCAGTCTTATATTTTAGTCAGATTTGGGTTGAAAATCTTGCCATATAATTGTGGTTTGAAAATTCTTCTATACATTATGTTGAACAGATCTTTTATTCATAGTTCTTTTTTAGGCTGTAACAGCTCAAGACTGTTTGGTTTTCCAGCTTTTCAGGTTTCCAGTGTGTTTCCTAGAGGTTTTTGCCAGATGGACAGATATTAATAGGTATAGGTCAAATGAGAGATCCCCTTTCAATTTTTTAGGAATCTCCATGTTAATTAAATTCTTCTGCTTCACCGTATTGTAAAATCTTCAAAGATTGTAATTGACAACATTGCTGCTTACTAGTACCACGGCATTTCTAATTGACAGTAGGTATGGTTGAATACAAGAACAGGTGTTAATTGCATAGTGATTAATACTTATGACCACTTATGCTGGATGTTTAAACATTTAAATCAAGTCATAATTGGCAGCAAAAAACCCATAGTTTTTGAAAACTATTGAAGAAGCTCTAATTTTTCATTTCCTCATGTATTATGCAAATAATAGCCCATGGTGACATTTGCCCTTCAGCAGAAAGGTTCACAGATACTACATCATCCCTCTGATAAGCATGTCATTCAAGATGCTGTCTCTATCAATATTGGTAGAATAATAAGTGGGTTAGAGAGAAATGGGATTAAGGATGAGATTTGTCAGATTTAATCCAGCACTCTGCCCTTTGCCATGCAAGAAGTGAACTTTGGAATTTGTTTACCCCTCATTATTATTTGCATCTTAGTTCTTCTTAGCACTTAGCTATGCAGTTCAAGTTTTGCAGGTGAACAAAGTTGTATTTGAACTAAGGAAGTTGAATCAAGGAGGAGGCATTTGATAGACAGGAGAATTTGAATATTTTATAGCTATGTTTCTGCATAACATAGCTACCATTTAGATGAGTATATGGAAAGAAGCATTCCTGTGCTGAAGTTCTTTAAGTACTATGGTGCAAGTCTATAAAGGGAATTGTTTGGGATTTTTTTAATAATACCTTTGTTTGTGTGATTATAGCCATCACTTGGGCACTTTATATTCTCATTTCTGTCCATAATTTCTGTAGATATATTCATATATTCAGAATAAAAATTTAATCAGAAATTGCCAATGTGTTATACAGACATGTCTGTTGTGAAATGAATGAAACTCAGTCTAGAGATTCCCTGAGCTAAGAGTAACATCGACCTGGCAGTCCTCACTGCTGGCTCCATCTTGCACAGTACAGCATCACCAACTCTTACTCAGGTTCAGTTGCTGGTATCAAAATTCTTAAGGTGTTTCAACTCAATGCATTGTGTGAGAGAACAGGACATAAATAAGCTGTTGTTTAATGATCAGGGACCTTTGCTGCTTCTCATTTTGCATGCAGACCTTCCAAGCCCTGATTCACCCCTTCCCAAGATAAATACATATTGTTATATTTCAGAGAGTCATCCTTACAGAACTTTCATTACTATTGCATTCCACTTATTTAACGTTTCCCTATTTGTACTGGGTGGCCTTAAAGAAATTGCCTGCAGCTCTACCACTTTGTCTTAAGTATGCCTCCTGCCTCTCCAATTACACAGAGCAAGCAAAAGGAGCATTTAAAGATCATCCAAATTTTGAAAATAAGAAACACTAACAGGTGTTTTATTTCTGGTACACTGGAAAATTCCCCAACAGGAAGAAAATTTGTGTATATGGAAGCAGTGAATCCTCACTAATATCGAAGTATGGAATAAGCTCTTCAGAAAGCTAAATTAAATTGCTACTTATTGTTGTATCCTTCAATTATGGCTTGTGTTTTCCTTTTTTCAAATGTTAATGTATAATTGTATGAATATCTTAAAATTGCACCAAAAAAAGGACATTGTCATTGGCTCAGAAGTTCCTATGTTTTTTTAATAATCAAATGATGGGGCTTTTACACCACCACGAATTGAAAAATCATGCCTTTACAACACATTTTAGGAGAGTTAAAATGGTGAAGTATGACTGTAATGACTGAAAAGATTCCATGCAACCATTTGTAAGGTTATGAATCACAGTGCACCATTTAAATTCAACATTTGGCCTATTATTGGTGCCTACAGTTCTTATTTTTCATCCTGTCCTTGGATAATGGTCAGTATAATTGCACAAGGAGCTAAAATCCATGGGCTGTTCTGTTGGTTCTCAGCTCACAAGCTACAGGAGCATTTGCACAAATTCAAAGTCAACCATAGCTGCAAATAGTTTCCCATATGGGTTATGGAGCTATGGCTCCAGGAAAGTAATTTTTTCAGCATTAGCTTTTATACCTGTTTGGTTTTTGCCCTAGAGATGTAGCTCCTGAGCAAGGGCCAGAGGGGCAGAGTATTTGTACTGCTTGTTGAAGCATCTGAAGCATGCTTTTCACCTCTGCTGACAGTGCAGCAAAAGGACCCTGCACTTTAATTTGCAAGTTGTCAGGCCATAGCTACAGTGCTGTGTTTAAAACCACAGGATATTCAGACACCAGTGGGCTGTAAACAAAGTTTAAGAATTACTTATAATACATCTAGAGGGCAATTTTTAATATTTGTGTTGAAGCACAGTGTAACAAAGTAATGTATGCTAAGTAGGTGTTGGTTTAATGTGTGTTAGCTGTATGTTGTATTACACATAAAAATATTGTAATTGTGTAAAAAACAGTGATATAAAAATCTTTGGAAATTCTTTAGATCAATTCACCTGCATATTTTTTTCCCCATGGAAATGTTCAAGTGCTCTTTCTATGGCAGTGAAGCAAAAGAGTCATAGGGCAGGTAATAAATGTAAACATAATTGCCTACATTAGAGCAGTTGTATTCGTGGCAGAAAAGAAAGATAATGTTGGTACCTCGATTGCAGAGCAAGGGGGAGAAGGGAGGTGGCTGTAAATTGGCAATTGCTGTGAAAGAACTAAGGAGGACACTGCTGATAGTGCAAAGCCTTGAAACATATACACAGTTTAAAGTGACTTGGACATCTGAATTTAAAATAAAAATCACAAAACCTTAAAAGAAATCTTAAATGATCTTAGCAGTACAGAAATGTTCTCAGGAAAGATAGAATATGGACTTAAGTGTCCACTATAGGCAAAGTCTGCAGCAGGGCTTCTGACTTAACAATCAATCAGGTCTGGAATGTGGTGCAAGCACTGCAGTTCATCCAGGCCTGTTGGCTCAGGGAACTGGCAATGTCATACAGAAACTATATGGACCAAGAGGTTCAAAATGAAATAGACAAAAGGAAGATATTCTTCTGTGTGAGGGGGGTGAGGCTGTGGCACAGGTTACCCAGGGGGTAGGTTACCCAGGCTGTGGCTGCCCATCCCTGGAAGTGGAAGTCTAGTGGAAGGTGTCCCTGCCTTGGGATGGGAGAGAGATAGTCTTTAAGGTCCCACCCAACCCAAACTGCTCTATGATAATCATTAATGAGTGAGAATGGCTTAGCAAGAGTTAACAGACTCTGATTTTGCATGGTGAAAGATTGCAAAACTCTCTCCAGGGAAAGGCAAGGAATCTGAGGGTTCCCTGTGCTTGGGGTCTGAACTGCCCTCAACCACAGCAGAGAAACAGCCTATGTACATTGCCCCTTATTAATAGGCAAGCCTAAATAAATGAACATTTGTGTATGAAGAGTGATTTCCTTGTCTCCCTTAATGCTTTATTATCATTCTACACATTCTACTCTTCAAGCATCCCACGCAGACCCAGGATATGACAAATTTGGGAATCTGAAGTGAGTAGTATTATTTTTGAGTATCTGCATGGCAGATGTTATTCCTATCAATATTCACATTACTTTTCATCTGTAGGACAAGTATGAATAATGGTGTCAGCTGCTTCAACTTATAAGTAATTTTTATGTTTTCTGTATGGGTATTTATTTCAGTTAAAAATGAAAGTTCTTATTTTAAATTTGTTCTCCAAATAATGGACTCCTAGGTAATAAACTGTCATAAAAGACAATGTATATTTAATCTTGTGTCTGTTGTTCACCTTTCATAGTGGTGTATGCATTATCTGTCAAGTTAAACAAAGTCTTCAAAGCAGAAATCTACAATTTAATAAAATTCAAGAAAACTATGACTGTGCCTTGTCAGTACTTGTCAGACTTTATTTGTTGATAGTATTTTTTTCATTTCCTGTTAAATTCCAGGTTTAGTTAATTTTCTTGGCACATGTGTTGTGTAGTGCTACCAAACCTGTTGTTAAAAATCCATGAGAATGAGCTCCCTCTCACAGTCAAGCCCTCTTGAAAGGCAGGATATCTTTATGCCAGACTGTCCAATTTATTGTCCTTTCTTGCTGCTCCCTGGGGAGAAATCTTTTAAGCACTAATCTCTGACATGCCTGATGGTACAATGAGAGTGCTGGAGGTTAAGGAACAGGAACAGGACAGAGCTGGGAAATTACCCCTTCCTTTACTCTCAGTATTTAAAGATGGAGGTGTGTTTCTGTTGTTTCTGTGTTTGCCAGACACAGTTTGCTGCAAGCACCTCTCACCCCAGACACCCAACTTGGTTGTGTGCCCCAGATGGGCTCAATGGTTGTTGTCACTCTCACTTTATGTGCATGGCCATTCAGTGACAAGGCTGTGCTGGTACTCCTGCTCCTCTAATTGCATTATCTAAACTTTGAGGGCTTAAATCAGAGATATCTTACTAAAAAGTCTAAGAACATAATGTGTTAAATCAGGTCTCTCTCCTATTTGGGATACCCATGCTGATCACCAAAGAAATTTGAGCTTCTTGAATGAATAAATGATAAATGAATGTCTAGAACATGCCTTTTTAATTTGGGTTTTATAGGGTTCATATAGTCTCTAATTTCCCCAAAATTTGGAGAATGTAATCCTACAGATAAATTGTAATGCATGCTAGTAAGCTTATGTGAAAATTTTGAATTAGAATCCTTGTGTTTCTCATGTTAGAGTAATTCTTGAAATTAAGATTACAAAGCTGCTTTTTAATTTGCCTAATGTCCCAATTCACATTTCTTTTTCTTGCAGTCAATTTGTGCAGTTTCTATTATCTCCCAGTTTCAAATGAATCAATCAGCATCTGACACAGCCTTGTGGGTCCTCAGCCATGTTTGCCCAAGGCAATGGAACTGAAATCAAAAGCTACCTCTATGAGTAGGGGGTTATAACTCAACACAGCAAAATAATGTTCTACTCTGTTGAATACAATAAAATACACCATGAATAAATTAGACTAACTCTATTTTTGGTTGGTTGTGAATTGGGATTTTTAAGCTTATGCAATGCAAGAATTTAATCTATCTAGTCCTTTAGGATCTGATTTTTTGAAGATGCCTTTCATTCTGGTCTGAAGGGATGTTTGTCCCTTTCAGTTTTATAGCCTGAAGTTTATACTCTTAATTGAAATTTAATAGATTCACTCAGGTTATGATAATTCCTTATTACTGTTTCTGTGCACTAGCTTTGTTCACTTCTGAGGCCAAAAGCAAAGTAAAAATCATCTCTAATTTTATTTCCTCCTTTTAGAGGTGAGCATTGTATGCCATCTAAGAACATTTTAGAAAATGATAATGGTTTTTCAGATGCCTTGTGTTCATAATATATTTTGTATTTATTTACATTCAAAGTAATCAATGACAATAACCTCTGACCAGTGCATATTGCTTGGGACCTGATTTGCCCTTGATCAAAACAGGTACTGAAAGAATTACTGTTTCAACCAAATTAAACAGAGGAAGGCAAAGGGGCTCTTCAGTGATAGGACTCTGGGGAATTTCTGCCCAAGTTTTCGAAGCTGTAAGAAAAGCTAAAATGTTGAGAGCTTGCATAGTTGACTGAAGAACAGGTTAACTTGCTGGAATAAGTAGAATCACACAGCGTAGAATGGTTTGGATTGTAAAGGACCTTAAAGATAACCTAGCTCCAACATTCCTGCCATGGGCATGGGTGCCATTTACTAGGTCAGGTTGCTCAGGGCCTCATCCAACCTGGCCTAGAACTCTTCTAGGGATGGGACAGCCACAGCTTCTCTGAATTAGCAATTTAAACTCAGGATTTTGTTCAGTCCTGGGGGCTCTGGGTGGAGCTGCAGTGGGAGTTTCAGATTTAGCTCGGGGTGGCGAAAGCCCCAGACAAGAGACTGTGACCTGTTGACCTTTGCACAACAAAGAGCTCAGGGACCTGTGTCCTGTGCAGGTGAGGGACACCTGGAGACACGGAAGGATGCAAGTGCACATCATGCTGTGCTTAGTCTGGGAGGGTATGAAAGCCCAGGGGCTCACTTGTTCTGGGTCTCTCCTCGGAGGCACCAGTTTGAGCTGCTATTTTGTTGTTGCACCATGATTAAATTATTTTAGGGATCTGAGACTCTGTTCTGGGAAACCTGAGGCTGAGCCAGTAAGGAAACAGTCTGAGAGCGTGAGTGGGGGTGTGCAGGGAGGTGAGCAGAGCATCCATGGCCTCACTGGGGCTGCCCCTGCGAAGGGCCCTTGAGCCCAGCTCAGGTGGTGTGGATGTGATGGCAACAGTGGCTCCTGGATGGTCAGACAGGAAACTTCCCATAGCATCAAAGGTAGCGAGCCTTGCATGGTTCATTAAATCGGTCCTGTGATGGAGGGAGCAGAGGGACCAAGGGCCCTGCATAAAACTGCAGCAATGTGCACTGGGACACCAGCAGAGCCAGTCTGAATTCTGTTAAACAGAGCCCTGAGGTATAAAAATGTTCTGTGTCAGGATGTCATAGGCAGGAACAGGCAAGTCCAGCAGCAACTTTCTTGGTAAAACTCCAAATCGAGGGTACAAAAGAGGGAAGTGCTGACAATGAGATTGTGGGTATGTTTCTATCCTTTTCAAGAGCTTACATTTGTAAATTCTTGCTAGCATTTGAACCACAGTCTTATTCATATATATGGGAGTACCTATGGCACAGTTAAAATAGCAGTGTTGTGTTTACAAAGCTGTTGCCAATACTGTACCAGTAGTGGGAATAGTGGAAAACCTGAATTAATTTAGGTTTAAACAAGGTGTGTAAAGAATGAAACGCCTTTATGCATATGAAAACTTAAGTTCATCTCAATTAACTTAAAAAGACCCCCTAAGAGTCATACAAGGATGCAGTTGTTCCTTGGTGTCTAGATAGAATACATCTTGTGTTTAATATTATCTCTTTATAAGTGCTATAGGGCTAAGAAATTGATAGTGAGAACACATACTATGTTTACAGCATAATGATTTAACAAGACTTTCCTTTTACTGTGGCTGCTTGAGAGACAAGAAAAGCTGGTGGCTTATACCTGAGGGAACTAATGTTTTCTTCATTTCAAACATTTAATTCAAGACTTAAAGAGTAATACTGGAAGATAGGCATGCTAACTTGACTTTCCTGTAGACTGTCTGTATAGTTTTGTGCATAAACTGAAAAGAAATCTTCAGATTTAATTTGCATTTTAAATTCAGAAATACTTCAAAGCAGTGCAGGGTAATGGGATTCATTTGATAATATTAAATGAATTAATTCATTATTTTCCTGAATATTTGCAAATATGAGGAATAGAACCATTCTGTGGGAAAAACCCTGCAGTGCAGTAATGGCAGCAATGAGGTTTCTAAGTCTTGTGTTCCATTGCTTTTGAGTCTGTACTGGAAAGAGTAAAGCATCATCTGGGCCAGAAATAGAAGCTGTAAGACATCCTAATCAGAGTCTTTATGAATCAGTTCTGATATTTCTGTGATCAGAGTTATATGTGTCTGGTTTGAGGTTTTGTTCTCCTACTTGTGGTGTTCTGGCTAGTGAAGAGCCTTGTCCTGTGTAAGCTGGCAGCCAGTGCCCTGGGAGGCTCTTGTCAGGCTCAAGCTCATCTCAGCCCACAGGTATCACCTTTTCTCTTCTCCTCCCCATCCCACCAGGGAGGAGTGAGTGGGTGGCTGCATGGGGTTAAACCATGACACCTTCTGAAATTCATGTCAGAGGCAAATAGAAAGGTTCTATCCTCTGTTCCTGATCAAGTCCTTCAGAGATTAACCATGTCAATTAATCCTCTTTCCTTAATATTTAGGGGCTGTTTTCTGTTCAGGTCTAATTACTACTATGTACATGGTTACAATAGTTAAATATTTTCTGTAAGAAACAAGGGGAAGAGAGGGGCTGGTCGGTGTGAGGCAAGGGAGATAAGCTGTCAGCAGGAAGTATTTTGGAGATGCTGTCAAACTTTCCATAGAGAGTATGGCCAGAATACTGCTTCTTGTCATAAAGCAGAAATTGTCCAATGACCATAATAGATTACGGTCACTTAATAGTGGGTAAATATTTAAGACTGCTTTAGCTATTTTATGCAGTCACCAAGGAAATCAATCTTATGAATGGGAGGGAGATTCAGCTGACATTCTTGGTTGTATGTTTACTAAGAAGATATATTTGAGTTTTATCAATTCTTTTTTCAGTCGGCCAGAATTTTGTGTTTTAAGTGTTTTATGACTTGGAAAAACACATACATATTAAAATTTCATCACAGAGTATTGCTTACCTAGGCTTATATTTTCACAATAAACTGAAATTAGATGCTAAATGGTGAAAAATGTACCAGACAGCACAACTGCAAAATTTATAAATGGCACAATCGACAATGGTTCACCAACCACTGCATTTCTTGCCCCCTGCTTTGGAGGACAGCTGTAACTTGCTCTGTGTCCTGTTGCATTTCAGAGTGTGGTGAGACAGGGTCTCTCCCTGTGCATGCTGCTGGCACCCTGCTCTGTGCCAGCATCAGCACATCTGGGAATAAAGATGCTGGGGAAGCAGAGCACTAAAATCCTTAGAAATATATTTCTGGAAGCAGTGCTGTAGTACTTGGTTGAGCATGGGCTACACGATCCTGCCTACTTACCTGACCTACTATGGAAGTGACAAAAACATGACCACTGTAAATGTACCAGAAAAAGAAAGCTGGTGGCATGAACTGCTGGAAAGTTCAGCACAATTTTTTTTCTTTTGGCAAAGCTTTAAATAGCAAAAATCATATTAAAAAACAGTGGCTATCAGAAGCTACATCAACTCCTCTCTCAGCTGAGTGGTGGCTCACACAGCAGCTTGGTCTCTTTTAGCCCTCATATCTCTCAAAGCTTGCTATTCTTCAGGTTTGGGTTTGTTTTTCTTTTACATTTAAAAATGTATAGGATCTATGTAAACATTGAGATACAAGGTAGTTGACAAATAAAAACCTGATAATTAGTTCCCAAAACAAGTGTCTTCTGAGAATCAGAAAGTACTCTACTGTAGCTAAACTTTTCACTCCTATGTTGATGCTGCCACAGGGAAGGGAACTGCTTCTTGCATTTGACTTTTTAGAGAACATTTGCTTATACCATTTCCCTCTGTACATTAACTCAACTGACTGTACCAGCCAGACTCTTCCTTTTTTTTCCTTTACGATTAACAGGAGGGGATGTGCATATGATGATGGGGAAGAGGACCAAATAGTCTATTTATTGAGCAAAACAATTTAGATTTTTAAGCTGTTATGAAAACTGATAAGTTGAATTTTAAAAATTTAAAGAAAAAATATTTTTATCAAATCCGGAGGTCTTTTTTTTTTCCTTTTAAAATGTTTGCATAAGTTACATATATAAAAGAGGATTAAAGGAGATTTTAAAACTGAATAAAATATTTTTTCAGAACCAGAATGAAATTCTTTTCACTTTAGAGGAGTGAGAAAATTTATTTTGCTGTACTTGCTAAGCCTGCAAAATACCCTCCCTATATTTCATTGTCACTAAGTGTGTTGGAAGCTCTTCATTTCAGACGAGAGGTAATTCCATGTCCCATGAAACTGCTTCAATGGAAATAAATAGATCCCAGTTTTAGAATGCTTATTTTGTCAACGATTACATCCGTGAGTGCTGTTACTATTGCACTGACAGAATGCAGCCTGCTGTGTTCATTGCCTTGGATAATGCATATTCTCAAAGTCAGTCAGGACATAATTTAGGGGAATGCACCAATGAATGTGGGGCACAATTTTGACTTTGGAAGCCCTTGCCTATAAATGTGTCCCTTTGTGAATGATGTTTGCCTTCAGAAATGCTGTAGTGTCCTAGTCTGTTTTTTCTGTAGCTTCTTGTAGATTCTTGTTCTCTACAAGAAGCTTAGTATTATTATTTTTAGAGAATATTTTAGAAGTAAAAAAAAAATTAAAAATTTGGAGTTCTGTTTTGAAATACATAGCTTCTCAGCAACCTCAGAGTAAGCCACTATAGCTGAGGACACAGTGGATATCCATCCATGCGTAATGAGTGTGAGTTTAACAAGCCAAGGCTGCTAAAAATGTACTCAGCTCTAGCAGAGGATGTATAGTGAGACTATCCTTTACTAAAATGCTTGATCCTCCTGACTAGCAAGGATATTAACTTAACTAATGATCCTTTAAATGGGTATGTAAAATATAATTTAAGCTACTTGCAACATGCAAAAGAGAGGCATCATTTGTTACTGCCAAGCTCACTGGCATGTGGAAATCAGAAAATCATTAGCCTTGATAGAAATAGTTTAATACAGCAGGGAAGAGAACACATTATTTAGGGCAGTTAAATGACAATTGATGCAACTGCTGGCAAAATGCAGAAAAATGAGTGTGATTTAGCAAATGATAAATACTGCACTTAGAAAACTTATGCATGCAAAAACTGAAAATCTTTCCTCATTATACTACATATTTTACCTAGGAGACAAACTTTTCTAAAATGCAGCATTTACCCACCCTGATTTTTGTAACTTTATCTCTTGACAAACCTCATTCTTTCCTTGTCCATTGCATGCTGCATATCCACATAAGGAGTAATGTGAGGTTTCATCTCTTGTTCCATAACCACAGAAACACATTAAGAAAGATTTTCACACAGTTTTAGCATTTACCAGTAGCAGCCTTCTGCCTTGTTCCAGGTGACATCAGCTGGCTCTGGCACGAGGCTCACCAGTGAATAAACCAGCTGTCATTCTTACACATGTGAAAAGTATTTTAGGAATCTCTGGAAGAGATTTTACAATGAACATAAATGTAATTTCCACTTTCTTAAAGGCCTCTTTTTATGGCGATAATAGTGGAAAGTGACATTAGGATAACTGAGGAGCAACTGGAATCTACTCCCCAGAGCAAAGCCAAGTATACTGCTCAGGGCAAGCTGAAGCAACAAACACTTTGTTCAGTACTGGGGGAATGTAGCTGCATAGAAATCGAGGTTAGAAAGGGAGAAATTACATCAGTATACACTTATCCCCTCTCTACCTATTTATCTTTCTGGAAATACAAAGAAAAAAGCATCCCCCTCAAGAAAGAAATAAACCCAGACACCACACAGACACACACACAAAGCTACACATTTCTTAGCAGAACTCACTGTGTACTTGTCAAATATACTTTTCTGTGTCACTGAATTTCTTCACAAAGGCAGGTTGTAATGTCAGGTTTGGTGCTGTGCCTGTCTGCTTTGGAACCTGTAATCGACATGGCTGTGTGGCTTTAGGGACATCCACCTGAACTTGTAAGAGCTTTCCCTGCACTCTTGGTTTGGAGTGGCATTCCTGCATCACCTTGGCATAGGAAACCATCACCTGACCTGTTGCTTTCAATCTCTGCTTTTAACTTTAATTATGTAGTGACCAATTTTTTCACAAAGAGAAAAAAATTGTTCCGAACATGTGAGTTCTTTGCCTGGATGTCTATAGAGATTTGTGTATTTTATGTCAGCTCTGATAGTGAATGAAATATGACATTAGATTTTTGACTGGCAGGTTTGCACATCTGAAGTCTCATATGTAATACTTGCACTGTTTTATTGCACTAATACAGATGGTGACATCAAGTTGACACCAGGTTTGCACTTCCTGGGGTTCTGTTTAGTGAAGACTGTTTAGTAAAGTGGAAGGTGGTTTACATCAATTCTTAAAAATCTTGTTGATTGTTTCAAAGTATCTTTCAATAAAATCACTTGAAGTAAGGTCATTGAATATAAGGAAAAGTTAATAAAGGCAATTAAAAACCTTTTATCAGTGCCAATTTTTTCTGGTCAGCTATACAAAAAATTTTCTGAGCTATTTGTTTGGTTTTGTTTAGTCTTTTTTTCTCCCTCTTATTACATGTGTTTGTCATCTTAGAAATCCTCAGAGAAAATAATCTCAAGTTTCTTTCGAGCTACTATGGGAGTGAGCCCATCTTTTGCTCCACACCCCATGTACCCTCTCCTTCTCTCTCAGTTACTTGTTAAAAAAGATGATGAATAAATATATTTTCCAGTTGTGGGGATTTTGAAAGCAAAAGATGGTGAAAAATCTGATTTTAAAGGTTTTGCAGGAAATCAAGGAATAGAAAAATCAGTAGGAACAATGGATAAAAGCATAGTGTTTTTTCCTGTTATTCCTTGATATTTCCTTGTTATTGTTTCCTTGATATTTTGAGGCATCTAAGTAATAATTATAAACCCAAATGAAGTACTTGTAAAGGATCTAATGATTTTTACATCTGCAGAAGAATATATGGATCATATTAGCTATAAGAACTATTTAGTGGATGGAATCAGAAAAGAGCGAAAAAGGTTCTTGATCTATACATATTTAACCTTTAAATTCTTTCCGCTACAATGAGCTGCAGTTATGAGGGTGTGCCAGTAAGATTTTTTTGTTACTGTGTCTGCAGTTTTGTGGGTGTAACTGAGGTGCACATCATTGTGTTTAGAAATCTGACTGCTCATCACAATTTGGAAGCTCTGAGTAAGAGCCCATAAATCAGATGGCTCACACTAAAGATATTTTTCTAAACTTGTAAGTAGTTTAGACGTCAAAGATTTCCTGCCAGAATTTTCTGCCGCCACTGTGGTTTTGGATTGAAAATATCCGGGAAATTGGTGACTCTATGGTCTAAATTATCTGTCTGTTTAAATTTTTGCAAAATGGTATTCTGGAAAAAAAGAGCAATGCTCTAGTTCAAAATGTGCTGATCAAGTGCTTGAGCTGAGCAACCAAAGCAGTATGAAATGGAACACATTTGTTCTAAGGCACAGTAGAAGTAAAGAAGATAGACAAAGGTTTGAGATCTCTTTTTAATAGTCAAATTACAGATAGGGAAATGTATTTTCGTTGCTTCAATACTTAGTGTCATTTACTTTTCAAGTCCAGCTTAAAAAAGGCTGAAGTATAAGGTGCTATGTGCACATATATTCATCCACAGAGACAAGGCTGTGCTGCTGAATTTGCCTGCAGCTTTCATGTAAATTGGATCAGGCCAAATAAAGTGAGAGTGATTGTACCAGAGCGTAAATCTGCAAGACAGAGCAGTATCCAGGAATTACAATATCCATGTTTTAATTTCTCTTCTGCTATAAATGCTAGAGTTGATCACAGTGTTTTCAATGTAAGTGCCTGAATGACTTCTGCTTCTTCCTCTTTTAAGCCCTCCCAAGTAATTTTGAATTTGTTCTCGCAAACCTCCTCATAATAAATGCCTGCTAGGACAAGCCTGTGTGCCAGAGTGGAGGGGAGACAGCATTTAAACCTTGCCCATCAGCTGTCATTGAAACATACCCAGCTGGGTGGTTCTTTCTTGGATAAAAATTATCAGCTGGTGTAGGGTGAAGAGGATGGATAAGGGGAAAGAGAGAGACGGGAAGAAAACTGCAAGAATGTGTGTGATCCTACAGTTAATTCTTATTCTTATTCTTATTCTTATTCTTATTCTTATTCTTATTCTTATTCTTATTCTTATTCTTATTCTTATTCTTATTCTTATTCTTTCTTATTCTTATTCTTATTCTTATTCTTATTCTTATTCTTATTCTTATTCTTTTCTTATTCTTATTCTTATTTTGTTGTCTTCTGTTCCTTGAAGGCTTTTTGTACCTCAGAATGATTTTGACCCAGAGTTTGAAAAAACACTGTCAGATGCTTTTATTACTCCTTTCTTTTCATAACAGCGTGTTTTTCAAAATATTCCTGCAAGAAGCTTGAAGTCTATTCATTCCTACTGCTGTATAGAAATGACATTGACATTTGAGTTTGTTTCTTTAAAATGGAATAGATTGAAAATCGTTTAGAAGTCAGAACCATTGCAATTAAAAAATATTTACATTGAAATTGGTTTTGTTTGTCACATTCTAGTACTATCTTCTTTATTTGATGAAATTTACTTTTCAAGCTGTACAACTGGAAGGTGTTAGAAAGTGGCTGTAGTGCTAGAGAAATCTGCAAGGCTTATTTTAAATTGTTGCTTAATGGAGAATATTATGTATTCTAAGTTAACATTTTTTAATCTTCTCTTGTATTTTACTACAAAATGTATCTTATATTGTTCCCATAAGTTCATGGTTAAGTTATATGCAGAGTCAAGCAGAACTTTTGAGTGTTTCTGTAGCAGCAGATAAAAGCATGAACAGATGATTCAGGCTAAACCAGAACTGCAATAGCATAGTCTCTCGTGTTTAAGCACTTGTAGCCTGCATCATCATCTGGGTTTCTCTGACATCTAAACAAAAACTATGGGTCTTGTCATGGAAAATAATTATTTTAATGAACTTTCTACTGACAATGTTAGTGAATGCTCAAAAAACTGGGTCCATATTAGGAAAGTACATCTCTTATAACAGTTAAAAGATTTTTAATAAAAAAAATATCAAGTATCTGGCTTTGAATGAAATTAGGGGTCTGCTTGGTCCTTGAGAAAATCATAGTTATAATGGGCATAAAAATACAGAAATTCAGTTCTCTTTTAATACAGCAATTGATGGTTCAAAGTCTGTTGCATGGGAAGAAAGCTGACTCTCTTTGGTTTCTGAAGAGCATGAGGGGGTTATTTAGCTTGTCTTTGATTAATTTCTGGCACAACTTGACACACATTTGTGCAATAAGAGTGCATCACATCAGAGTTGCTTACTTGAAACAGGTTCATTTTGTTACAACATATTGAACCTGAGCTTAAGTGAATGTTTTCCTGACCAGGCTGAGGAAGATGACAGAGCATGGGGAGTGAGGTGATGCCTGTCTGGGAATAACCTTTCTCTAGAAATAGGTCTTGACATTTTTTCATGTAAATATCTTTCAGGTAAAGTCAGGTTTCAGGAATGGTGAGGGGTTTTGTTATTGTAGGCCTTTTTCCCTTTTAGGCTTTCTTGTGTAAATCTAGAATCTGGTCATTGAAACAGTGCTGTTGCTTCGTCAGAGGCTGGAGCATGTGTGCATTTTCTACCACCCCCTGAACCTGCCCAGCCCTGGTTCTGGGCCTAAATTGAAGGACCAGATAGATTTATTGCATTAAGCTGAGTTTCTGAAAGGTGAGCGGCTGAGGGAAACACAAGTCAAGGAGGTGAGATAAGATACTGCAAGAAAAGGAAATGGATGATGTGAAAAGCGGCACAGTGGCAAAGGACTCATAGCCAGCCTGAGCTTCAGTCCAGCTATTTAATCACTGTCAACTGTTACTCTGTAATTAAATTATAAATCCTAAGGTTTTAGAATTCTATCTTTGCTTGTAACCTTTTTATTTTTTTTTCCCAGAAAATGGAAAGTTATCTATCTCATTATGGTTTGTTCTAGACTGGCATTAGAAAGTTGATTTCTTTATATCAATATATAAATATGCATAGATATGCATATGTGCATTTAGATAAAGACTGTTACATACATTTCCTAGGTAAATAATAAAACACTGAAAGACTCTACAGGGTTTTGATATTTATTGTAACTCAGGAAGGTAATAGTGGTAAAAGGAAATTTATCGTACAGTTAAGATAATTAGCAAGTGAATGCTGCTTCTAACCTCTCCATTACTGTAGGCTGCTGAATAATTGAAGACTAGACAAGACTATAACTGGAGAGACGATAAAAAGGAAAAGTACCTTGACACTTCATATGTGTGGTAAATGGTCAGGCACAAGTACAGTTATCATGGCAACAGGAAATATTTGAAAATATTTAAATATTTTCTTTGGAATGGATCTAGTAGTGGTTCCCAAACTGCCTATTCCATCCTTTACATAAGTACTGATAAGAAATTATTTACTTTTAAGTAATACCACTTCTTACTCTACTAAGAATTCCTTGCAAAGTATCACCTTTATAGGACCAGATTCTGAATACATTTAAGTACTGTTTTTTCTAGTTGTGTTATCATTTCCATTTCCATCTATTTTTATGTGAAGATGTTCATTTACTGCAACAATTGTGAGAAACTGCTGCAGTGGCAACAAACAAGAACATTTTCAGTGTGAGTATCTATAGTAATAGAATAATAATTTTTGTAGGTAGTTGCCAGTCAACTGGAGTTATTTTTCCCCCCTACTTTCTCTCAGTTAGTTGTATATTTCACATTTCCTTTTCCATAAATTGCAGAGGGAACCAGCTTAGTGAATTCTCCTTCCTCTGAAGATAAATAGAATATACTTTCACATTACTTGCAATTAAAAAGATAAGTGAGGATGTTCTATGGGGAAAAGTTTATTTAGATCATACACTATGACACACATTATCTACAAAATGGGTCTTTTTTCTTTCTGGTGCTTATGGAACTGCTTTTAAGAGTAGGCAATATGGGTTACTAAATCAAAGTATATTATCTAATGGTGAAAAAAGAAAGATATGGAGAGTGGTGAAAAAATTCCATATGCTCAATCAAAACAGAAAATTTAACACATGCTCTTAAATATGCATATGATGGAGATGCTTGAAATTTTATTAGCCTAGAAATTCCTGGTTTTCGTGTTGTGTTTAAAAGTGATTAGGATTTTTTTTCTACTTCTGTGGCTATTGAAAGCATGTGTTTACATCAATCAATTCCTGACTCGTTAGAGTTTAAGGTATGGCATAGTACACATAATTTTTTTAGTATCCTATAGAAATTTCTTTGAAGCAAATTTTCACAAAATATTACATAATTATCATAATAATTTTGTCATACAAACTTGGTTGTGAAAGTTGAATTTTCCCAGGATAATGAAAACTAACATCTCTAAATTCCTTAGAAATTAGAAGCACCTCACAGTAGGAAATGAAAGCATTTTGTTTCTTATTTAAGAAAGAAGTAAAATAAACTGTGATTCTTCTCATTTTCTCTTGCTTCTGATGCCTTAAGATATTTATTTGGTGTTGTCATTCACTGACATGAATAGGATTTGCCATAAAATCTGGAAACCAAGTACAAAGTTCAAATGTTTGCAGTAGATAATAAACAGTGCTGCTGTTAAAAAATTTAGTTGGAAAACCATTTAGTGTCATGATAGCCACAAAAAAACCCATTGGATTGACCCTGTAGTGAAATAATAGCAGAAGTGTGGTTAAACTCATTCGAACTGCCAGGTCTGAAAGTATGAATTCAATGAGCAATCCTAAAAAAAACAACAAAGAAAGTCTAGTTCAGAGTTTGAGAAAGGGTGAAAATAAGAAAACTGTTGATAAAACTGGAGCTACTGCTGCCTACTGCAGTGAGTTGTTCAGCTTTCCTGGTTTCTGAGATTCCCAGTAGGATTCTGCGGACATCCAACTGGAGATTGGAAGGTGATACAGGATGACAGTACAAGAATATAAAAAAATCACCACTGAGTTTCTCAGAACATCTTTAAACCACACAACCTATTTTAGGGTCTTGGGTTTTTTCTTCCTTTTTAAAATTTTCATCAGTAGGTGACAGATTTTGTTTTCTAGGAAAGGTTTGAAATATACCCGTCAGGTCGATTAAATTCTGAAGTGCCTTTTCACATGGGTAGTGTGAAATCTCAGCTCTCACAGCTGAAGAACTGATCACATAGCTTTTGTGTAGGCAGGAAAATTAAAACAAAACATATTCCTATCACCCCAGCAAATATTTATTTAAGTTAAGGATTAAAAAACAGAGACATTGAATGCGTCCCTGGAGTCTGGCTTTAGAAATCTGCAGTTGC
The DNA here is from genome assembly GCF_009819885.2 of Catharus ustulatus. NCBI lineage: Eukaryota > Metazoa > Chordata > Aves > Passeriformes > Turdidae > Catharus > Catharus ustulatus. The sequence continues at coordinate 5,773,801 of NC_046235.1, read as the reverse complement.
TTTAGTGCCATTTTTATTCTAATCAAAATTGTCTGCTTTAGGGGAGATCAATTAAGAGTCACCTTCCTCTAAGAGTCTGGAGGCAGTTTTTGTAAATTAATACAGTTTCCAAATACCACTGTGAAATAGGTAGAATAATACCTCTTTTACAAATGAGGGAGTGAAACACTTCAGTCACATGCCTAGCTCAAGGTCATTTAAATTGTTAAATTGGTGGCATAGCTCATTAAAAAAATTCCAATTCCTTTCTACTACATCCACTGGATCACAGAGTCTCCAACAAGTTCCTCAGCAACCAGGGACAGTCAAATATTTTTTATTTGAAGACTCTTCTTTCTGTAGGTGGCCAGTACTTCCAATGTCAGTAGGTCTGGTTTTTGACTGCTTTGCTTTTTTTCCTGTTGACTCATTGAGCCAGACTATTTGCTGTCTTAAAGCTCTGCTTTGAGAATTTACCCAAGCATTCTCCCCAAATTCTGGGAAACATTCTTCTGTTTGAATGACACCAAGTTAGGAACTTGCCTGTCAAATCTTTCAGAGTGTTTTCCCAGAAAAACAGTTAAAGGCCTCTTGGTCTTACAAATATTCTTTTAAATTTTAATGCCTAATAAAAATCTGTCCATCTTATAGAAGAGAGAAATTCCAGGCCACACTTGTTTTCTGCTACTGACAGTTAATGCTACCCTCGTTTTGTCAGTATTTATTAGTGGTGTTTTTTGGTTTTCCTTATTTTTGTCATCCTTTCACTTCTTTGCTTGATGCTCTTTCAAAACTGTGACACCTTGTCTCTGGCTGACAGGACAGGTGAGTTTCAGTCCTTGAGGAATACTCCCTCCTGCCTCAACAGAGGAGCATGGATAGAAATCCTTCTCTAGGGAGACTGAACATATCATTTCTTTGACATGCTTAGCCTTTGCTGACCAGACAGACACCCAGGAGCCCAGGTGTTCGTGTGGGTGACAGTGCATTACCCTCTCACAGCTCCCTCCCCATCTCTAGTCCATTGTCCCTCTTTTGGAAGAAGCTGGGGTTTACTTCCATGTATGAAGACTCAGCAATTGTGTCTTAGATGATTTTACTGTGAAGTTTAATTATTTAAAAGATCATTTGAGTTCCACTTGAGCAGCTGTTTTTATAAATTTCACAATATCATCTATTTCAGCTGCAATTGTTGCATTAGGATTTATGGAGACTAAACTCAGTCCCTGCCCGAGAGTACTTTCTGTAGATTGATTGGCCATATTGTTATTCAGCATCTGACAGAACGCGGAAGAATATTAGGTATGAAACATTAATCAGGAAATTATGCATTGCTTTCACAATTAATGTGCAACTGGACTTTACTTTGTAATATTGTATTAGCTCTTAACATGCAAATTATTGTAGGTAATTACCTCATTTTTCAGTGGCCATTTGATGGATTGACGTTTCATGCAGAATGTTCAATGTAATTTAATGGCTTGCAATGATTTGCTTCTTTACTTTTTCATAAGACTCTCAGTTTTTCTTTATCATACATCAGGCATGAAGAGCCTACAGCGCTGGAAAACCTAATGTGTAAACTTCAGTTTTTCAGTCCTTTTAACTCTAGAGCTGACAATTTGGTCAAGTGTTACAGCAAAGATGTCTCTTGCTGCAGTATGTTAAAAAAATTGCCAGTGTTTCTATTAATAGCATCAGACAAGTGAAGCTGCCTTTGTACCATCTGCTTAAAACAAAAGTGAAACAGTAGTCTACCAGATCATCATTTTTATTCCCTAATATGTGAATAATAATCTGTGAAGAGTCAAGTAATAATGCTTCAAGAGGAATAATAGAATTATACAATTAGTTGTTAAAATGCTTCAGCAGTTTTAAATGTAACAGTGCTGGGTGCTTGGTTTTTCATGTGCCTCTAAGGTGTATACAGTTTCACATCATATTTCAGGAAGACATTAGCATAACAAACACAATCTATTAGGAGGTCTCTGGCCTATGGAAATATTTTCGTGCATGTGAATAACTCTGAAAATTAAGGCAATTCTTTCTTCATGTTTTCTGATCTTATATGTGAAAGTCACATGTATTTATTATGATCTTTTCAAAATCCTGCTTTAGTAAAACAGTTCCTCTATACAAGTCAAGCAATATAAAATTGACTGCTTATATTTAAATAGATTTCAACAGATAATAAAGCCCTTGACATTAAAATGGTTTCATTCGCCAAGACAGACAGTTTTCTCTGCAGTGTGCAATTTGTGTCACATTATGTGAAATTTCAGAAAAAAAAAGACTTAAAATAAAATCACAAACAAAAAGTATCATGTAAAACGAAACCAGAGATGTGCTTTTAGTCCTGAGTCAAGTGGAGGATGAAAGCAGGATATGAGATCCTATGTATAAACACTGAGTTTTTATTACTTGATTTGTGTTCTTTCCTGCCTATGTGGCTTTGAACCTTAAATTTCCAGCTGTACTACAAGATTTCATCTCCCTGACATCTTCTAATAGGTTTGTTCATTGTTTTGGGGCTTTTTTTTTAAATTTCAAGAAAAAACTTAAAGAGTTAGACTATGTCAAACACGAGACAACTGCATTTTCACTTGTAGCTAACAGTTTGGTGTTTCAGAATATGGAGTTTGCATCACATAGTTGGTTCACCAGCACAAAGGTTTGTATCATGTCTGTTGTGATAAGAGGTACTGTCATTTTCTCAGAAAAGAATATTTAAATGGGTATGTGAAATTGTGCATCTGAAAAATGCATTTTTCCCATCTACTGGCAATGTCAAACATTCTGTTACATGAAATTTAGTACCTAAAAACAGTTTTTTGTGTACAAGCTCAAGCTAGTGGACTGATGAAAACAGCATTTTCTTAGTAAGTGAATGTAGGAAAACAGAAGAACTGTGATCCTTAAATGACACACCAATAAACAGGGCACAGATAATCCAGGTTGTTGCCTTTGTCAAGCAAGCCTTTGTCAAGTTTTAGAGAAGGATGCACCTAGTTTGGAAGACTTATCTTTAGGATGATGTTTCTGGGGGAATTTGGCATATATTTGCCAGCTAGAACCATGTTTGTATCCTGAGACGGGCACGAGCACACCAGATGTGTCACTGTGTGCATGCTGTAGTGCATGCACTGAAAAAAAATTTGAGAAAGTGCTCATTAAAATTAACTTTTCCTTCTTCCCTGCTTTTCCCAACCCAAACTGGGAACAGATATCAACTGTGTACACATAATACTAATGGCTTTGCACTCTTCACCTAACTAAAAATGGAATTAATTTTTAATAACAAAAGAGAAGCAACCATAAAGAAGTTCTGACTGTGTAGTCAGGAGTATGAGCTAAATATGTAGGTGGCCATTCAAACTACTGTACTTTGCTCTCATTAACAATATAATGCCATGTATGTGAGCTATTGATGTTTCAGGCCTAAATGGAAAATGAGGAGAACAATCTTTCCGGTTATCCTTTTTCTCAGAGCAGTAGGAATTGGTTTAAAATCCCATTTGAAGGTTGGAAATTGAAATGGGAAGTGAGTTGTGCTGTGCTGTGCCGTGCAGAGATGCATGACATTGCATATACTGATATCCATGAAGTTTGCTGTAAAGAGCCAGGGACAGGCACTTTCTGGGTCCAGAAAGTGACACTGAGTGCTAGTTCCTGCTAGTTCTCATCTAGGCAAACCTCCATAGTGTGTGCTAGTGTAATATAAGGTACCTTAAACACTGACTGAAATCAACAAGAAATTATTCCAATTTTTGCTATTACTTTCTCCTTCAGGAATATGACTTGGTAATTTTGCCTGTTGATGTGCTAATTGTGGTAAGAGAGTAGATGTTGGAGTAAGGATGCAGATGGTGACTGTCTCTCCCAAGCAAAGGTATCCTCAGAGGAGGCATGTGCATATTGAAACTCCTGTAAATAATTAACATGGGGGAACCACAGAGAGAAAATATAAAACTGTGGTCCTTGATGGGTGTTATGTCGGCTGTTTGCATTTTCTTCAGATTGTTAGGAGGCATCTGCAGCTGTAGGTAGCAGTTCTTTCTATTGGAAAATAATGTAATTATCAAATTGTGGAGGATCTGCCTGAGCTCTCCGTTGTCTTTTTTCTTTTTCCCCCTGTTTTTTTTCATAGACTAAGTTCTTTTCTCTTTGGTATGTTATTACATAAATGGTAAAAGCATAAGTAATATCCTCATGTTGGGGAAATGGTATTTTTCACCATAGCTAATAATTCAGGAGCAAGGTCTGGGGAAAAATAAGAAAAAGGGGGGAAAATCTGATATAGAGGTAAGAATAACCCATATGTTTTACTTTAAAAACTATATTGCTATAGGGAATAAAACAGAGAGTACAATGGAACTGACAAAGGACCCTGATATCTTAGGCCTGGTTGACAAGAAACCATGGGAGAGACAGACACAGATAAATGCTCCCTGGGTAAGAAGTGACCAAGAAACATGTTGTGAAACTTTGTGATAGGCTAGTATTAATAGGCAATGTGATATCATGAAGAATATGTAACCAATGGGAAATTGTTACCAAATATAAAACCCTATATAAGTGCCATACAAGTAAAACTCTATATAAACATCTTGTATACTCAATAAAATTGGCTTCTGATCTAAACTCAGGTGTCCCATTTCTATACCACTGATAGTTTCTTAGTTGACTTCTTTTTTCCCTGCTCTGATCCCACAAGTTATGAATAACATTTACTTCAGCTTTACTTTAGCTTTCATCTTGCTTTCTCTTAACAGCAAATAATGCTATAGTAATAGGTAAATTTGTAATAATTAATTTTAAACAAATTAAAGACAATCTGACTGAAACAGAATTTTGGAATAAAAAAATTAGACTATGGAGATTTGATGTTGACTTAAATAATTCAGGTAATTCCTATGAATTCGTTGTACTATGCACCAAACAAATTTGAGCTGATAGCTGTTCCATTTTATCCATATTATAAAAACTTGCATCTTTTCCAACTCAGAATCATTTAAACTTGAATTATTGCCTCTTGCTGAAGTCATTAAAGACCAAATATATCAATTGCTGTATATGCCAATGATGCAATAGTATTGCGAAAATCTGTTTTCTACCAGGTAGCAAAATAATCTTCACGGACCCATGGAGCACTGAAAGTTTAACAGAAAATGGATTTTACTCCAACATGATGCTAAAGTGTGTCTTCCAAAATATTACAGTAGATTGATACCACATGGGCATTAAAAAAGCAATGCAAGGATTGCAGTAATTTCACGACTATAAGGCGCACGCTTTTGACTAAAATTTTGATCGAAAACCGGAAGTGTGCTTTATAATCCAGTGCACCTTATGTATGGACAAAGTTCGGAAATTTGCCAACCCAGAAGTGCGAAGCGCGAGCTGAGCCATGAGCCGCACCATGAGTCAATCCGCGCCAAACTGCACCGCGAGCAGAGCTGCGAGCCGTGCCGCGAGTCAATCCGCGCCAAGCCACGCTGGGGACAGGCGGGAGTGCCGGGCCCGCGCACGGGGAGGGCACCTGGGGCTGCGTTTAAAGGCTCCGCCGATCTGTGAAAAATGTTTGCAAATTGAGGACCTACCAGTAAATCCTGCCATTGCACAATTCTGATACTAATTCATTACTTTGTTGCGCACGGATCCTTGCCGCAAAAAAAAGTGCACCTTATAGTCCAGTGCACCTTATAGTTGTGAAATTACTGTAACTGGGAAGTAAAAGTTTGTCAGAATAATTTCAATAGTCTCTATAGTAAGTAACAGGTATCTAAAATAACAGAAGCTATTGCATTCAGTCATAGAGTAGCTTTCAGGATCATTGCAAATTTTACTTGTAGCATCAAAAATAATTCAATCTTGTTTTGAATTGTTTGGTGGAGTAAGGCAGGTTATTATGCAACCTTTATTGTCTTCTCTACTCCAGCCACAATTTCTTTTTGGATTACTGACATTTCTCTATCTCCTGGAATGTTTAGAACTGCCAAAATCAAACAAACTGATTGCTATAGCAATGCTGTGAGAGAATAGTTGAGTCTTTTATGCTCAGCAGGAACTCTTCCCTGGAAAGGCTGTGTGAGATCATATAATACAACAGAGATGCTATTACAGTGAGGAAGGCCAACCCCATACTGTGCCACATTACCAAGAGTGCAGCCAGCAACTTCAGAGGAGTGATCTTCCCCCTCTATTTTGCACTTTTGAGATCACAATTTGAGTGCTGTATCTACTTTTGGCTCCCTAGGACAATGAAGGTATAGGCACACTGGAGTGAGTCTGGCAGGCTGTTGGGTAATTGGACTGTAGCAGGGGTGCAGCATGGTTCTCCTACAGTCAGCTTAGTCAATTCTGAGAGCTGCAGACTGGTAAAGTGGATGGGAAAGATGGATGGAATACTGGTTGGGCTCACAGGGTTGTGATGAGAAGACTGGAGACCAGGTGTGACCAGTGTCATTTGGGGATCAATAATGTTGAAGGTCTTTAATGTGAGCTGGAGCACATGTGGTGCAAGGAGAGACTGAGAGGGCTGAGTTTAATGCTGAAGACTTAAGAGGGGAAGGGGAGATGATGATGATGTCTATAGTGTTTGATGGGAGAGTATAGAGAACATGAAATTATAGCCTTTCAAGTGAGAGCATGAGAGGCAATGGTCATAAGCTGCAACATGATTCTGGTTAGATGTAGGAATGTTTTCCTCATGAGTGTGGTTAAAATAGATTTGCTCATCTCCATTTCAGTGTCTTCAAGCTTGCTGATTTTCAAAGCTTGACTCTATTATGGCTGATCAATCTGATCTACTTGAGAGAACTGAGCAAAAGTCCCTTTCAACCTAAATTATTCCATGATGCTTTCAAATTAAATACAATATCTTAATTTATAAAGATGGATTCAAATGCATTGTCAATAATGAAATTCATTAAATGCAGAATTGTATAGAAATATTTATATTTGTTTTTAAACAAAACATTGGGCTGCCTGCTCATTTCACTGTATGGTCAGTGAAGCAGAATTCAATTCCTTCTGTTCAGAAGTGAAGAGCTAAGACATGCAAGTGATGTCCTTCTTTCAGACTCTATTAATTTTTTGGTAAATGAAAAAAACCAAGAAAATAAAAGCTTAAGGCAATTAAATGAATTTCCCTCTATCAGGTTTCTTCACCCTCTGGTCTCCCTTATTCCTCTGCTTAACCCTCTCTCCAAACCACTCTCACAACTGCCGAGGGGATGAGTTCAGTTGGCTGTTTAGTCAAACTGTCAAGTTTAGTTGGCTGTTCAAATCTCCTGGCACCCGTTCCCCTCTCAGCAGGTGCACCAGGGAGTTCTGCACTGCCAGGAAGCTCCCTGGAATCCATGAGGTGCCCAGGAGCTTTAGGGATATGCAGAAGGATCTGAGGCCAACAGAAACATCCATTCAACTGGTGCAAATGATGACATGAGCAAGAGAATATTCTATGTTAAACCCCTACAGAAATATAAGTTTTTGTGGTAGCCAATGTCAGGAGCTAAGCAAAAAGGATATTTCAACAAATTTGTAGAAGTCACTAAGGAAGAGAGATGAAGGCAGGAGAAAATACAGTAGGAAGTTAAAAGTAATTATACAATTAATAAAGGATAATTACAACTTCTGTCTAAGGATCCATGAAATGCTATTGCATTGCTATATCTTTTTGAGCTAGTACAAAATGAAATTCAGTTTAAAGAAAACAGAATTGAGAACCAATTTTTACAATCTGTAAAAGTTTTCAAGATTTAATTTTGTGTGTGATTATTTTAAATTGGGATAAAATCTTCTGAAAAATACATACTAACATGTTGGTGGACAACAGTCATTATCTTTCTTTTCTACTGTAATTTTTAAAATTGTAAATAGTGAATATTCAAAATATTGACTTCTCCACCAATTACGATGACCGCTCCCTTCTTGCATTTATTGCATTTTCAACCAGGCACCTTCATGAACAGAAGATTTGCATAAGTAACAAAAAATATATTCATTAGAGAAAGAGAGATAACCTAACTTTTCTGAGCTGTTGAAAGCTTGAGATTCAAGGCCATCTCTGAATAAAACTTTTCAATTTCACATGCCCCAACTCAGTTCTCTGTCTTTTGTGCTCAGGGTTCTCTGGGTCATGGAAGAGAATTGTTGTGCCACGGTTCTATTTTTCTGCTCAAGTGTACTGCTTACAGTAGTATTTAATGTACTTATGGTGATTGGTGCTCAACTTCATGAGTTTGAATTCTCTGATTGTTTTCTCTCTTTATCCAAGCTGGCTGCACTTGTTTTGACTTCTCCCCACGATGTCATGGTTACATAAAGGATGTCAGTCAAATGAAGTACAGCAGTTCACACAAGGGTGTCAGGCTGAGTGGTGCCATTCCTTGCAGACTCTGCAGTCTCTGTGTGGATTATAAATCTCTGCTTTTAGAGAGTCCTGGATCCTGCTTTTCCATGCCAGCAAGCTTGGAGCACAGGCAATACCTTGTTGAGTGCTGGCCAGTTATCTCAAACTGGGAGATGCCCCAGAAGTTATAGGAATAAAATAGTGGGCTGGAAAAGTCAAATTTTAGGGGTTTTTGTTTCAGAAATATTTTTTTCATATGGTTCTTAGAAAAGAGATTTGCTTTAATTCGTTAAGAAAGAGATCATCTTTAATTCATTGATCTGTGATAGTCTCTTTAAACTGCTCAAAGCACAAAGTAGTCAACACTCATGTAAATGCTAGAATTATGAGTTTTGTGTTTCCTTAGAAAGGTTAAACTGGTTTCAAGTGACATACACAGTATACTATAAATACTGTTTATCTTGGATCAAGAGATTTTGCAGGTGCAGAGTCTGAGATTTCAGTGTGCAAATGTGCTTTTTTTGGATGTTACCCAGATCCTCTCTTCTGGTTTATTCTTACAGTGTTTTACTTTGTTTATCCTGAATTAGCCTGAAAGATCTTAAAAATTCAAAAAGGGTCTTCTGAAAAATGCAGGGGGTTTTATGTATCCACTCAAGACCTTCAGCAGTATGAAATGCAATAAGGTCTTTTGTGTTAACAATTATATTTCTGAAATAGAAAATATTGAATATTTAATTTTCCCTGCAATTAGGAAATAGATAAAAGTCACTGTTGTTGAAATTACACAGTGTATCACAAATAATATAAACAGTTATCTAGCATTTCTGTCTGTGAAATAAGCATAAGCAGGACATTATTGTCTATGTTTTAAACTTCATTAATTAATTGTGGATGGTTTGTAGCAAATTTTTTGATTCTCAGTGTATTTTCATTGTCATCAAATAAGTATCCCATTACTGATTATCAAGATTTTTTTTTTAAATGGTATATAAAGATGCTGAGTGTACTCACACACATGAATTAATACATTAATTCAATGTGCAAGTATACAAGAGTTTTGAATATGATAAAAATGTTTAATCTTTTAAAAGTTTGTGGAAGATTTTGCTAATTTAATTTAGTTCTGTTCTTTTAATTAACTAATCATCAATGACCATTGTTATCAATTCCAAAATAACCTAGCACAGTAAAACTTTAGGCGCAGAGATTATGACCTACTTTTGCAGCATTCATGACTATAGCATTTCCTTTCTTCATGTGCCATTGATTTGTGCCATGGTTCATATGGTTTGTGTATCCTGGAGTGAGACTGGCAGCATCTCTCATCTAATTGAAACTCATGAGCTCATCTCCTGACAAAGTGAACTTTGGCACTTGACAGTGTGGGCGTGCGTTGGTACAAAATGTGACAGAGGCAAAAAAAGGAACATGGTGAAAACATGGAGTGGATGGATAAATGTCAGTACAACTTCAGATTACAAAAGTTCAGGCTTATTGCCAGAGGTAAGTTAATACAGATGAGACAGCATTTGTTCCACCACCCAAGTGTTTGCCTCTGGAAACTACTTGAGAGTGATTCCAGAGGTCAGGGCTGAACTCATTGGGAGGTTACGCTGTCCTGTCCTTACCAGGTGCCATCAGCAAAACTCTCTGTGCTTTGTGCTGAGTTTTATAAGTGATCTTAGATTCTTGCACAAAATGAACTCAAAAGGAGAAATAGCCTCTTGATCTGTAGATTGAGGTAGGACCTGGTTGAAAATTTCTTCAGCACCCAGGAAACTTACCTTGGAACCAAGTACTGTGTATTTTAAAGCTATGAGTAAAAATTTAATTTGTGATACTAAGAATTTCCTATTCCATAATTATTTTATCATTATAATTCTTATCTAGAGAACAATGTCCTGCATTGCTTGTCTTGCAATTTGGGACATTGCTCTTCCATTCATAAGCTGCTTCCAGAAATTAAATGCCCAGGGCTGCAACTATTTATTTAGTTGGGTTTGTGCCTAAAGTCTTCCTGTCTACTCTGTGGAGAGATAATTTTATTGTTACTGAATTAGGTTGGGAAATGAAGACTTCAGCCCAAATTATAATTATTTTTCTGCATCTGCTCCAACCATTTACATGGTTTATGCTTGTAAATTAGGTGTTAATGGAATCCAAGTGGGGTAACAGTGTGGAACATCAGAACTGCAATTGACTGGAGAAGCAGACAACATTCAAATATCTCTGAGGAGATCTTTTGAGCAATAACTCTGTGGTGGTTATGTGACATGCACTGAAACATCATTCTATTACAGAAATTATCTCAAATATAAAGAGAAAAGAAAATTCACCTTATACAAGGAATTGTACTTTTGTTATTTTCATACTTTTCAGAGAATGGATATTTTCCTTTTTGAAGATGTTGATTGGGTTATGTTGTTTTGTTGGGTTTTTTTTTGTAGCACAATTACCTAACCTCTAACATTTCAGATAAGCAGCTGTTGCATGTATCAGAGTATCTGCCCCTCTCACATGTGTTTTGTACTTTCTCCTGAAAGCACCAAATAAAGGTCAGTCCTCCAGTGCTTTTCATTTTAGGTATATTAGATATAAAATGATTTTTTTCTGTGAATACTTAATGTGAACACTTATAAGCCACAAATGTTAAATTTAGTAATTTCAGAAAACTGAATCATTAAATGTTATTTGTAAAATTATAGGGAACCTTGACTTGTTTCAAATTTTTACACTTTTACTGTTAACTTCTTTGTGTTATTTGCCTGAAATATGCAGGAGAATGCCCCTGATTATTTGATATTGTGTAAAATGCAGAGCCTTAGATCTGAAGCTATATGTTTGTGATATTCTAAATATAGCTGCCCTTTTATCATTATTTACTTGAGAGTGGCATTCAAATTCTTAAGAGAATGTACATCAACTTAGAATGATGGAAGAATAAATTAGTGCTGATTTAGTTTGTGGAAGATATCTTCAGTGCGGGTATCTCCTTGAGTCACACCATCACTCTGATACTCTCTCTAGACCTTAGTGATGGCCTTTTTCTGATTAGGATTTACCAGAGAAAAATGAAGGGGGAAGGAGGTGAACCAGTCTGGAGTGTGTTTAAAAGTTGATGTAGACTGACAAATTTGGTTTAGTCCTAATACTCCTCATTTAACAGATGTAAGTGGTTTACAAAGGAATCACACTAAAATGTTTGAGTGTTAGGAGTAAATGCAGAATAAAATTATTAAAAAAATCCCAGAAATTAATATTGTTAGACCACCTAAGTCTGAGTGATAGTCTGTGAAGCTAAAACCAGACTTCATTCCTCTGCTGGGAACCAGCAGATCCAGAAGAACAGCAGCTGTGTTGTAAACTGTGTAACTCTTGGGCAGATTGTACCAAAAGCAAGCAGCACTGACCACCTCATGCCCTAGAAAGTGCAAGGCAAATAGTGAGTTGAAGACAATCATTCTTTCTTCTTCACTTAAATCTCTGTGGCTCTAATTATGCAAGTGTCATTAAACAGCCAAAGAGTGTGTCTATCAATATTACTCTCACAGGATCTGATCATGGATTAGAGCACTTAGTGAGAAGAGCTGACTCCTGGGATGGTACAGGATAACAGGCAACATGATTTTGAATTGAAGAGTTGTATTTGGCTGTAACTGTAAAATGTTTCTGCTGATATGTTTGGGTATTGCACCTATAATCTGCGTAATTACAGTCATTAATAAACTTGATCAGGTCTAAGCCATAGAATTAAAGACTCCCTGAAAAATAGCTTATAAAGTTGTTTGCTGAAAAGTGATTGCATTAGAACTGAGACCTGCAAATTTCTCTTCACATCCATTACCTGAAAGCATTAATTCAGGTGACAAAACACTTAAAGCAAAATCGTGAAGTAAAATGAAACAAATGAGAACAAATTGTAGAAAATTAATTTTAGTATCTGTTACAGTTATGACTATTTTAGTGCCAAGATATCCAGTTTTTATCTCCAGTGCTGCTCTGGGTGGAAAGTGAGAGGAGAAGCAGTCCATGGCAGTACCACCCCACAGCAGCTGTAGCTCCCAGTAGGTGGTTGTTCTGGGCTTTTCTGAGCCTCTTTTAGTGAACCTTTTATAGCTATGAATCTGTGTCTTGGGCTTTAGAGCTCTGTAAACTTTCAGCATTTTGGGGCAGGGCCATGCACAGTGTACAAGCTGCACTGTGCCTTAAAAAGAACTTAATGATACCGTAATGATGCTGACCTTTCTCTAATGATTTCTTTTCACTCACCTTAGAGAAAGTTCTCTCTGGGCTTTTCTTGTTTGCTTCATTGTGGGCTTTTCCTGTTCCAGTGACCAGAAAGTATGGCTCTTTTTTCTCCAAAGTTTGTGAATGCTGCCTCTTGCTTCTCATAGGCTTCCTTCCTTGGGCATGCTGATCATCTTATGGTTTGGCAAGTCTTTCTGAAAGGCTGAATATGTCCAGTATTAAATTATAATAATTTTCCCGAAACTTTACTGTCCTCAAAGTTGCCCTCAATAGTAAGGATGCTTGATTTGAAAGCTTCCTTGGTTAATATTGTCTCTCTATGATCAGTCACAGGGGCCAGTTTTGCTGTTAGAGAACAAAGAGGGAAAGGCTAATGTTCGGTTAAATAGGCAGTTATACATTAATCCACTGAATTAGAGGAAACTCAAGATTCACAGAGAGGGTGAAATCAAAACAACCACCTCCAGATTATCATTACTTCATAAGATTGCTATTGTGTATGAAGTGACACAACAGTTTATATGTGTTAGGGATTCTAGTATTCATATAAATCCACAGAGGTCTTAGATATATAACTCAATACAAATTTCAAAGAAAAAATATTTTTGCCAAGACTGATATAATTAACCTAAGTAATAGCACATTGCTTTCTATTAAAAAAAAAAAAAATGAAAAAGAAAAAAAAGCAAAGTGGGGAGGGCAAACTTAAATCTGAATATTTCACTTGGACATGATTAAACTACTTTGAATTTTTATATCAGAATGATATTTTGTGTTGGAATACAATTAGGTGCAATCAAAAGTAAAATTGCAATGGACTTAATTAAATACAGCCTTGTATTATATTTTAATGAAAAGCCCCGCACAATTGTGAATGAAAGAAAAATGTTTCACTTTCTAAGTACCTCTGATGATTGGAGGGCTTATGCTTTTTTAAAATTAAGCAGGAGAATAAACACAAATCAATTATTCACTGTATGCTGCTGGAGTACTAAAATATTGAAGTTGTTGATTTATTGGGAATGTATCAGTATTGTTCTCTCTCTTTAACCTAAAGTTCTTGCTTGGCCATTAGAAAAAAACCTGTTTTCTAGAAATTACATCAAGGAGACAATGGAACATTCTTTTATTCTAATTCTAATTTTATTCTAATTCTATTTTATTCTTTTATTCTAATCTTGTGATACCTGAATTTTTTTTTCCTTGATGAATGCTAGGAGAGAAAGATACTTCAATGTTTTTCACTCTTTAGCCATTTTTGGCCTTTATATCACATAAAATCTTTTTGAAAGGAAAATTGAAACTCTAACTATAGAGTCTCTATAAAGTTTAAAAAAACCCCAAAAAATGCAAACATATTTAGTTTGGGGGTCTTGTGATTGAAATGTGGGCTTGTCTTCAAGTCAAACTTTTAATCTGTAATCTTCTAAGAGCTTGGAAGAGAATTTCACATGAATTACTGGTACAATAGATGACTGAAGACCTGCATTCTGATTAATGTTGGGAAATGTAGGTCCAATTGACATGAATTATATTTCTGCAACAAGGAACAACCATGCTGTAACTCTATAGAAACAGTTCTCATTGGGGATTTAAAGGGCAGATTATTTTGTCATTTATTTCATTCCAATTTACTGAAATTAAGAGCACACTTTCCTTGAAGTTGTTTTCCCAGTTTCTTGCACCACCTAACTACGATGGTAGCAATGACTATTCACACATGATGAAGGATTGTAGAATCAGCCTGAAAAATGGGTAAGCTTTTCCAGAACAGATAATCATACCCCCTCCAGAAACAAGTCTGCTAACACCCAGACTGAAGGAACTGAAATTAACAGAGCCTTTTCTGGGGGTTTTTGCTTCATTTTTAAATCCAGACCTATGGAAGAAGTTGGAAGAATATTACCATATGCAAAACAAAAATGTTAAATGTGGAATCTAATATTCTTGATACTAATCTCTAAGAATATCGCATATCACTCTGGACCATGGTAGAGAAAATACAACTGCAAGAATGTCTTCCTGAAGGTGGCTCCCTCAGAACTCAAAAAAAGTTTTAGAAAACTTGGAAAGGTTTATTATTTCTTCATAGGCAGAGGAGAAAAAAACCCACTACATAACAGTTTTTGTTTTCTTTCCTCTTCTTAAGCATCTATTTTTGTACATAAAACTGTTTTTAAAACTCTAATGAGAACAATATATCACTTATGGAGAATTCTACCTGAGATCGTGGAAATCTTATATTTCTGTGATTGTTTAATTTGTCAAACTGTTTGTGAAAAATTCAGCCTCAGAAATGTATCTCATACATCTTCTCTCTGGACATATCAAAGCAATGGAAGGTAATAAGGGATACATTGCATTCATTTTCTTTTTCCCCTCTTTAAAGCATATGCTATGACTAGTACATAGGTCAAACAATCTTATTTTGGTTTCCTTCTGATCGTTTTCTCAGACTGGGAATATAAATCAGTTTTTGTTAGTTGACATAGATTACTTTTTGTTTATTCTCCTTTCCTCGGCATCATGTTTTCTTCCCTTTATACATGCTCAAACCAAAACACTTGGTTTTATTTCTGTCCGCTTTCCTGTGAATATTAAACAGATTTATGAAGCATTTTGATTGGAATAAGTAGAGCATATCTTACTATTGAAGAATATTTTTCTACCACTTAAATGCTTCTTTTCCAAGCTCTTGTTTTAGACTCATTAATTTATAATTATGACTTGAGTGTTTTTGTTTGATTTGAGGTAATAATCTGGTTCATTTAAATATGAAGAATGGTTTGATATTGAAAAATAAAAAATGAGAGAGAGGGAGGAAGAGGAATTCTTTGGCCAAACATTAGCATTTTTTCACTGTCCATGGTCATGTCCACTTTGAATTTGAAGAGTTTTTAGACAGTGAATTGGACAGGAAATAAGTGTGGCAAAATATAGTTTCTTTCATGAAAGAGCAATGTGAGCAGGTATTTCTGGGAACAGTGTCTAAGTCCTGCTTGTAGAGGTTCAAAAGATGGGAAGACAGTAGATGAGGCGTGATCTGGGGAAACTAAGTCACCAGGCTGGTCTCTGAGCCTAAAGGGAAGAGTTTAGGAAGATGTCCAAGCTCTCTTGGCAGTGCTGTTTTGAAAACCAGATCTTTGGGTGAAAATCAGTGAACTGTGAAAAATATAATAGTGATGATTCAAAAAATTGCTATCCTCACTTGCATCTTCCTATTTGCCTGCAGTTATTTGCCTTTGTTGTACTGTAAAGTAAGACCAGGGTCAGAAGGACCTGATGCACCAGCACTTGTTTAAATCATGTTTGAATTCCAGGACACAGCATGTTCTTCAACAGCCTTCAATGCTGAACAAATTTGGATATCCTGGTGCCCCCCGGAACAAACGATAATAGGATGTTAAGGGGGTTAACATCTGTCTCAGCCATATTTGTTACCATAAAGGAAGCAAATTAAGGTTCATTATACTTTCTATTTGTTAGTATTTTTTGAAGAGTTCTGCAGTGCGGGCGTTTGCAGAAGTGGGAATATTTGCTAAGATCGTGTTGGGTGCAGCCAATATCTCTTTTGTACTCTCATCCTGAAGTGAGGAAGTAGTATAAATGTAATGGGCTCTGACTTCTCTTTTGAGAGCTTTGTTTTTGAACATTGTTTCTAATGTAATGTAAAAACTCTTGTATATATTCTTACCCCAGAAAATCCCTTTTCTACCCCACTCTAGGTATAAAACTAGATATAGATTATGTTTGAGTCATATATGGATAAACATGACTCTGAAAATCCTCTTACTGCAAAATCTGTATCATGCAAGTGTAAGTGATGGGCACAGAAGAATTTTAAATGAAGTTTATTTAACCTGCTGATAGACAGGGCTGATACACACAGTGAAAATGATCATCCATGGTTTGGTATGAATTGTTAATCCTGGAAACTTTTGTTTTCGAAAGGAAACACAGTTTCACTTGCTTCATTATGTTGCATATAAATGAAAAGTAGGCAGCAGATAAATATCTGTTGTCATTACAAAGAAAGCAGTTGTAGCATTTACAAGGAATTCTGATAACTTGTGTTTACTTTTTTATTATTGCTTGCACATCTCAAGCTGAGCAAAATTATTCATTGTGGATTATATAGTTTGTTTCCATTAGCACATAAATCAAAGGAAGTTCAGCTCAATGAACAAAGGGAAAAATGGATGTCAGTATATCTGTCCATGATTAATTCAAACAATAAGTTGTTGAGTGTCCAAAAATACTCATTACAGAGAGGTAATGAGTAATGCTGCTATCTTCAAACAGTTGCAATAGCTCTGAGATTGCTCATAGCACCAAATGAAAATGTTGCAGCTGTTTGAAAAGAGGTCAGGGTTTAAGTTCAGTGGGGGAAGGCAGGAAAGAAAATGATACGTGATAAGGGCACAGAAATGATTGATTCCAGTCATATGAAATCAGATGTCACAAGGATCAGCTAGTGTCTATAGCAGAAAGACTTCACACATTGTTTTTTACAAATAATCATTGGTAAAACAGAAACTATTTAGAGGCATGCACATTATCCAGCCTGCACTTTAACTGTGGATGTAGAGAAACCAGGGAACACAGCCAGGCTTACTCATGGAAGGCGTTATTAGCAGGGTTGGAAGCACTATGACAATGCATCAGTCCACCTCCTTGAGCAGAGTCACCTCCTGGACAAAATGTCACTGTATTTATCTTGTCCCCTGTGCAAGCCATCCTTGTACAAATCATAATTCTGAAAAGGACTTTAATAACAAATCCAGACCTGTGCAAGGCACCGCAGGCTCACAAGTGCAGGCTCAGCACATGGATCTGTGAGGGTAAATGCATGTACAGTGCTGCCCAGGGTGACCTGCACCTGTGTTTTATTGAGGAGATCTTCCTACTTCTAAAGGAACCCAAATCCCCTCTTTGTTCAACACATTTCACAGTTTTTGAAGAAACAGGACTTTCTGTTGGCTTTCTTTCTTCCCTTGAGCTTTACATTTTCCAAAACCCATACTTTCTTTTGGAAAAAAAAAAAAAATTAAGCCTCAGATCATATCTAGTTTAAATCCATTTCCTTCAGCCTTATAAAATTTGGGTCTGCTTTTAAGTCACTGGAAAAATCTATTGACTTGACTAAATAAATAAAAAAAAATAAAAGAGTTGTACATGATTTCCTCATGACCTGGAAGTGAGTAAGTTCTGCATCCAGTTTTGACTGAGCAGGAATTCTCTTATTAAGGCAGGTGAAAATGCCCTGTGCACATGGACTGCAGAGACCTCTGACCTTGGCACCACTGCAGGAGTGTCAGGAGTCTGAGGGTACTGGGATAGGTGTCAAGAGAATTCAAGCCTCCCCTACTCACAGAAAGCTCTTGTGCCTCAGTTAGGTTGTTTCTGGTGGTGATGTTGCCTCGTCTCACAGATCCCAGTCTGTGTCTGGTAGGGACAGGGCCAGCACAGGGGTCTGCTCAGGACTGCTCAGCCCTTGCTGCCGTGGTTTCTCCTTTCCCAAACAGTCCTTCCTGAAGTGAACACACCCTGCAGACTGCAGCCTGGCCTCCTGCAGTGGGATCAGGGATTGATAACTCCTCTTCCAAGGCACTGGGCTGCTCTTCTGCTGTGAGCTCCTGGGACAGTGAGCGTCACCATCACAGGGGGATCAACTCAGCTCTTGGCAGAGTGCCTCCCTAAACCAGACCCATGAAACAGTGCTTCTAACAAGAGTCAATGTTGCTGATGTTTATCATTTGGCATACTCAGTTGAGAGAACAGTCAGGAGGGTAAATAATTTCATATGGATGAGAATGTCTGGAGAATGTACCTCCAGGCAACTGCAAGAGCCTAAACTGTACCTGAAGCCAGTAAATTGAGATGAGGCTCTAAAACCAGCACTGGTGGATTGATTGGTTGTTGTCTATTTTGTATGGTATTTATGCTTACCTATACACACTTATATGTACATATATGCATTTCTGTATTGCATATATTTGTAGCTTTTATAAAATGAAATACTCTACAGTTTCAGAGGCTTTTTTCACCTGGAGGCATACAACAGTATAACTACTCGCAGCAGTATAACTACTCAATAGGCAAGTAGGCTGTATTGTAATTTGGGTCTGTTGCATTATTTTCTAATATTTAGGGTAGTCCAAGGTCAAAATATGTCCAAGTTGCCCTGGTGAAGCTGGACTGTCAAATTGTTTCAGTGTTCTGCCAAAGTGAGTGAATAGGATGCAAACTTCTGGAAGTCTGTACAGAGAAAGGCTCATCACCTAGTGAGGTCAGTCTTGCTACTCTTTTTATAAAAGAATACTGGGCCTCAGTCCTTTATGCTCTGCATCTTTTGTGATTGGTTTTTACCAATAATAAATAAATGTGACATTTTACTAAATCATTATGATAGAATATTCTATATAACTGCACTATAGGGTGCAATTTTCAAATACAGAGTTTTAAACAGAATCATTTACATCCTTTCACCTACTCCAAAATAAAATATCAAAATATTTTAACAAGCTTTGAAATGAAAAATAAAAATGCAAAAAAGTGTACAGTAATTTCACGATTATAAGCCGCACCATTTTGACTAAAATTTTGGTCCGAACCCAAAGTGCGGCTTATAATCAGGTGCGGCTTCTATATGGACAAAGAACGAAAAGTTTCTGTTTTAGTTTGGAGGACAGGTGTCTGTTGAGAAAGGCAGGAGCTTCTCTTTGAAATGGAGAATGTAAACTCCCTCCCTCCAAATTATTATAATTTTGAAATCAAGGGGCTTTCAGGCAAAATATGGGAATTAGGAATAACAGTTCTTTTCTAGGGAAATTAAAATAGAAATACAGTACTACAAAGAAACAAACTCCAAACCCTGACAAAGTCAGAGTACAACCTGACACCCTGTCAGGCAGGGTGTTGGCAGCAGTCCCATTAAATGGTGGCTGCATCCTCCTGCAGTGACAGATGTGGCTCAGTTGGAGGAGTGCTCCTGTACAAGATGCAGTTTCCCTCCAGAGGTCCAGTGGTGATGTGGAGGAATCCAGTTTTCCTCTGGAGTCCAGTGGAGAAAGGGGCTCCCTTAGTGTCCCCAAACCTCTGTTTTTATCTTGGTAAGAAATGTTGGGCTCTTCCCCCTGGCTGGAGCAACTCCCAATGGGATGCAGTAATTTTATCAGTCACACAGTGGGACTCAATGGCCATTAGCAGAAAATGACTGGCTGGAGGAAGGATGGGTTGTGAAAAGATAAAGAACAATGCCCTGCCTGGTTTCAATGGATGGCCCATTAGCAGAATATCTCCCACGGAGATAAGGATCACTGCCCCCACCCTCAACAGATGGTGATAGAACAGATACCTTTTATCACACTCTGTATTGTAACCCAAGACAGTTGCCGACACCCGGACGTGCGACTTATAATCAGGTGTGGCTTATAATCGTGAAATTACTGTACTTTTGTAAATTCTGCTGTACCTTTCGATTACCTGCTGGCAAATTTGATTGGGGTGTTGAGCTTTATGTTTCATTAGCTTTGAATTCCATCGTAGATAAGGAATCTTCTGCCATCCCCTATTTCTGTAGTCTATGGCTGTGATCTTATCTCTTTCCATCCTGTGTAGTGATGTCCTTGGCACTGTGGGATGTGAACATAAAAAAAAAGCAATTCCAGCCATTGTAATTGATGCTGGGATTACCCATAATGGTTGCAGTCTATACATTTGCAAATGTGTGCCACTCTTAAGAACATTAAGGTTTACAGTCAAGTACACAAATATTTACAGGATAAACAGGCTGAGACCAAACCAGTCATCATCCTCGTCCTTTCTATGCAATATTTATGAAGGCTTTTAATTAGATGAAAATTTAGTCCCTTTCTTAACTATTTGCCCTCCCCTTCTGGAGGTAGGTCCAGTCTAAAAAGACAATAATTATTCCCAAAACATTGGTTGCCATAAATAAATATTGAAATATTCACTGTGCTTGCACCTGCGCTTTTTATCAATAGTATTGTAAATATTATCCATAGAAAGTACTAAACAATCCATTAGTAGCCTGGCTTCCTGACTGACTTTTCACTGAAGTAGGAACTGTTGGATATAGCAAGCAATCGACATTCCCACTGCTACCAGAGGAATTTAACCAAAGAAATCTGTTATGAGAATTAAATAAAAAATTTGTCCTCAGTTCCTGTAACATTAGGATATTTTTTTCTGTACTGCCGCAGTAAAAGGAATATTTGGATATTTCCCAGCAGACACACTTGCATTGTTGGTTGTCATTATTAATGGAACAGGTTATCTCCAGAAGCTGCAGGAGGTAGGACAAACAATGGATTTGACATTTAGTCACATTTTCTTTTGCTTATTCTTTTTTGGAACTTCATAAGAGTCTGGGTTTAAAGCTTTTCTGTTATACTGCTGGATGTGTAGTGAGTGTTGAGGGACTATAACTTATCTAGGTAGATAACCAGATGTTTAGCAAAGTAAGTTTCCAGAAGGAACTGTCGTTATCAACTTCATAAAGAACCATTTCTTTTGACATTTGATTAATAATATGTTTTTCTTTAAAAAATTGTAACATATTTCCATCAAGAAAGATTTAAAATTTCTAATATTGTACTTTTAGATGGCAAAATGAAGTACACCAAGGTTTTAAGAATTGCCTGGAGATGAAACTGTCTCTGATGATTTTTAAGGATCATTGCAGTGCCCTTTCACTTCTAGAACACCTCAGTGAATGGAAACTGGCTTTAGATTTTGGCTTTAGATTTTCTAAATATGTAAATTATAATCGGGTGTGTATGCTTTGATAAATTCGGATTCCATCTGGATAGTGATAAGAGGTCTGATTCTTTTCAGTAGATATTTAACTAAACATTATGCAAATATTTATCTCAGATGGTGGCTGGAAATCTCATGTATTTATTCCCAAAGTTGTATTCAAACCACCGTGGTTATTTTATAATGTGATCAAGAGAAAGCAGAGAAGTGCAAGATGTTAGCAAAATTTGTTATGCAGAAAACATAATACAGAATAATCCTTGAAAACAGTTGGATGTAAAATTCAAAAACCCTGCCTAAGCTTAGGAAATCATAAGTGTTTTCAAATTCATGAATTTCCAGCTATGGTGTTCTGTAACTTGGAAACAAGCAGCAGTACCAGTATAGCAATCAAGAAAAACAAAATGTTTATGAGGTACACGAAGGATAGACACTCTGCAGTGCTGTTTATAACCATGACTTTGATTTTTTTTAATCAGCCCTCAAATTACTGTAGCAAATTAACACAGTTTCATATATATAGTTCACTTTGAACAGTATTCATCCTCCAACTCTAGAACAAGTTTGTTTACATATATATATATATTAAATCCCCGAAATGTAAAAATTTGCCCATGTGTATGTACAGCCAGGCCAAACAAATTATACAGTGTAGAACTTATACTAGGTGAGCACTTCTTAATGATGCAATGTTCTACTGACTTTAGGTGTTGCCTTTCTTAGTTTTTGGTGTCTCTCCACCTTTGAAAAGTGAAGGACATATGAAATTTGAGAGTGATTACAGTAATTTCATGATTATAAGCCGCACCGATTATAAGCCGCAATTCTGGGTTTCAGAAACTTTTCATTCTTTGTCCATGTATAAGCCGCACCTGATTATAAGCCGCAAGTTACAATGCAGAGTGTGATAAAAGGTATCTGTTCTATCACCATCTGTTGAGGGTGGGGGCAGTGATCCTTATCTCCGTGGGAGATATTCTGCTAATGGGCCATCCATTGAAACCAGGCAGGGCATTGTTCTTTATCTTTTCACAACCCATCCTTCCTTCAGCCAGTCATTTTCTGCTCATGGCCATTGAGTCCCACTGTGTGACTGATAAAATTACTGCATCCCATTGGAAGTTGCTCCAGCCAGGGGGAAGAGCCCAACATTTCTTACCAAGATAAAAACAGAGGCTTTGGGACACTAAGGTAGCTCCTTTCTCCACTGGACTCCAGAGGAAAACTGGATTTCTCCACATCACCACTGGACCTCCGGAGGGAAACTGCACCTTGTACAGGAGCACTGCTCCAACTGAATCACATCTGTCACTGCAGGAGGATGCAGCCACCATTTAATGGGACTGCTGCCAACACCCTGCCTGACGGGGTGCCAGGTTGTACTCTGACTGTGTCAGGGTTTGGAGTTTCTTTGTAGTACTGTATTTCTACTTTAATTCCCCTAGAAAA
This sequence comes from Catharus ustulatus, assembly GCF_009819885.2. Classification (NCBI taxonomy): domain Eukaryota; kingdom Metazoa; phylum Chordata; class Aves; order Passeriformes; family Turdidae; genus Catharus; species Catharus ustulatus. The sequence goes on along the minus strand of NC_046235.1, from coordinate 5,750,988 downwards.
GAACTGTTATTCCTAATTCCCATATTTTTGCCTGAAAGCCCCTTGATTTCAAAATTATAATAATTTGGAGGGAGGGGGTTTACATTCTCCATTTCACAGAGAAGCTCCTGCCTTTCTCAGCAGACACCTGTCCTGCAAACTAAAACAGCAACTTTTCATTCTTTGTCCATATATTAGCCGCACCTGATTATAAGCTGCACTTTGGGTTTGGACCAAAATTTTAGTCAAAATGGTGCGGCTTATAATCATGAAATTACTGTAATCCAAATTCTATACGACTGCACAGGTGTGCTTTGTTTACATGATGAAGCCCCTATTTAATAAAGCCATGAAATCAGGTTTTTTCTTGCAGAGGCAGCATTGTGATGAAAGAAAAACACCTACAATTGGCCTGGTCTCCTCATTTTTGGTATTGGTGACAGCAGCATTTCAGCATCAGCTGTGCACAAACTTTTTGAGAACACCCATATGAGGTGAGCAGTTGTAGAGATTCTCCAGTGAGCCTTGGGGCAGGATTGCCAGCTACTCACAGTCTGCACCAATGGCAGCTGAACTTGGGGATTTTTGTTGTAAGATATTTCTAGCAGTGCCTTTCTTTGCACTTTGATGTAACAGCTTTAGTCAGAAAAATTAATTAGTCATAAAATGCCATGTCTTATTTAATAGCTTTCATGCAAAGATTTCTTTGCATCTTTGGCATTCTATATGATTTTCTATTTCTTTTTTAATGTGCAATCAACTTAAACTGAGTTCTTCAAGTCTTCCTGGCAATTCAGATGAATTTTCACTCTCTTTTTACACTTATTTTCACATATTCTGTGTTTTCTATAAAGTCTACAAGAAACTGCACTACCTTCTTTATTAAAAAGTAACTTCTGCAGATGAAGAGTAGCTTTAACCCATCACCAGTTCCCTGAATTATCTCCATCCTTTTGCCCTCTTTTTATTAAATTAAATTGATAAATATATGAGTCAAAGAATGGTTCAAACCTTCTGTTCTTTTCTTGAAGTGGGAGAATGTCATCTCCTATTCTCTGTTAGGCCTACAAATCTTTTCTCATTTTCTCCAACTGACCTCTTCCAGTTTGTATTATCTAAGCTGAACAAGAGAATCATTTAAAGTCCATGAGTAAAGCACTGAGAGAATTATGTCGCTGTTCTCTTTGTTAACAATGCTGTATCAGAACATTTTAACAAAATGTGAAAAATTGTCACAAGACATTTTAGTTTTTGAGTTTTTATCTGCTGCCAACCTCCTGCATGTATGGCAAGGTGAATACAGTGTGCAGGATATTTGCTAAAAGCATCAGTCCAAAACTACATCCTAGTAAGGTTGAGATCATTCAAACTTATAAAATATTGAAAACTAGAGATTCTAAAAGATTTTTTGCAAACTCACCACATGGGAAGATGTAGTGCTAGTACATTTTTCTATGCTTTTGATAAAATTCAAAGGTTATTTCTACTGTACCTTATTTGTACTTCTGTCTAAACTCTAAATTAAAAACTACATTTGAACTTAGATAATGTATTAGCCAATTTTTCCTACTACATTTACATTGTAAAATAAGGTGTCAGATTTTTCTTTTTCCAGATTACAGAGAATTATAAGGATCAGAGTAAGGTTACATGAATGTTAATATATAATGTAAACTGCCATCTCTGAGAGAAGAAATACACATATGGTGGATGGTTTTGCTTTCTGTATTGAAACTCTACTTTTTAGTACAAAGGACTTCAGTGTTACAGGTCAAGATCAGACTATAGAAACACTGAAATAATTCCATTCCTCATTTGATAAAGAAATGGAATTTTTCCTTTCAGCTTGTCACAGTCACTAGACCTTTTTCCTTAAAGCTTCAAAAATACAATTTTTGATATCAATAGAACTGCTCTGTAATACTATATTGATGCTAATTTATTAAAGTACTTACCACGGGCTTATTTTAAATGCAATGTGTAATTTTGTGACAAACCTTTTAGCGCGTCTGTAAATTGACATATCCTTTAATCAGACGCTCGGAAACAATAGTTTTCAATCAATCAGTAGAAAACCCACTCTTGTAATACATATACAGTTCCCCAGAGAATGGCTGAGCTTCGTAATTCAAGCATGCACTTTTCCCTTGAGAGTCATAATAAAGCAGCGACCATTTGGAGCCCTTTAAAACGGCAAAATAAAAGGAGTTCAACACTGGAAAGAAAAAACTGCCAGTTAAAAGCTGGAAACAATTTCACAATGATGCTTTTTCCATGCAATAAATACTCAAACTTCAGCTTAGACCTTTCTATTAAGCAGATGTTGTTATTGGCATGGCTTGCTACTCTCTAAAAGAATTGGTGCACTTTCAACAAGATTTGTACCTTGTAACTACAATAAGTGCATTAGTGGAAAAAGATGGCAGAATTCATCATGTCAAAAAAAAATAATGCCCTACATTTGTATAACCATTACAGGAATATTTGCTCCAAATTCAGTGTTGTTTCTTTACTTGAATTTCTTTGTTGGTTCTTTTTCTCCTCCACCATTCTTCAGTAGCAGTGCCAGTTTCATATTTTAGACATTACCTTAGGAAGAAGAGTTTAATATAAGATTAATGAGATTATGCATAATCAGACAAAAAGAAATATTATTTTTCACCCTCTGACTTTTATGTTTATATTTCATTTCTGGTAAAGCTATTCCCCACACACCGCACAGTAACAATCAGCTGTGCAATAGTTCAAGCAGAAATGACTGCCTTTTCATACCTTCTTGACATTCAATAGCCTATTAGTACCAAAGTTACTAAGATTTACCCTATTGCTCATGGAAGGAATATGCCCAAAACACCAGTATGTTTAGATGGACTTCCATTATATGTAGAAGTTTCAGTTTTTAATCTGTTTCACTGACAAGTGAAACAATTTGTCAAATGTCAGAATAGAACAGTTATTCTTTGTGTCTGGAGTAAAAGATGGTTTGCTGACAATAATTTCTCCTTATATTACCTGCTAACAAGTAGCTTGAATTTGCACTATGTACTCTTGGATGTTTCACAAACACTTTAGGAGAAGTTAGACTTTTTCGTCTTGTCCAGGAACAAGGAATCTTTTAAAGCTTCAGGAAAATCCCAGTACCTTTAAAATCTAGCCCAAACCATTTAAGAAAAATTTCTTCTATCTCCTTTTTTATTTCAGGAATGATCATCTGTTCAGAGCTCTGGTTGGGAGAGAGGAATGCACTTGTTATACACAGGCTATTCAAGTCAATGAAAAGGCATTTATTACCCTTAGAAGCCTTCTGTGAGTTACATTGTAATGCTCTTTCAACCTTGGTACAGTATGATGAGTGGAGCTGCTCAGGCAAAGGCAGTGAAAAGGAGCGCTAAAACCTCTGTCATGGTAGCTCCAAAGGAATAAATAGAAAGTCAACGAGGTGAGAAGTAAATATTTATAGATTTGAACTCTTGGCTTGTCTTGGTAGAATTAATTGCGCAAATATTGGTGCACAATGATCCACACAAAGCAGTAAGTGTGCCCTCTATCAGGAACAAAGTGAAGTGTGCCACCCAGGGGTTTGGATGGGAAATCAGGGGTGTCACAAGTTTGTTCCTTTCATCTTGGCCTTAGCAGCAACATTCTCTACAATTCAACCCAAGGATGTGGGTGAGCTGCTTTCATGTTTGGCACTCTATATTCCGAGAGTGTTTTGCATGTAATCACAGTGTTAAGAGACACACACACACACCCCAGCAGCATCATTCAGAACTGTGCTGAGCTTTGACCCAGAGCTCCCCAAGCTGCTCTTTGCTCTGCAGGCACTGCTGGGCTGATTTACCTGAGTAATCCCAACCACCTCGGTGCTCAGGGGGTTTTAATTGAACTGCTTAGACTATAAACCAATGCCTTCCCCTTTATGACACTATATTAGGGGTTTTTGCAATAATTTCTAGCTGTTTATGATTGTTTACACCTGGCATCAGCTATATATTTTTGTTGCAGATAATAAAATGGGTGTTCCTGCAGGTTCAAAATACTTTATGAGACCTCTCATTAATTTTTTGCAGTGTGAATACTTGCATTAGGAGCATTTTAACTAATTATCTATACTCTGATTCAAGTAGTAGTTGCTCTAATCATCTTGAGTTTCCAGAATGTTGAAGGCCAAATGTTGGACTCAAAAAAGAGATGACCAAACAAGTCCTAATTATTTTTACATACATCATAATTTAGAGTAACATGAATTTGAAATGCTTTTTGCTTCAAAAGTTTTTGGCGACACAGTTAATGAGTTCATACAGCTCAGCTGAGCAGAATTTTTCAGAATGGTAGCAAGGGATTAATTGTCCGGCTTGAAAAAATGTTGTTCATTTACTGCCAGACTCTCTATAGCCAGATATGTATTTTGAAACAAGACAATCTGTGTGGCAAAATTAACCTTTCACTTTGCAAGTGCCTCAGTGAAAGACATGGCTAACAAGACACCTGTTTAAAACAAATCTGGGGACAAACTAAGTCTGATTTAAAAAACAAAACCTTCTAATTTCAGAGCACCTATTTTTGTATTATATGCTAGATGGATCTTCTTTCACAGTGCTCTTTATTTTCCTTTCACTTAACTGATGAGGAAAATATAACATATGAAAGCACCTGTCCTGCAGAGTTCTCTAGAGTAATAAACTACTACAGTTCGTAGAAGTGACAACCTGCTCTGAAATTTGTGGAGTGTCTTGGGGTAGCAGTACTGACCACAAATATAAGGATAACAACATACTGTCCTTATACTGGCTTAACATCCTGTGTTTGGATTACACTGTATAGGATTTCTTTATTTTGGTTGCTGTTCCTACTACAGCAGCATACTTTTAAAGAATTATAAACAAGGCAGAGCTTTATGTCCTCACTGCACTGAGAACAGAAGTCTGCCAGAGGAATCAGTTACGATTTGGGAAATGGCAAACCCTGGGTCCCTGCCAGTCTACAAATAGATTGGGCAGTTTGCTATTTCTGACAATGTGTGCAGTTTTAAATGACAAAAAACACAGGGATTTTTGCTCAGTGTTTTTTACAACAGCAGGTGACATGTTGACATTAGAAATAACAGGCAACGTGATACTTAGGATAGTGCTCTGGAGCACAAGTCAAATTCTTCATCAACAGGGACAAAAAGATCCAATATGTAAGATTTTTGTATTTGAACCAATGCTTCCCTATGATACTATTTTGATAATGTCATATTTTGATATAAATATCATATCCATAGTTTTTCTAGCATTTTCTAGCAGTTTTTAAAAGCATTTATGATGAGTATATCAATAGTGAGACAGTATTTTAAATTAATGCAACAGCTTATGCAAAGCAAAATTTCTGCCTCTGTACAAACAGATGTCCTACATTTGGATATGAAAAATCTGAAAATATTCTCTCTTTGCTTTTTAAAATTTTTTTAATTTGTATTTTTTTTCCAGTTGTCAGGATGAGCAGTTGGTTAAAAATTATCTGTTTGGATTATAAGCACAGCAAAAAAAATATGAGGTCTGAGTAGACCACTATGCTGGAGAGTTGGTCAAATTTATTCAATAAATTACCTGAGATGTGAGAGAGACAAAGACAAAAGTCAGATGTGTGTGTGTGTGTGTGTCTGTGTGTGTCTGTGTGTGTATGTGTGTCTGTGTGCCTGTGTGTTTGTGTGTGTATATGTGTGTGTATGTGTGTCTGTGTCTCTGCGTGTGTGACCCGTGTGTGTCGGTGTCACTGTGTGTGTCCGTGTGTCTGTCTGTGTCTGTGTCTGTGTGTCTGTATCTGTGTGTCTGTGTGTCTTTGTGTGTATCTGTGTCTCCGTGTGTGTCCATGTGTCTGTTTGTGTTTGCATCTGTGTCTGCGTGTCTGTGTGTGTCTGTGTGTCTGTGTATCTGTGTGTCTGTGTGTCTGTCTGTGTGTGTCTGTGTGTCTCTGTGTGTGTGTGTATGTGTGTCTCTGTGTGTCTGTGTGTGTGTGTGTGTCAGTGTCTGTGTGTCTGTGTGTCTGTGTGTGTCTGTGTGTATGAGTGTGTGTGTGTGTGTGTCTGTGTGTGTCTCTGTGTGTGTGTGTGTGTCAGTGTGTCTGTGTCTGTGTGTGTGTGTGTGTCAGTGTGTCTGTGTGTGTCTGTGTGTGTGTCAGTGTGTCTGTGTGTGTGTATGTGTTTCTGTGTGTTTCTGTGTGTCTGTCTGTGTGTGTGTGTGTCTGTGTGTGTGTGTGTGTCAGTGTGTCTGTGTGTGTGTATGTGTTTCTGTGTGTTTCTGTGTGTCTGTCTGTGTGTGTGTGTGTCTGTGTGTGTGTGTGTGTCAGTGTGTCTGTGTGTGTGTGTGTGTGTGTGTGTGTGTGTGTGTGTGTGTGTGTGTGTGTGTGTGTGTCAGTGTGTGTGTGTGTGTCAGTGTGTCTGTGTGTGTCTGTATGTCTGTGTGAATCTGAATCCTTCACCATTTTTTTTTTAACCTGTTCTAAGAGTGAGCACCATGTGCTGTGGTGACCTGGGGGCTGGAAGCCCTGGAACCCAACACTTTATCAAACGGAAGCACTTCGGGGGGAACGAACAGGAGCCCCTGAAGGGAGTACCTGCACTGCAGAGCCTGAGAGGGAGCTCCCAATGTGCTCTGTGACAGGTAATTCACAGGTGCCAATGCTGTGTACTTAGAGAAGGACCGCAAGGATTGCTCTCCTTGTGTTTCACCCTTGTAGGCTGATTGGAAATAAAAGAAGGAAAAACCATGATAATGTGGAACACTAAAACCCACTGGTTTGGGTTTTTGTTTGTTTCTTTTTTGTTTTGAGATCAATAGAGACAATTAACTGAACAAATCAGTTGCTGTTTGAGTTCTGAGCAAGTGGTTTTTAAAGAAGATAATTTGTACACTCTTAATTACATGAAGTTTGCATCAAGTAATATCATCCTGGAGCCTGCCAAGTTAAAAACAGCTAAATGATCTTAAGACTCAGCAAATTCTCCTTGCTTTCCAACTGGCACAGTAGGAGTTTTATAGCAATTATATAAATGACAGCAATTTTGTTTAAAAACAATAGTTGTATGAACAATGATTTCTAAGTTTATGGTCTACTGAACATTACTCAGCCCTAACCACTTAGTTTGAAAGATATAGCTCCTTAACATGATATAAATTTACAGATGGAAAATGGTAATAAAACTGCTGATAAAAATTTGGGGTTATAAGCTGGGAAGCTCATAAAACAATGTGGTTAGGCTTATTTGCTTTAAATAACTTAATTGCTAATTTCATGAATACAATTTTGATGACTAGGAAACTTTGAGCTTGTAAGGTTAATCAAATTATTTTACTGTGGTATCTTGAAAGCTTTCATATTTTTAAGTACAAAATGAAGTTTGAAAGAAACTCAAGGGTTTATACTCCAGCATTACAACAGACCAGTCTTTACTCATAGCTATTCATCTCATCCTTTACCTTTGAAAGTTTTAGAGCTAACTATTCAGTTCCACAATGTGTTTCTAACATCTAACCTGGATCCTCAATTCTCCCCCACTCAAAGTGTGACAAACGTGTTGTTTTATGTGTTGTATTTTGCTGCATGCAAGTGTGATCTAATTCATCAAAAGTTTTAATAAATATTCCTCTGCTAGTTAGAATTGGAGTATAATGCCTGTTCGCTGGTACTTTGTAAATAAAGTAATTTTTCTGTACTGTTAATTGTCCTTTGGTTTTTTGGTGAATGATTTCATGCATATTAAGTTCTTTTATGTATATAAAGTTTTCAAATATATGAGTGTCTGAAGTTGCCAGGGATGATGTATTAAATCATATGAGGAAGTACCGAGGTACATTTTGCCACCTGCTGGTCTTTACTGATGCCAGTACTGGTTCATTTGCTGTTTTCTCTGATCCATGAGCAATTCATTGAGTATCCAAAAAAGTATAGTTGAGTGGCCTTCAAATCTCCAAAACTCTTCCAATCTTCAATAGCCTTTTTTCCCCCTGTGTGTATAAAATCTTCAGCATAAGTTTACAAGGATAGTATTTTAAAAACATCTAGACAATTTGGATGTATAAATTTCACAGCCAGCAAATTTAAGTTCTGGAATACAGCATAGCTGATATTTTGAGCTTAACTTACCTTTCTAAGGAACAGGAACTTATGTATTCTTAGTTTCACACTGCAGCACAAGTGTCCAGCTCAATAAATATGTTTCAGTGAAAAGAAATTTGAATTATATTTTATTGCAATCAATTTTTGAAAGATGCTGAAAAAGTACTCAGAAATGAGCCAGTATAGTCAGTAACAGTACAACATTCTCCATTCCTCTTAATCTCAAAAATCTGGTCACTTCTACCCAGCTCCAGGAAGGTCAATTTATTTGCAAAGAAAATTCTTATATTTTAGCTCTGGGTCAAATGAGATATTTTTTGTTCTTTAAGCAAGACTTCTGCTTCTGGGCTACCTAATATTGCTTTGTTTCATTAATGGTGGAAACAGAAACCACACTGTTGTTATTAATCATTAGCTATGGCATAGACAGTATTTGGCAAACTCCAGATATCTTTGTGTGCTGAAAGCCTGTGGCCCCTAGAACAGTTTTTACTTGAGAGTTGTCATAGAGGGGAATGCTGTCATGAGCCTCCAAGCAAGGTTCTCACTTGCTGTCTCAAGTGAAGCTTGGCATAATTGTGAATAAGTCTTTTATTCTTTTTCTGTTCTCCCTTGGTACATAGACATTCTCTTTACCTGTCTTTTCTATATTTCTATCAAGTGGTAGAAAATTAACTGTGTTAGAAAACAAGTGGAGGCTGACAGATAGCAGATGAATGCCAGACAAGTACCCTATTTTTGTGTTATAGCTGAGCTTCAAAACCCATCAAGATTGTGCCAGTCTTTTCTGGGAATGAAACATTAACTAGTTTAGAAGTTCAGACAAAGTTGTATGGGCACAACTGCACTCACAAATGCTCAAAAATTAGTACTAGATTTAAGAATTTCAAAGTTGGAAATACCTGTGAAATACTATTTTAAAAGCCTTGTTTGTAACTGCAGTGTAACTGGAAACTGTCTGATGAAATTTTTTTTTCCATCGCATTTCTGGTATCAGACCAGTGTGCAATGACAATGATTCTTATCAGTAAAATACCTTCCCTGATATTGTTTATATCCTTTGTTTTGCATTGAATGCAAAGTTCTAACAGTAACTACTTCATCACTAACTGTAATCTGATCCTTGAAACCTAATTATGAAATAGGAACATTAAAAATGTTAACTCTGAAGGGCTGTAAAAGGAGAGTTACAACTCACAGCTTACTTTTAACTGGCAGTGTAATGGAAAATGTCATTAACAGTCACTTGCTGGGGCTCACATGCCACCACAGCTAAATCTCCTGGTTCTTCAAAATTAACCCAAACTTCGACAAATTTGTTCTTGTCAAAGGCAGGGCCATCACCATTTCCAGTGCTCTGCAGCAGTCAGGATCAAACAGGCAATTTGCTGGCTCATGTAGGACCAGAAACAGTGCTGGGTTTTCTGGAGAGAGAAAAAAAATGCAAAGTGGAGACATTTGCTATTACTGAACATACAGAATGAGGCAATGTCAAACCAAACCAGGACATGCAGTTATTACATGCAGTCTAGGTAGTAATTGGATCAAAACTCAAATAAATACTCTCAAGCCAAGTACTGCTACAGAAGCTCACGTCTGCTCTGGCAGTAATGGTGATGATTTGTGTACACAAAGTTGAATATAAGTAACTAAACTAGAAGAGAAATCTTGATGAATGGCTTTTGACACTGATTTTTAAATTATAATGAAGAAATTTCCTCTCCAAAATGGCTAATGGAACAGCATCTTAATCAGATAGAGTCCCTACATGTAGTTTTCACTGTGAGAGCCTGCATCGCTGCTAGATGCTGTTTCTCTTCCGTTCTTAAGTCATTACTAAGGACATTAGGACTAGCATCCTAACAACATTATTTTATGATTTTTTTTTTCATTTTAAAAGCCAGATTACAAATAGAGAAAGTTTATAGATATATTAGGTATAAAAGTGCTTTTAACAGCTAGGTGCACTTGACATCTACAGTTAAAGTGGACCAAATAGCAGAGGTTGCTATTTTTGGGGGGGATTTAATTACACTTCTATTCTAAAATGTCATTAAAATAACAGAGAAATTGTTCTCAAAAGTATCAGTCCATTCTATGACTTATGTTGTTAGAAAAAGGAAGTGAAAAAAATCTGAAAAAGAAATGTGCATGTTCCTAAAAGACCTAAATATATCTCTTTCACTTTCCAAAAATTTTTTTTTCTAAATTGCTTTTCTCTGTGTGATTTTGTCAGAATGATCCTTTCCATGGGCATTGGACAAATAGCTTTGGACAAATAGCTGTCTTCCAAGAGAAGAATGTCTGCAATTTATCCATATCACTTTAAGTGCTTTTTCTTGTTTTAAAGATGTTTGAGTTCAGTGCTTACTGAAAGGTGGAGAGGGTTTCTCTTTGCTCGGCTTGAGTATTTTCCTTTTCTCAGCAACCAGCAGAGCTCAGAGTAAAAGCCAGAATATTGGCCTGCGTGGACACCTGGCTCATTTTGTGACTCACAGTTTTGTGCAGATGTTTTTTAAAGGCTGAGGTTTACTTGGGAAGACTAAACTAAGCTAATTCCAGTGAGGTTTGTACTAGATATTGCATAGATTTTAAGGCAAAACCACTGTGTTCTCGATGACTCTACATAACAATTGTGTTTCACAATCTAACCTATGCCAGTAGCATGATTTATAATAGGGTGTGTGGAGCCCTATTATTTTTTTCTCTTTGAGATGAAATCTCTGCTCATGGGTGGGGTTGATGATAATGGTAAGAGTATTTGCAATCTAAGGCATCACAGCAGGCAGATTTTGCAGGATTTACAGAAAACAGTTACACTCTAATTTTCTAGAAAATCGTTCTCTAGCTGTATACTCAGGATAAAGAACCCCTCCCCATAGTTTTTAGCCATTTTGGATCTTCCTTATCACAGAATATCTATTACTGTATTACACAATTTAAGATTTGTTTCTGATCAACCTGGGTTTCGCTTATGAGCTGATTTCGCTGTTTGAAGCAAGCCTTTGACCATTATGAAGTAACTCAAACTATAGAGGAAAAATGTAATGTTCTTAACTGCAATCTAATCCTGCATGGAGAAGGAAGAGGTACACTCATTATGAACAGGTGCTGTGCCTTTTGTCTAGGTTGAGCAAACAGCTTAGAGCCTAGAGATAGGGCCATTCTTGTGTAAAGAAAGCAAATAAAACTGAGCATAAAACTGAATAAATTTTATTATTTTTTTAAAGTGGATGGTTAGTACTCAATCAGAGTTTTTCATTTATAATGCCTATTTAAAATGTGCATTTATATTATATTTAATTTTTCTCCTGCTTGCACACATATAATGATCTGGTACTTAGTAACAGCCTGTAGTGGGATGACCCTGGCTGGATGCCAGGTGCTCGCCAAGGCTCTTCTATTCCTTCCCACCTTATTCATCTACACAGGGGAGAAAATATACAAAAAATTCCTGGGCTGAGGTAAGGACAGGGAGAGATCCCTCACTACTTACCATCACAGGCAAAAGAATTGACCAAATGAATTGGAGTTATTACCAATCGCATCAGAGAAGGATAATGAGGAATGAAATCAAATCTCAAAACACCTTCCCCTTATCCTTCCCTTCTAGCTGGGCTCAGCTTTATTCCCTGTTTTGCCACCCCATGAGCACAGGGAACAGGGAATAGTTCCCCAGTCCATCACACGCTGTCCCTGCTGCTCCTTCCTCCTCAGGACCAGGACTCCTCAGATCCTTCCCCTGCTTCACTGTGGGGACCTTCCCATGGGAGACAGTCCTACATGAACTTCTCCCACATGGGTCCTTCCATTATGAGACTTCGACTGTATGAATCACCACAAAAATGGCAGCAGTGTAGCTTTAGGGCTTGGAAAACCTTTTGGAAGAGATATTCCCGATGTTCCACAAGTAAGGCTTTAAGTGGTTGCTAATATCACATTTTTCAATTGTCAGGTGGCTTGGATTGCTCAGTGAGAGAGGTAAACCATCAGCCAATAGGCATATGAGTGTTCTCAAGGAGTTTTCTAATTTTCTTTTGTTCTAGACAGGTTTGCTGTGTCACTTTTACTGTCTGGCATTGTCCTGGAACCAAATTAGCAAAATTATTGTTTTATTAAGGACTAGTAAATAGGAATGCTTTTATGATTGCTTATACTTACTGACTTTTTAGTATACTTGACTGTGTAGTTAACTGCAAAATAAAAAAACATTAAGAATTCTACAGATGGTCTAATTCTCCCTTCATTAATGGACATTTTCGAAGGTGAGCAGCAGTATTATGTGTCTGGGTGTGAGAGATCAAGAGGAATTTTATTATTGGAGTTTAGGGTTGTACAGATCTAACCATTGCAAATGAGATCTTGCATGATGTTCCCTACAAATTATATTAATGAAATGGCAAATGCTGTTGAGCTGAGGTTCAAATAAAGGAGTTAACAAAGTAAGAACCTCAGTATCTTCTATTTTACATCTCATAGATATGGAAGAGTCTTTGCTGTAGCAAGACTTGCTATGGGGCATGGGAGTAAGCATGTGGCACCATCATTGCAGTAATTACTCATCAGTTGTTAACATAATATAGACATTCAAGTGTTTTCCTCAGTTGTGTCACTGAATTGCTGCACATTAATACCTCATCTCTCTGTGTTTGTGTATCTCCATCTTTTATAATATAATTACATTTTATAACAAAATATTCCGAGATTCTTTGAAAATGTATGTAATTTTTCCTTTATAAAATTATGTGTAGGGTGCAAAGTGCTACTGCAGTGCTTAGTAAACTGGATCTGCAGCAAACAGTATGAAATACGCCTTGGAGAATCCTAATTAATTTAGAACCACAGTAAACAAATGGCTTGTCACTTTCAGTTTATATAAGTATAAAAAAAAGTGGAGGTTGGGGTTAGAAATACTCGCAAGAACATATGCTTAACAAACCACAGTAAGCAGAACAAACCAGAGAAAGTCTAAGCAGCAGCAGAGATAACCCTGGCACCATCAGCAGATTGTATGGCTACGATCCAGAATGCAAACAGAAGATTGTTCAAACAAGTCATTCATATATTTAATTAACTATGGCACAGTGTTCCAATCATGAGAGGTTATTTTAATATTGTGCAAATGCCATACTAACCACATGCTCACCCCTGCTCTTCTGAGATAACAGCAAAACTCCCACTGCCTGAACCAGGAGCAAGTCAGGACACTGAAAATTGAAAATTGGGGGTTATAGTGGGTGCCATTAAATCTTCAAATCTGTGAAAACAGCAGACTGAAGAGAGCAGAATATGTGCTGTTTAAGTAGGAAATCATAGCAATTTATTATCTTTTTATACCCTAAACTCCTAATGAAAACATTTGGGTAACTATTGGAATTTATTTGCCATCCTTAGGGGTGCGTGTTTATTTCTGTAGAATATAATTAGGTGTGTGTGTCCCTGTGTGTGCACAGACACACAGTGTGTGTGCTGAGGGGAAGGTCAGCATTGTTTGTCCCTTGTTCTGGAGCCCCTGGGGATGGCACAGCCCCTGCAACCCCCATAGAGGCTGTGTTGCTGCTGTGCCCTTGCAGAGGGAATGGGAGGAGGCTTTTTGGGGGTTTGTTGGGTGGTTTTAATGTGAAGCAGAGGGAGGACTGACAAGAGGGACAGCTCTTTGTGGTGTCTCAGTGGAAGGAATGTACCCCAGCAAACTGATCTGGAGCTGGGCTGGCCCAGAGGCAGAGGGTGCTCCAATACCGGGGAAGAAAAGCTGATCAGAGCAAGCCAGACCTGCTTAGTCCAGGGTGCACTTTTGCAAGCCGTTAGACCCAGTCTGTGGATCAGCACCAGTAAGGCTGAAAATGAAACCAACCCTAAAAAATTCATTTTGAGCCCTGTAAATGAAACCAACTGGGTGAGAGAACTTAGCTCAAAACTAACTTTGAGCCATTTGGAGTGCTAGTACAGGGACTGGAGAAACACAGGAGAGCAAGATCATGCTTTTGGAGGCTGTGTGGCTTAAATCAGTGACAAATCCATGCTGGCAGCTCTGCAGCAGTTCCAGAGCCAGCCTGGGAGCAGGCAGCAGATGCTGACAAGATGGAGAGGAGAAGGGAATGGTTGCACACCCAGGAAGTGAGAGGCCAAGGGTTGGGCAAATAAAGTCAAGTGCTGAATCTGGTAATTTGAAATCTAAAACAAAGTCAGAATTGCCAAAATGTTGGAAAGAATTGATCTATACAGCTCCATTGGATCATTAGGCTAAAGGTCAAATCTTTTGCTTAATCCTGAAGACAAGAAGAATTCTGAGATAGATTTGAAAGTCTTAGCCCTACTTAAGTGTTGTGTGCCATTTCTCCCTCTGCAAGTAAAGTGTTCAATTGCCTAATTTAATATACTTAAACTTGTCAGCTTTGGTAAAACCTTATCTAAATAAGAAAGGTGTTGTCATAATTCCTTGTATTCTGAAAAAAAAATTACTGTCATACTTTTTCCTCAGTTGGAAATAAGTTGATTGTTTGAAGAGTGGTTTAAATTTCTAGTTTTTAAGGTGAAAGAGAAAGTTTATACTCCTATCTTAGTTTAAGTGCAAAACTGTAAAATGTATGACTCTGTAACTAATTTGAAGTAATTGCATTGATAAGCCTACCTTTCAAGATTTTTGTGCTCAAGGTAGTCACCCACCAGAAGCAAGAATATATATATGTTGGTGCACACGTATATGTGATTATGAATTAAGTATTAGTAGTATTTTTTAGATGTACGCATAATTACACAAGACACATGCATAAATTTGACAAAGCAAAACTATGATTTTTATCATTCTGAGGCAAAATTTTCAGTCTCTGACTCAGTCAGGGAATTAACCTGAACTTTTGTCTAAGCTTGGTGAAATTTTGAGGATGCAGGCTCCCTCACTCTTGTGGGTGAAAGTATAGGTGTTCCACATTGAGGAGCAGGTTTGTCCAGAAGGAATGAGAGGGAGCCTGCTCCCCCAAGGGACAGAGTCTGATTTAGACATCAGGGAGAGGACTTGAGTCCCCCAGTGTCACAAGGAGGACTTGTGACTCTTCAGCCATGCTGAAGGCAGTGTTCAGCCCTTCCAGAAAGGTGGTGATTGGAATGCTTTTTGGAGGTGCAGGACATAGGTGTCAAAGCAAGAAAGGGAATTAAAGCCAGATGATGTTAGTAAAGGTTAGTTTATTGTTAACAAAAACATGGATTAATTCCTTCTACTGGTTTGGAAAGTAACAAATTATTCTATGCTTTAGAAATAAACTTGGGCAAGAAGTATTTCTGCTTGGATTTCCTTTTGTATTTCGACTTAGGCACCAAACTGGAAAAGCAATTATTTCCACATTAGTCACCACCTTTATGGGAATAGGTATGTCACATTTAATAAGAAATGGATAATATTTTCTGGTTCTTCACAACAGAGAGGCAGAAAGAAAGCAGTTGCCTGCAGGTGCGCAGAGGTCAGGAATGCTGCAACAATTACAAGCAGCAAGTAAGTCCCAGGTAGAGTACAGGGGGACTGAAAAATACCCAAGTGGATTATTAGAATGACCTGAGGACTGGGGAGCTTGAGGATGAACTTGCCTTGACTAAATAGCACAAAGGGGTTGGGACGGAGAATGATATTCTGTCCCTTAATCTATCAAGGGCATAAACACAGTGAAAGGCAAAGAACTCTTTATGCAGAAGGGTGATAATGGCATAGTGGTAAATAGCTATCTTCAGACTTGAACAAAAGCAGGACAGAAATTAGAGGATTTCTTACCATAAGGATGGTGGTTTCTGGAATAGTCTTTCAGGTGGAGGAAACATTCTGTAATGAACCTCGAGAAAATTTGTGAATGGTCTTATGTAATGGGAATGTCTGTGACAGTCTGGAATTGGACTTGACCAAGATTCCTCCTCATTCCTTTATTTCTGGGCTTTTGAATTAATGCAAAATAAATGAAAATGTAACGAGCAGTTTATCACCTCACCTTGGGACTTCTTCCTAGCTGTGATGGAAAATAGTCATTGAACCAGTGTTAATCAACACATTCAAGGGCATCCAAATATTGTTTGTTTTTATTCCAGTGGTTTAATTTTAGTTACTTAAAATCTTATTGCTGTTTTATTTGAATATGTGTATATCCACACTTTTACATTACCATTTTAAGCACTGCAATCCTACACTATTTTCTGTAAATCAGTCTCTTTAGTGTATTTTCCCAGAGCAAATATTGTCACTGAGACATCTTTCAGACTTTTTTTAGCTGCAGCTATTTAAAATACTACATTTTTTCTCAGACTTTGGTATCCTCAGTCTCATATAACTCTTCCAAATGATTATGATAGAAATGAATACAAAGTGTAATCTTTCCCAGGCATATCAAATGCTTGATGGGAGTGAGAAGGATTCTTCCTACAGAAGGCACCAGCATGTTATCTGAAGATAGAAAAGTGTTGATTTCCTCAAAATCAGTATCTGTATATACATTTAAGGATGAAAATAGTCCAGATACCCTAAATTAGTCACACCTTTCTTAAACAGTGATAAGCACAAGAGATTTTCATGGTCATTGGGGAAGTGAATGCTACAGACACAGAATCTGTTACAGCTCCTTCATGAGTGACCGTGGATATCGGAGATAGGGAGACCATGACTGATGGATTTCTAACCCCAGGCAAAGTTTCAGGGCCAAATCTAGAATGCTTCCTTGGAATTTTTTTTCACTCATTAGCCTTGTGAACCAATCAGAGCTTGTGGGATTGTTTTTCCTCTGTAAACAGAGGTGGAGGGAGGCAGTGTAAAGTTATGGGTTTGTGTGTGCATATTGGCATTTCCTTCTGTAAATTCTGTCAATCCAGATTGGAATTATATTTATCTGGGGCTTGGACCACATCAATAATCAAAATTCTGACTACCTCCCCTTGCCATGATAACTAGCTAGACCTTTAGAAAGCCTTATTTCTGTGTTTGAAGCAATCCATTAACTTTCCATGGGCAGGCATGCTGCTTTCTGTACCAAAGGCAGAACTGTTGGACAGTATCTTTCTGAAGAGAACAGCAAAGCACAGTATGTGAGGACACATTGTTTATATGTATTTAAAGGTTATCACATCCCATTCTCTATATGAATAGCCCCAGCTGACATTTTCTGTCTCCTCTCAAGCGATGCATGTCTTGTTCATTGTGCTATGCCGAGTCAGCTGTCAGGCACTGCATCAGGGGACCAAAAGCTATTTTCTTTCACTGTTTTGTTTGCACTTCAGCTAAAAAGCTTTGGATCTTATGATTTCTTAGCAATACAAAAACTAATATACAGCCAGGGGTAGCAACTTTAAGCAGACAAGAAATTCCACAGTACTTTACTTCACATTTCAGCCATACCATAAAGAAGAGTAAACACAGAAAAAAAGCTGATTTGGAAAAAGGCAATTATTTTAAAATGTCTTCTGTTAACAAACAATGTCTAAGTTATATCAATTAAAATAATCAATAAATATATATAGGAAGGATGAAAGAATGTTTGTTTTCTGTTGCTATAAAAGACCTGTCCAAGTCAGTCTTTCTAGGCCAAGTGTCAAGTCCTGCTGTGTGCAGATTGCTGACTTGGGATGGTAGCAGCAGCACCCAGCAGTCCCAGTGGCAATTAGGAACCATGCAATGAACAATATTTCAAGAAAAATGGCAATGGGAACAGGAGCTGCACTTTAACTAAGTGATATAAGTATTCTCTTACAGACCCAAAACTTCAGTGTTTCAGTTAGTACCAAGCAGGAAAAAGTAAAATCTCCTACTTATCTATTAGATATCTGTTCAACAGCTCATGGATGCTAAATCGATTAAAATGCCAAATATTTCTAAAGCAGTACAATCATGATTCTGTTAGGTAAAGTAGATATTAGAAAGCTTTATTAAAAACAATTTTCAGAACAAATACACAATTTTTTAAAACTTACATTGATTTTTATAATTAGTATTCATTTTGTACTATCAAAACACATAATATAGATATTTCCATACTCTCCCCAATGCATTTGTTTGGCTTGGAAAAGTGATGTAAGCATTACTAATAATGCTGAAAACATTAATGGTACTAATACAACTTTTCCTAGTTTAGGTTAAAACTGGACAGTAATAGCTCTAAAGGCTTTTTGCTTTTCTCAGACCTGGAACTAAAGGAATATCTTTTTCACTTTCTTTTCACAGCCAGAGTTGAGCTCTGCATGTGTAGCTGTGAACACACAGAATATTCTGTTTCAGATAGAGATCCTAATGTAGTGGTTGAATTCTTAATTCCTTTCCTTGTTTCAGTATCTTTAGTTCCAAATCCTGCAGAATTTGATCTATCCAGCAGCTTGAAAGCTTTTAACTGTTTGTCTAATGAGTACATCAAGAGCAGACACTGTATATCAGATCAGGCAGCTATAAAATAACTGCCTTGTTCAAAAGGTGAATTTTATCTAGCCATTTTTATAACTTTTCTAACAGAAAGGGAGTGATAGGAATTTCCAGTTTTAATGAATAGGAAGGAGAAGCAAGGTGACTTAAAAAAAATAAAGGTACTGCAAAGGAACTTTGGGAAAAGTCCTCCAAGCCTTTTATCATAAGATGTGTTGCATTCTGTACCCTCAAAAGTATTATATGATTTTCAGTTGATCTTGTAAAGTTCTGTTTGGTACATTATGTAGCAAGCAAGCACATTATCAACTGAGTGAAAATCAAAGCTATATGCTGCAAATGGGTAAGGCCAAACTAGGGGGTGCCTTATCCACAACATAATTTTCTCCTTTATATTTAAACTGTAAAAAAAAAAAAAAAAAAAAGTTCAGAAGGTTTAAACTCTTTTTAAGGATGGTTGTTTCCATTGCATGAATGCTGAGGACTTCTAATCATGCCTAAACTAATCACATGAGATACATGAGATAGCAAGGTCACCTCAGCTCGGGAAGGTTTTTGCAAGGGGGGCACTTCCAATCATTGTTTTCACTGAGTGAGGGATTGAGGAATGAAGAAACTGCCTGAAACTTTTATGAGAGTTTTCTCATAAGAAGTTACAGAACTGTGGTGTGTTCCTATTAGTTTGATTTTTTGAACACAAAAAACTCCCATCATATGATTCAGCTGAAGTTCAGGAAAGGTGGGTGATCATTTTCACTTCTGCAGTCATTTTAGACAAAGGAAATTCCTTTGATTATTGTATGCATGCAACACAGACACTCATGTACCCTGAGTTATCATGTCATAAAAGTATAAATCTTTAGATAGTATAAAAATAGAAATCTTTAGGCAGTTTCCTTCCTTGACATACAAAACTGAAATGCAGAATAAGGATGGTTGTTCTGCAGATTGAACAGAAGAGGTAACCTGATGGGCCTGATTAGGCACCCTTTTGAACTGTCTTTTTCTAGTGGGGGTGATGAAAGCACATTTTGTTGAGAGTTTTGTTTTGATTCAGTCTGCCATGAAACTGTTTGAATTTAGGATTATGCCCACATTATTCATATTGCCAAAAACATCAAAACAGGAACAAAGGGAAAGCTAACCTTGAATTTTCAGCATGTATATCAGTCCCTGTAAACAAGTTACCATGGAGATAGAACCCACGTGAACTGCAGCCTTCCTCCTAACTGCTGTAGACGTTGGACCAGCTAGAAAATGTGACATGGCATTGGTGCCATTTGTGACAAAAAAATAAAACTACTTCAAGTGCTACACTTAAACATTTCTTTGCAACACTACCAAGTGAAAGCTAAAAATTGTTTAAAAGCATTGAATTACTTAAAAAATAGGCAAGATAAGTGAGAGGCAAAGCTTTACCAGTTTCACTTTTCCAAATTAAATAATATTCTATCAGAAAAGAAGATGTGAGGTCACTGCCTATCTTGCTAGCAAGATGAGTCTGCAAAGAGATTGCCATTTTAAATAGTTTTCACTAGGAAATGGTTTCAAAGAAGCTGAAGTTGTGACACAAAGAGTTCTTAAAAAGGAACAAAAATATCCCTGTCATTGATTTTGTTGCTGCCTTTCAAATGTTTTTGAATAGAGCTGCAATTGTCATGTCAGAAATAAAAATCAGCCATCATACTTACTAGCTTACTTATCTTCTATGGGGAGAAAAGGATAAATACAAAGAAATTCGTAGTTTTTACTCATCCTTCAGATTTCCAGATTTTGTTCAAGAAAGTCCTTTGTTTACTAGCTCAGTAGATTTATTGTTAAAACTATGAGTTCTGATCATCATCATTAGTAATTCTCTCTCTACACAGCTACTAATTGCAACAATCACATTATTCCTTCATATCTTGGAGATAAAAAAGGAAAAACATATCCAGCCTCTAGAACAATGCCTGACACATGCTTATGAGGAAAACCATACTACAGGTGTCAAAAATGGGATGGATTTTAATACTGTAGTCATTAGTGAAAATAAACAGTGGTAACATAAAAGCTGCAGTCTAATTTCAAATTTTCCTTTTTTACTCCAGTTTGAAGTCATCGTTTCCTTTCACAGCTTTGAAGACTAGATGTTAAAACTACTATGATATGCCCTGGGTTTCTGCTGTTTGGCCTGATAAAATATATGCTTGAGGAGGGGAATTGTCTTCTTTATACATATTTGTTTCTGATAGGTTTTTTTTTTTCAATTTGCAAATGTTATTTTTGAAAAATGCCCTTATCCAGTTTTCTTCTTCTGACTTTCATAAAGCTTCCCCTGATTTAATTCTATTAATTCCTTCCTTTTCCCTTTCGTCCATTTATCTGTCTTTCTTTTATTATTTCTTTTTTCATATATGCCATCTATTTTAATTAGTTTGCTTCTTACCTCCTGCCATAAATCCTGATCCTAAAGCCACTGAAATCCATGGCAACCTTTTCTGATTACAGTAACAGTTGGCCTTTATTTCTTTTATTGATGACACTTTTAGAAGTCATCAGTTCTGCTTGAAGAGTTTAGGCAGTGTAACCAAATTGTCACTATAAGATAAATGAGTACAAAAATATTCAGTTACAAATGCTCAAAGTTTGTAGACTCAAGTGGACATAGAGGAAGAAAATATTCTGGGTCAAAGTAGTCTCTTTTAGAATAAGAAGATGGACCTTAAAATAAAACGTCTTCATATAAACAATTCAATGATAAAATGTGTTTTTCTATTAAAAAATTATAAAACCAGCCATTATATGATAATTTAGGTAATTTTCTTGTAAGGCCCTGAGAATCTTGCTGCCAAAAAAACTGTCTGGCCATATTTACTGACAGCTCCCCTGTGTTTATAATACAAGCAATATTTTTCCTACCCAAAACAAAGCGGTTAAAATTATATTTTCCCAAGCTGTATGGAAATACACTAATTTGTAACTTTCTAAAGCTAACACATTTATGCTTCAGAGATGCATAATTTAGTAACAAACAGCAGACTGAATTTTGATCAGGTTTAAAAAATGTGTACAATAGCCTTCAGACTTCAAATGAGCTGAAAAGGCTCCCTTGGTATTTTCTTCAATCTGATATTTAAGAGGTAACTTTTTTCTTGAAGATTTCTTTAAAAGGTAATGAACAATTCAAAAAAGCCTGTTTATTATTGCTTTTACCCACATACCTTATTAATGAAGCTTTCTCTGTCAGCCAAGCAGTGGCTTCCATAATGGTTTCTTGCATTAAGTGATACAGACTGTTCCACTTGCACTGCTCTTGTTTACATAATGGAGGAGTTGTATAAATTAGAAACATGCCTCAATCAAGCACTCTATAAAACTCTATCAGATTCCCAGTTAGAAAATCACTGTAGCATTTTCAAGACTTGGAGGAATCAGGAAGGTACAATTCAAAAAATTAAGGAGTTTTGCCATTAATGGATTAGAGGCTAAACAAAGCAGGGAATTGCCTAAATGTCAGCCTGCTGTCTGCATTTGAGACAAAAAATTTTGTGTATAAAAAGGTCCTGAATTAGGAGGTAGTTTTGCACATAAAATCTCAGATGCAGTGAATCCTCAACCTTATTAGCTGTAACATAAAAAGGGGAATGATATGTATTGTGAGCTAAACAAGGTGTATTGTGGGACTGCTCTTCAGGCAAGAAATTCTTATGATAGCAAGTCTGGCCAAACTATATCACGTTTTGTGGGTCAAATCTTAACTTCAGAAGCTCTAAGCCAAATACTCATGGGTTGGCAAGGCAGGTATTTGCTAATAAAAAGCAATTTCATATTCAGTCCTATCAGTGGTAATGCAGATGTTACAGAGGTCTCTGCATGAGAGCACAGAACCCTTGTTCTGATCAGGTTGGACTGTATGAAGCTTGATACCCTTTCCATCCTCCCCAAATTGTGTTGTGGAATTCTGACCTGTCTTCTCTCCTGTATAGGTCAGTTATTTGTACAAATAAAGACAGTAATAATAAATATGCATGTGCTTCTGTTGCTTGCATGCCTGATAAACTCAGGAGGTTCAGGAATTTGAAATTTGTTGTGCAAGTGTGTAGAGAGTGCTGGGACATACATGTCATGAGGGAAGCAGAGAAAAGACAGCTCATCATAGCTAATCAAATTACTGTATTACTGTCTCTGTGATTTCAGTTGCTAAGAATTTAATTTAAATTTAAATTTATTTTATAAAGATTTGTTGTTGTTGTTGTTTGGGTTTTTACTGTTTGTGGTTTGTTTGGTTTTTTAAATGCTGTTGACTCATCCCTTAACATTAAATAGCTATATTGGTGCCAAAATTAGTTCCACTGACTGTACTTAAGGAGAAGTATTTGGATCATAAATGGTTATGTCTCAGCACATGCAGCTAGCAGGGTAGTTAAATGCAGAGCAGTTAAGTGGCCAGAATTCAGGCAATATTTATTCCACATGAAGCATGCAGTCTCATTCCAGCTTTAAACTGCTGGCTGTAGCTGTTCTTCTAACAGATAATATCTGTAAGCTTATGAGGAATCGGGAAACAGGTTTTTAATTTTATGGATCATCAGGATTTGCCTTAAGTTCACACACAAGATACACCTTGGGTTATCTGTATAGTATCCCCCAATAATTTTGGACCTTTTTTGGTTCACATTTTTTCTTTCTAATGTCCTTCAGTTAGAAGAAGAACAAAGGAAAGGGCAATATTCTGAATATTCTGTAGATTGATTCCTACAGAACAAGCCTGCTTCCAAGCAAGAAGCCTTAAAATTGACCCTAACAATCAGCACCCAGTCGTGCTGCTGAAGGCACATGAACATTTTTGAAATGCTTGTGGACACTTTGGAAAATTTTTGTCTGCCTTGCTGTTAGAAGCAGCACTTTGCAACACTGATACCTATGACTGCTGCCACCTGACAGATCATGTATTGATAATAAAAACAGGAACAACAGCTTGTCTAGGAAGCAGCTCTGAAGTAGAAAAATGGTGCTTTGTGGAAAAATTCCATCAGATATGAGTGCATATATGATTTTCAAAAGAATATAGCAGAACTGAAAACTTCTAGATTATTAGAGACATTGAATTTGGTGTGCTGGAGATTTTACTTCTTTTTTAGGCATTGTAATCACAGGTATTTTGTTTATAGTCTTATGATAGGAGGGGCAGGGACTGATCCTTTAGAGATCTTAGGAGAGTCTGGTGCTCTTTCCATGATTCTGTGAAAGTCTCATTAGCTTTTATACAGCTGCTATTATAAATATTATTGAGATCTTATGAATAGAGAATGAACTCAGATGCAGCTTCACATTTCTGACTCAATACCATTATTCACTTTTTATTCATTATAAGCAGAAGAAAACTCTCTGGTTTAAATCTGAGAATGGAAATTTCAAATGTTTTTAGCATCCATGTTTTAACAATAGATGGGTTGAAAATTCCAAACTTAAGAATCCTTTATAAGTAAAACTGGAATATTGGAGTTCTCCCTTTTACAGTTAATGGAGGTTGAAATCCTACATTCGCAAAATCTTTAGAAATAATTTAATAAACCAGATGCAGTTTTATTTTTAACAGGATGGTACCTGCATGCAACAAGAGAGAGGGCTGACATAACTCGACACTGAATCTGGAATATTGTCTGTCTTCTAGTAGTATATACTAAAGTACAATGTGTTTTATGGTCAGATATATTCACACATATCTGACCATAAATCAGTGCCTCAAGCTTCCTCAAGGAAAGTTGAAAGAGCACATCTCACAAGAGAGAAAAATGCATTTAAAATTACTGCAGCTATAAAACAAACTGACATAACCCAAAGCAACAAATATGGGGAAGGAAATCTTCTGAGGCCACATCAGTACTCTGAGATGATTTGCACTTTTTGGTTTTATTTCCGATCAGTGATCCAGTGTGGTTTACAAGTGGAATAAAATCTATTCATTATTTCCCGTAATATTCAAACAGCTGCATCCCTTCTTTGGAGTTGTTCTCTTAGAGAAGCAGCTTAACACAGAGCTCAAAGAAAATGCTAAATGATGTTTTTCCTTGAAGATTTTCTCTTTTATAGTCAGAAGTGTGTCAAATTCAGTTTGCTGTAGGTGCACTCTTATTTGCAGGTGTTTCACAAATTTTGGGGGCATGAAGGAAGAAGGTGGGGAAACTAGAATAGTTGTACCATAAAGTAAAATGGGATTATAAATCCTCATTTCAGGTAAAAGCATGTTTTATCTACATCCTGTTAGAAAACTCTCCCAGCACCATTTTCTCATTTAAGAAACCTCTCCAAGGTTTGCACTGTTCAAATGACATTATTATACAGCTTATTTCGTTATAACTGCATTTAATTGATGGTACTCATTTAAGATTCTCATTTAAGATTTTATCACTTCTACTGATTCAGAGTGGTTTTGAGAGAAGGCTGGGCAATTTGGATGTAATTCAGGTTTTTAATACGTGTTTTAGAGCCATTTATAATTTATTTCTGTTACCAAGATGGTGGTGTATGTAGAAGGCTAAATCATGAACAAGGTAATACTTTGAATTTATGCTGAAATTAAAAAAGAAAATGTATTCTGAAGTCACTTGATGCTAACTGATGGCCATACTTAATATCTTAATGTGATTTTCTTTTAATCACCACTACATTTTTGAACCCTAGCTTTCTGTCTTGAAAATACTGTTTCTAATAGGACCAATTCTGAGCTAAAACATTCTAGTAGGAGTTAAAAGTTTTGTAAAGAAGATATCCTGGAAGCCAAGTATTTAGTAGTACTCACAAAAGTTAGATGCATAACTGATAGTAAGAATTTACAAACAATACCTCAAATAATTAAAATCTTGTCACATTATGGTGCTAGTTGTAGAAGATTATGACAAAACTGTATATTATATCTAACCTTATATAAATGTACATTGTATCTTATCTTATCTTATAAACCCATCACTGAAGCAGAGGTTTCAACTTTAATGACCCATTGTCACCAAGGAGTTCATGTTTACATGTGCAAAGGAGGAGGAGCATCACTGAGATAAGAAGCAGAACTGCAGGAGTTGCATTGCTGCATTGGTTACTCTTCTACTTCTTTGGGTTGTGTTGGTTGTTTTTATGATTAAGACATTCTGATTGTTCTGATTACTTTTAAGTGACACCTGAATTTCTCTTCTACCTGAAATCTGAACTTAGAATTTCTGCTTTGTTTTCTAAATTGAAGAGCTCTTTCCAACCAGACATCTTCTCATGTGAGTTTAATTTATGGAAGGATCGCTCACTTTTCTGGTTCACATTTTGAGTTTATTATGAAACATAAATTATTTCTTAAATTTTTCATTTTTCCTCCCCATTTCGAGCATGTTTATTTGAATCCAGTAGTGAAAAGAAGAAGAAATAATTCAGGTCTGTGGTTTTTTGTAATGGCTATTTCCAGAAATATATCTATTAATTAGATTTATTGATGCTTTTAATGCATATTGTTGCATTTTCAGAAAACACAGGTATGAAATAAACTTTGTCTTTCCTAACTTTCTTCCTTCGCACTTTGTGAACCTTTATGAGCTCAAAGGCTGTGTGATTGTTAAGTCATGTTGTGTGCCCAGGAGAATGCATGGAAGGAAAAAAATCCCATCTAAACCCAAAGCTTTATTCTTACATTATTTCTGTGTCTGCACCTCTGCAATCTGACCCTTATGAAAGTTCAACACTCAGCTGGCCATGGGGTTTTTGGCATTCAGACAACGTAGGAGCTGCTGAGAGAATCTATCTATCATCCAGCATCTCCTAAAAATAACAGTGGGTGAACTCAGACTAGGCTTGGTGAAGACATTGGAGACATTGGAGTTCAATAATGTTTTTCATTTCCATGACAGGCTAGTTTATATAAGATTAAGTTCATCTGTATCTGTTAAAATTCTGCCCAAAATGGAGTGAGCCTCATTGATTTTTCTTTTCATCCATTACTGTTGTTTCTAACTTTTTTCTATTTAATTGTCATTTTTCAAAACTGGTCATGACTTCAGCCAACCCTGTTTCTTCCTGAGATGTGTTGTTGCCACACTTAATAGCAGGTTGTTAGGAGTGTAATGGCATTGAAATGTGACTGAGTTATTCATCGGTGAATGGAGATAAAGTAAGCAGCAAAATCACAAGAATTGCCAGTAAAAGCTGGACTTACAGGGTTTCTTTCTTTTTCCAAAATTTAATGAATCCCTTCAGTGTTCTGAGAAGTGGGTGAATGGCACTGACCTGCATCAGGCAGAGCATAAGCACATGACCCATGCCAACTTGCTCGACTGAAAATCTACTGCAACCTTTGCAGTCCTCTGAGAGTTGCATTATGCTTCCAGGCCTTCAAATAAATGCAGAAACACCATATACATTTCTGTGTAGGGTTTTAAAGATCTTTGGTAGTAGTGTTCTGTTTACCTTTTTTTACTTGATCTGAAACTATTTTTCCAAATTGGGAGTTCTATGCAACACATAATTTCCTCCTACTTAAGCATGGCCACATGGGATATTCAGCAGTGTTTTTGAATACCAAATCCCCCCCAAAAAAGTGTTGTAAAGGTTGCATTTACTCTCATGGACACAGACTGCCTTTGAAACTAGAACTTGATAAAAACAGGGAAAATATTCTGTTACTACCATGGTAGCTTTACTCAGTGAGCATGGTTGGCTCAGAGGAGGTAACTGCCAGACTTAACAAAGGCCTTGGCAAAAGGAAGGAAACTAGGCAAATAAGATAGTATGGGATGAAGAAGACTTGCTCTGAGCAGGCGGTAGAGACGAGAAGGATTGAAAAATCGATTTTGGCTCGAAGAGACATTAAGTTGGTAGTTAAGAGTAAAATAAGGGTTTGGTTGAGAAAGCGACATGGAAGAAATAAGGTTTAAATGCAGTTCTGGTATGGCAAAGTTTTAAAGATTTAATCTAAGTTATTTTGTTCCCAAAACCTAGGGACAAATCTTAGGAGCTTTTTGTTCAAGATTGAACAAGTACCCAGAAATCACTGACTGTAGGCTTTTGTGCTCACTCAGAGCTGGAGCCACAGTGCTGGTCTGTGAGGCAGAAAATAAATAATTTTTAAAGTTAGTTCAAAACCTCAGAAAAGTTAACATCTTCAGGTCAAGAGATGTTTAACTTGAGCTGGATTGGTATAGGAGAGCAAAGAAAAATACTTACTTAATTCTTTAAAAGTTATAGGATTTTTTGGTGGGAATTGTCAGCTATTGAAACATAGGAGTTCTCATAAAGGCATATTTTTTTCTTTTTCATTAAGACAGTCCTTTTGGGTTGAAAATAAAATCTGTGATCAAATTTGATAATTTATTGGTCCAGCTCCATTACTTGATTATTCTAAGAGGAAGAGGAAGGGGTGTGAGTAGAGCTGGGGTGGGTTATATGAGTTATATGAGCACTGAGGCTTTTTTATTTCAGGAGATGTTTCTTACATGAAGGACACAGGGAAGGCAGTAAGGACATGTCAGAGCACTGGCATTATGATCCTAAGGAATGAAATCAGGGGACTTAAAACTCTGAGGGAAGGAAAAAGTCTGTTTCCTGAATAGTTTTACAGGACTTTGAATATTTTTTTAAAAAGAAGGTTGCTTGTGTCAAGTCATTGTTTGAGAAATGTATTTATGACAACAGACTTGGCATTCTGAATTTTGGCCATTTGGGATGAAATAGAACAGAAGTACCTAGGAGGGCAAAGTGAGTGATCTGTGCTAGACCTGCCAGTTCCCATCTCTGCCCTGGATCCCCCCAGACACTGGAACAGTAGTTTTCCTCTAATTTCCCCAGCACACTGACAAAGTAACTAATTAATCAGTTTTCCACTAATCTAGTGTACCATTGATTCCTTCTAAACTGCTGTCTATCACCACAGCTGCACTTTGGATTCTGTCTCTTTGCTGTCATCCACTGAAAGTGGGGATCAGCAATACAGTGACACAAAACCACAATAGCAATAAATTCAAGCCAAAAGCATTTAAATTGTTTTGACTGACTAATTTTGTATGAGGATTTTTTGGAGATAAGATGTCATCTGTTCATGGCACTAACATTATGTTGGATTAAATTTTGTCTTCTGTAGGATTTGAATTATTTCCATACTCTTTTCACTCTCTAAAGATTTTTCTCTAGTGTACTCTTGCCTTTAGAAATCTGAAAATCCCTCTCTGAACTGCTACTTCATTATTGCTCATTCATCCTGACTTTTTGGTCCCTTATGAATAATAAGTTTTCTGGTGTCACTTTCAAAGGAATGAGTTTTCTAAGAGGAACTAAATGTATATATATAGTCTTTGTTTAAGTTTAAGCTTATCATCTACTTGAAAATTTGGAGAACAATTTGCTTTTATGTTGCTAATTTCAGGTTGTCATTTCATGATTCCTGTTCATTTCTAATTTATTAGGTCACTTTTTGCAGACTTTTTCTCTCACTCTAAGTCAGTACCTGTAATTAAAGCTGTCTGTAACTAATAATGAGTAATTTGTTGCACAAAAAGTTTCTTAAAAAAAACCACCTCACAGCTTAAAATGTGCATGGTGAAGATTTCTAAGCTTCAAAACTACTTGTGACTTAATCATGTATAGACTCATGTATGTACTGAGGTGCAGAGTTCATTGCTGTCAATGATAATCAGTTAAGAAGGCCAAGTGTCCTTCAGGAAGAAAAAAAAAATAATAAATTCCGCAAATCACTCTCTGGAATGAAATTTTAACAATTTATTCCCTGTAAAAATTACATTTCATTTGAATAAATATTGATTTGGCAGTTTCAGTTGTAACAAACATGTAAAAGATAATACAAAAGGTGACCAAAGCTATGATCCCATTATCAAGTGCATTTTCCTAAGTGAGCATTTGTTCAAAGCATGTGTCCAAAACCTCATCATGTGTACAGTGTGATGGTTGGTTTCTTAATTTATATGGCAGGATCAGGAAGATCTCCCAATAATCTCTAAAACTGTGTATATGCAGCATTTTAGAAATCCCACTGCCTTACCTAGGTGTTTTATATTGGAAGGAAAGCTGGACAAAGGAAGATAGGGATACTGGGAAAGGAAAGATGAAAATTGATTATAGACTAAATTTAGAAAATGATAAATCTGGAATAAATACTGAAAGGTAAGTAACCACTCAGTGCATTTGTTAGTACAAAGGGAGAGAGAAATTATGAGGAGAGAAAGGCATTGGGGAATTTTGTTCTGTGGTTGGACCAAAGACAGTAAATTTTCAGAACTGTATAAGTGAATTGGAATTTTGAAAGGAATTGAAATGGATATCGTGTGTTCTACTGAAGTTAAGGTCTGTTGTTCTTTAAAGCTTTATTTGTTTAAATAAATTTAATTTCCCTTTGTCCTTAAACAATTACAATACAGGTAAAGCATTATTGCTTCCCTGTAATTTGTACACACATTTTTTCCTCCAAGTATTTGTGATATTAACTTATTAGGTGATACACTTTTGTACTGTTGACTTTCCAACTCAACAAAGTGAAATGAACAAACTCAGAAAATAGACCAAAAAAAAGTTATTAGCTAACACAGAATTCTATTAATTCCTAGAATTATTGTTCTTGAATACCTGTATTCAATATTTGCTTAGTTCTGGCTATAGAATACATTTACTTTCATAAGGGCCGTGGGTGTGTGTATTATGCAAGATTTATGAAAAAGGTGAATTTGATTTTTTTAATAGTTGACTGAATAAATATAACATCTGCTTCTACAGGACATAAAGCTTGAATATTTATAATTTAGCAATAGGTTTATGGAAAAAGGCCAGCATTTTTCCTTTTTTGAATGAATGTTAAAGATGTATTGTTGTTTAGAATACAGAACCCTCCACCTCTTGCATGGTGCGTTACAATTTTAACTGTAAATACAATATAGTATCCTATTTATGAATTCTAATCTCAAAAGCTAATTAAATTGGTGCATTCCAACTACTATTGCTTATTTCACACTTCAATAGGTAAAGATGCATTAATAATCGAAGTTTCAAACTGTAATTAACGTTAGCTTTAGGCTCCTGACAATGAAATGATTACATTTTTATGTATGTCTTCATACACAAAGTTAATGTAACCTGTGATTGAATAACGAAAGAAACACACATTTGCTCTCTAAAGCAAATCACTACTTGTAATTATGTGTTCCCTGCAAATCAGGAAGGGGAAAAGTAAAACACTAGTGGCTGTAAAATCTGTATGGATGTCCCCCATTCATCTCTTCCCGTTCTGTAGGTGATTTCAGTGAGCTCTGGATGATGTGCTTCAGCTCGTGTGTTTCCACAGTCCCCCTTACAGAACAGAGCCATTGTCGTCATTCACTGGGGTTTGGGTAACAGGTGACAGGGTGTCTAACGGGGAAAGGCAGAATTTTTCCATGGTGCCATGCAAGTTTATTAAAGAAAGCCCTACAACTTCCTCTTCAGCGAAAGAGTCTTTTAGAATTGCTTTTATTACCCTTTCCTTGAAGCTACAGAATAGTCTCCAAATTACTGTTACGATTCTGAAAGTAGTCAGCTCACTCTACTTTAATACAGGCCAGGGAACATGCAGCTGGAAATCACCAGCAAGCAGGATCTAAACACAGCACAGTGAGGTCATTGAATCAGCAATTCTGTGCTTTGCTGTGGTCTGGGGTTGATTAAATCAAGCTAAACATTAATAACTGATTTTATTGCCCAGTATGGTCATTACAAGTAACAAGAGAGCTAAAAGCAAAATACTGCCCTAATGCACTTTGCCTATACTAAGTGTTTGTAATAAAATTATGGTTGTGATGTTTATAAGCAGAAGTTTTCAGCAATAAACCTCAAGGAGGTGGAAGTGAAAGAGCAGAGCTGCTGTGAGCCTGCTGGGCCTTGCTGGGCCTAAGGCTGGGCTCTGGGCTCAGCTCTGGGCTCAGCTCTGGGCTGGGGTCAGCACTAAAGGCTAAAGGCAGCTGGAAGAACTCACAGTGCCAGCAAACCCCCCCTCGCCTCCTGCTCCTGACATCACTCAGTTTGCATTTAAAAGTGAATAGAGTGCAAAGCAGCTGAATATATTTTTCAATGAGAAATGTATTTATTGTTAGCAAAGATAACTGAAAAAGGTTCAGATTAATTGTTGAAAGAGATATTTATCTACTTTTTAATAGAAACTGAAAACCAGGTTTGATACTTTCAGTATGAAGTGGGGAAAGAGTAGTTTGAGGAGCTCCATATTCTGTGGAAAGGACATATATGTATAGGAGGGCAGTTAATATTTATTCTTTCATGCTTGGTCTTTGTTCTTCTCTGTTCCTGCCTGTTTTCATCTATATTCCCACTGATACCTTTTGTCCTCCCTTTAACTCCTCACCCAATCTTTGTACTCCCACAGATTTTCTCCTTTAACATTTTTTCTGTGGGGAGCAGTGGACACAAATGCTTTCATTTAGAAATTCCATCTGGGACCTTCTCAGTTCATGACAGGAAGAAAAGGAAAAAATAACAGGGCAGTCAGTCAGGATAATAAGCTGGGAAATTAGCATATCTCCTATGCTTCTAAATTCTCTTCACAAATCAAGTGGTGCCTGCCTGAGATGGTGAAATACAGCTCATAGAAGGGCTGAGCAGATATTTAAAATAAGATGCTGGTAATGTTTTGGATTTGGCTCCTTGTAAGTGAAACAGCACTGGATAGACTAGTTTGAGTCCCAAGCACACTTGATATATACTTTTTAATCCAGGCTTCCCAAACTAAATATTTAGTAGCTGATTCACAAAAGTTCTTAAATAATGGAGTTTGAGCTCCGCAGTCATGCAGAAAAGCTTGGTGAAGAAATGTGCCCTCCGTGGGTGTGATGGATGAAGGAGCTCCAAGCAGGGAGAAGCTGCCCTCTCTGCTGGTCCTGCCATCTGGGGAGCAGCCTGGGCGCTTCCACCTTGGGCTTTGCCTTGTCACGGTCGGTTTCTTGGGGGCCTTCTCTCAGAATTTGGCTCCTTTTATTAAATCTCCAGTAGCTATGAGTATAGAACATAAAAGCAGCCTAGTGCCTTATGCAGAGATAGCCAAGTTTCTGTGCTGAACTGGATAAAGGCCAAAAGGTTCCTAAAGTAATGAAGTCCTCCTGTGCATTTATTACACCAGAGAGTACAATGGGGAGTGGGGAAGAGCTCTGGGAACAGATTGCTGAGGGCTGATGCGCTTCCAAGGGTGCTGTGTGTGCGGATGAGTCTCTGAAGTTTGCCACAGAAATCCAAAGGATCTTGTGTCTTGCTTGCAGCAGCCAGGCCGCCATGTACAGCACCCAGCCTCCACCACACAGTCCTCTAGCAGACACAGGATACAGCCCTGGCACGAGGCTGCTGCTGGCTTTCTTGAGAGCCACAGGAAATTCAAGACAGGGCCCCTGAGCTATTGCATGAACAGATCAATACCCTGACATTTGTTTAACTGGTGGGAATCTAGATAGATGGTATTTGGTAACATGCATCACTTTATCTCTCATTATTTACATTTTCAGCTAAAACTCCATTTCACCCTGTTTTGCAGGTTTTCAATTCCATCTAATTCAAAACTATAGTACTTTAAATAGGATAAATTAACTGATGTTAGTAGAAAAGAGAAAACTCTCTTTTCCCTGTGTTGGCAGGGTAGGGAAGGACTGATTCTCTGATGAGTAGTGGCAACATGCAAATATATTCTTCCATTACAGCCCAAGCAGAGTCAAAGTTGGACTGGGGAAATGAACCCACAGCACTGAAATGGATGCTGCTGACAGTGCTATGTCAATCTGTAATTTCAATTACTCCTTTTTTCTGTGCTTTAAATGATAAGTAAAAAAAAAAAAAAAAAAAATTAAGCAAATATTACCATTTATGCCCTACAGATTCTCAATGGGTGGCATCACACCCAAGAGAGAGATTTTTATGTGTCCTCTGCAAATATAAATCTGGTATCAAATCATCAATTGTTTTTTATTTCCTATTTTAAGAGGACTTTCTTTTTCTCACAAACCCCATGGACTGAAGGTTTTTAATTCTAGTGAAAGGTATTGAGCAGAAAGAAATATATTTAGAAAAGGCAAAAACCCCCTTGAGATTACTGTTTCTGATAGACCAGGGTAGGATTTATTCCTTATGCTACAATAAGTATTGAGGCTCACTCTTTACATATTGTTATGTCTTAAGGTATAGATATATTAAAGTGTGCTATTTAAAGTTATTCCAGGTGATATTTTTCTCTTGTGTTACTTATCTCTTCAAAATTAAGGAGATTTTTTCATCAGTTGCAATTTGGGAAAGCATGTGATAATTTCCACCGGGGAGCTAGTCCCAGCTGCCTGTTTGGGAGGATTGTTCTGTCTTTGGCGGATCAATCATACAGAAAATCCCCCCATTTTCCCAAAGCTATCATGGTTTGCAAATCACTGATTTCTGCCCACTTTGTAGAAAAATGACCTGGCTTGTGACAAGACCAGTGTTGTATTTCATTAAAATGAAGGGTGAGCCTGGGATAGGCAAAAAATAAATGTTTTTATCCATATATTTTCACATCCTATCTGCAAATAGATGGTCCAGAGAAATAACAGTAATTATTACTGTCATTCTGATTTTACTTATTTTGCATTTGAATAAACAAGAAGGGGTTTTTACATATTGATTCTAGTTCTGTCAGTGTGACCTGAACCACTTTTGACCAAAAATAGATAAATACAATTAATATGTCTCTCCTTCATCTGTTGACCTGGTCATGGACTTTGATAATGTAAGGCCCATTTGTAGAAATTTTGATGGAAATTAAATTAATACTGAAACATGCAAAATGAGCTTTGAATTATAGTAAAACTTAATGGGAAAGGAGGTATATGCATCTCAAAATGATGCTGTTTTCAAATATGTTGGTATTTAAAAGGAAAGAGAGAAGACTTATAAAAACTAAGCCAAATATGATTTTTCCTTCCATTTTCTGCCCTTTTTTCCAGAAAAGAAATGGAGTAATAATTTTCTAGTTAATTACTATAGATGTAAAACATTTTATTTCTTGACAGTTTATATCTCCAGATTTCAGTCCAGATCTGACAAGTGACAGATATTCTATGCCTCATTTGTACACTGAGATCTTGTTTTTTAAGCATGAGATTGCCTTAAAATACAAATATGGAAATCAATATACAGATGCTTTTAACAAAGAGAGCATTGTAAAATGTCTTCTGAATTAGCTCCCATGGAATCGTCTGTCACGTTGGTGACAGCCCAGCTTTTAACCATGATGGTCTGATCCAAAGGGTTCTCTCTAAAGTTGAGTTAGATTTATAGTGTTGTAATTGTGATCTACTTGGTTATATTTTGAGTGAGTCCAACCAGATGGTATGAGGAATATATTAATTAAGTTAGGGGCTATTAGAAAGGTACATGGGCTCTTTCCATCTTCGGAAAGGCTGAGCAGTCATTTCTCAAGAAGTTGCATTTAGGTTTAATCTTTCCAAATACCATTGTATATTTAACAATAGTAATGAAAGACACCCTGATCTTTTGAGCTGAATTGTACACAGGGAGATTTTTTTTTTAATTATTATTGTTAATTCTGAATCAGATAGTTTTCCCTTGCTTTTGTGAATGAAGGAACTTTCCCTTTGTAATAGGAACATCAAATGACAGATTAAATTATTCTCTACAGACCTATGAAATGCTAACAATGGATTCCTTGAGAAATAATTAAAAATTGGTGAATACTTTGGTAGTGAAAGTTTGCTATTTAAAAATTAGTATGAGATGGAGGTTGCTTCTGTTGCTTCTGTGGATGTAAAATCATCACAGCTGCTGGTATTAATTACCACTATCTGTCTGTCCTTTGCACTGAGCAGAGACTAGCTCAGACACCTTCTGGGGAATTGCAAAGCTAAATTTTGGCATGGTTGGCTTTAAAATCCTAGCTGGAGCTTTGTGTGTGTATAAACAATAAGCTTAACTCGATGCATAGCA
The DNA here is from genome assembly GCF_009819885.2 of Catharus ustulatus. NCBI lineage: Eukaryota > Metazoa > Chordata > Aves > Passeriformes > Turdidae > Catharus > Catharus ustulatus. Next base: position 5,715,569 of record NC_046235.1, on the reverse strand, counting down.
ATAGTCACACCAGAGTCACCTGGATGGTTCACATCCACGGAATACTCAAACTTTGCTATTTTTAGCTCCTCTGGAAGAACAGATTTCAGTGAACCCTTGCTTCTGTGGGCTCTTAGTCTCTCCACTGATTCCTGTCTCTCCAGGGCTGCCATCCCAACACATTTTGCAGCTGCTTCTTTCCCAGCTGTATTGTTATAGTGAGACTTTGCATTGCTGCTTTAGCCAGCAGCAGAAAGCATGGAGATAAGTAAGAGGATAAGGGGAAAAGTTCCATAGTGAAAATGACTGAGAAGTTTAGTGGAGATATTTTCCCTCTTTCTGACAGTAGCTTCTCTCTTTCATTGTTACAGGCAAGTGATTTCTTTCCGTGCGTTATTAGCAGGGCCATCTCTGGGTCTGTGTTGCTGTTTATATTCTCTGGCATAAAAATGTGGTTATAGATTGCATAATTCTAAACCAAGGAACAAACTGGAAGGTCAAGAAGATAGAAATTAAATTGAGAAAGAAGGAATGGAGTGTTTAGTGTGGAGTTTATTTGCATGTGTTGTGTTTATAGGGCTAACAAAATTAGCCTGTGTTTGGAGTATATACGTATAATTTTTTTTTCAAAAAATAACTTATAGCTATTTTGAGACTGGTAACCCCTACTATAACATTATGCCAACATTTCTGTGCCTAATGACTGAAAACTAATCCTCTGGATCTGACACTTGTCCAGGTTAAATTCTACTCCCACCCAAATGCTTTATTTTCATACTTGTACTATGGAGTTTGCATTAATTGCTATTGAAAGTAACACATGTATAAAATCCATAATAATACATTTCTGAGATGATAAATATTAAATGGACATAATAAATCCATCCTTTAAAAAAAAATAAGAAAAAGACTAGATAATGGCACAGAAGATACTAATTTTCATTATGGCTTTTAGGCTATAATAGCTTCAGCCTGTTCTAAAGCTAAATGATGAGCAGTTGAAATCCAATTTGAATTCATAATACCGCATTTGGTTTACACTGCCACCTGTCAATAGGAAATAGACTGAGACATATCTCCTGAGGTATCCATAGGGAATGCTCATATATAATTAACATTAAAAAAACCCAAACTCTAAATATTTTTTCATAGCAATGGATTTTTTGTGTTGTTTTCCATTTTAGTAGCAGTCCCTCACTAAAAAGTAGTAGAATTCTTATCTAATATCCTCTGTGAAATATAACAGAAAATGCTTCCCTTTCTTTTTCTGTAGTTTGTTGTCCATCCCTTTCTTCCTTTTGGCTGCGTGCACATTAATACCTAACCCACAATACAAGTGGAATGGCTTCCCCAAATTCTTGAAAGGTTCAAGTAATATGCAGGTTTAAGTCAGAATATCTAGCATAAAATGTAACTACCATAGGTCTGCTTTTTGAAAAAGGATGTCAAAACCAGAAATTATTATGAAAGTGGGCATTGACACAGATTTAACCTAGTCATTATTCTCATTAGACTGTAATTTTGGGTTCCTCTTTAGATGATAGCACATGATGCGAGCTGACATCTACTTTGAATTCATATTATCATGCTTAACATGTTCAACTAATATTTTCCAACAGCTGAAAGTGCAAATCATGTCTTCTAAGATGTTCATATAAACACTGTTCATATCTATCTATCCACAAACACTGTGGATAATACAGATGGCTGGTACTTAAAATTTGAGAGATAAAATTCTTCTGAATATGAACATTTGAGGTTGATGAGAAAAAGAACACAAAAAATCAAACTGTTTAATGATTTCCCTCCCCATTCAATTTTATACTTCTTAATTCTAGAAGCAATAAAATTTATTTCAGTGTTGGCACATCTAAGAGGATTATACTATTTTGACAAAGCTCCTGAGTCTTTCAAAATCTTTCTTGAAAAGACATATTCAACTGATGTTTTGTCACTTAATAACATATGGTGAGGAAATAATGCAGCTTCATCAATAATTTCTTATGGCATCTGTGATGTTTTCCTCTTAACATGAGACTCAAAAAATAATGCTAAATAAAAATCTCTCTAGAGAAAATTACTTCCCTTTTTCCCTAAAAAGCTTGGAAAAGAAATCAAGCCCAAAAGATATGCAAAGTATCTTGGCAGTGGTCTCAGTTTGCAGACTCCCTCTCAGCCTGTACTCTGAAGCAAACTGAATTTTACTCCTTTGTGTGTCTGCATTTGAAATGCAATGTGACTCTGGAAAATAAACACGATTTCTATACATCAGTTTCTTTTTTTCTTTTTTCTTATTTTTTCCCCCACTCCATAAATGCTTCCAGTTAAGACTCACTGTTAAGCTAAAACCTGTTAGTTCACTAACATATTCTGATATTCAGATGTTCACTAACATATTCATATAACCAAGATATTTTTGGCCTGAGTTTCAGTATTTCAATAAAAGCTGCATGAAGTGTTTCTGATCTTGGTGACTTGATTTGACTATGACTACTGGTCATGGATTGCTGTTTTGTCTCTGTTTGTTTTGTTCAACAGTGTTTGTTTGTTTCTTTGTTTGTTGTCTGTGAATTGTGGTTAATGTCTAATGAAGTGAGTTTGCTAGTATCTTGCAATCTTGAGTTTTCTCATTATATTGCAATCAACCTTACTGTGTTAAATGGTGAAAATATTTACCCTTAATGTTATATAATTTTGAGAGCAAAATGGAATGTGTTTGTATGGGGCATCTGCATAATTTATTGTATATATGTTTAGGATGATCTGATTTACAAAGAATTTCAAAAATTCAGAATGAAGGCATAAATACTCAGACCTCTTTCCTCTCAGAATCCCGCTAGAGGAACTAGAGAACTTATTTTCTCTATTCTCACACATCTGTTTTACACTCAGCAAAGCAGAGGGCTGTGCAATTGTACCAGAACAGCATAGAAATTAAGCCAAAACCAAATTGTTCTCCCTTTCCTGCTTCATCCTAAATTCTGGAGATACTGGCATTTGTGTTATTTAAAAGGCTTCAAAAACAGCAACACATTAAGCACTGCAGTTTATAGAATGTAAACCATTTAGTAAAATGTAGCACATACTTTCATTTTCTAATGGGGAAAATTATCTTCATAGAAGAAAATTAAAGTCAAGTAATTTTTCAGGACTTAAAAGCTATAGATTTGAAAATTTTAGATTACCTTACTAAAATATTATCTAGTTACACAGTTGATCTTCTTACTACATTGAACCATGGTCAGATACTTGCCTGAATTCAACTACTCCTAATTTTGAAATTCACTTTCACTCAAGTATTCTTCTTCCTGCTTCCTGGTACTGACAGTGCTTTGTGAAGAACTGTCCCACACTGACTTTGGTACCTATTCTATCATGTGGCTTTCATCTTTGGAATTGGTGAGTGAAGCCATTATTCTCAGATAAATCCTGATTTATCTATGGAAGTAGCTGAACATATATTCTGTGTCCTACTGTTCTGCCTTTCCAAACTTCAAAAAATCTTTTTAACACTTGAAACAAGCCACTAAAGAAACACGAAAGAGACTTATTGTATGTGTTTGATTTAAATTACTGTAGCCTGAAGCAGTGCTTGTGGTGTTACTTTCCGAGAAAAAGCAGAAACAAGGAAATTCAGGGAAAGTAAATGATATTTTGTGCAAAAAGATCATTTGTTTGCAACTCCTTGGCAAAAAAGATAACGTAAACTTCTCTGCCTTATTATTAAAGGGCTAGGCACGGGATCACCATGTTTTACCAACAACTATTCGAATTTTCCTATGGAATCTGAGTAGATATGTGCACAGATGCACACTTACAGTCCCATTACATTGTGTCTTGGTAATCTGATCAGCCTGAAACACAGCAAGCTGCAGCTCATTTTCAGTCCAGGGGTATGTTTAGGTACTGCACCCCTTAAAGTAGAACTTCTACCTTGGCTTGTTATCTCTGTGCACCATTTCATGACTAATATATGTGTATGATTTTCTGCTGGCTGAAGAAACCCCCAAACAACTTTATCAGATGATCAGTAAGGGTCCTTTCCTCTTGATGTCTGTTATTACAAAAGAGAGAAAAGATGTCTGTCCTGTGTAGACTGAGATCAGCAAATCTGCTGTGACCAAGAAGTTGATTTCTGTCAGGAACTGCTTTTACCCTGAAACATCACATTTATTATGATTAAATAAGAGGTGAATTTCTCTCCTTGCTACCAGCACCATCAAGGATATAGCTTATAGTACTGAGGACAGAGATCTCTGGGAGTATGTAATGGACCTAATGCATCAAATGTAATGGTGTGAGTGATCTCATACAATTATTTCCAAGGGGTGTTGAGTCCACATGCTATCAGCATAAGCGTGCAGATGCCACAAGAAACCTGAGACTATAATTTCCACATCCAATTCACATAATGGATATGGAAATAGAAGTAATTTCAGATAGTAGATATATATCCCAAGCCAATAAAAAACATATATAGCTCAATTTCCCCTTCAGCACTATAACAGAAGGTAAACAGCCGTTCAGATACCGTACTGCGCTCACGTTGCTCTGGACACGTGCGGTGTTATAAGAATTGTGCAATGTGAAAGGTATCCTTTTAAACTCAACAAAAACCCCCCAAAACCAAACCAAACCAAACCAAAACAAACCAAAAAACCCAGAAAACAAAACAAAAAAATCCTGGCTTTTAATGCCTATTGTGATCCTAAAGTTCATTATTTACCCGCAGAAAGGGTCATTTTGACAAAATACTTCATTTTGGGCTTCAAACTTGGTGAGAGCTTAACACCATTTTCAACAGAAGCCGAACAGAAGCAATGGGAAAAAAAAAATCTTCTGACCAAAAAAAATCTTGTTCATTGAAGCAAACAAGTTTCCATTCATATTTTTTACTTGACCAAAGATTGTATAGTCTTATTTCATGAAGATAAAAAATAACGTCTCTGTTTCATTTGTTGCTGCTGAGTGCAGCTCTGGATCCCTTTAGCAGAATGGTTGGGACTTTGTGTGTGTGTATATAAACAAATATTAACACCGGGGTGTTTTCTTTATACTGAAAGTTTGGGATAATGATGAAATTCCACATCTAAGGATGGTTTTTTAATGAGTTAATAAAATGAGCAGGAGATATTTAGCCTCTGTATATTCTGTAAGTGTAAAAAGTTGATGTTTCCTGCCTACATTTAGCTTTCTGCTGCTCTTTGTCTCTCTTGCCCAAATATTAGCTTGCAAATTGCTCAGGAAGGCAGAAACTTTGGTCTGTCAGTATGCCCACAATAAATACAGTAATGAGAGGAGCACAAATGTTCAGACGCTTCAATATTTGTTTCAAATAAGTGAATATGGGTCATGTTCTTATAAAAGCTCTATTTTCGAGAATTAAACAAATACTTACAAAACCAAGAAGTATTATTTTATAACCAGTTGGCGAGTTCTTAGTGAGATTTAAATAGTAACTGAATATGTAAGGAGAGTTTCCTTTGGAAAATATAATAACTTCAAATCATAATGATAGTGTTTCTTTTATTATATAGATTATAATAATGTATACTGCTGTGGCTGTCAGGGTCTGAGGCTCAGACTCCTGGTTGCCACAATGTACCCGGATGGGGAGTTCCACAAAGAACAACTTCTGGTGTCTGGCGCAGACTCAACCACAAGGTACAGATATGCAAGCAATGCCTGATATTCAGGCTATCAGCTCTTACAGTGATTTCAGCCCTACAGTGATTCCTCTCAGCTTGCCGTAGCCGCCACAGAGAGAAATGAGACTGGGGTGTGCTGTGTAGAGGCTCTGCAGAGTTCTTTATCTTTCTGTCAATGACCATCCTCTTCCTCTGTAGCCGTTATCTTTATGTCTCTCTCTTGATAAGAAATGTTTAATAACTTTCCTGAAGTGGAGCTCATTCTAAAAAAGCAAAATTCCCACTCTCCAAATGTTACATTTCCTAAAGTCCATACCATATATACTCTCGTCCTCTTCTGGATTTGATTTTCCTTGGTGGTGGATTTGGGTATTTTGATCCTTTTCTTGCTAATGCAGTGCAGGGCTAGAAAGCCCTACTTAACCCTTAGGAAATCTGGGTTAGAGAAAGCAGAATATTCTCACTTTTTAACACAGGAAAAATTTCAGTTCAGTTTATCAACATGTTTTTCTTTCAGATAGTCTATATAAAAAATACTCTGATATTTCAGAAATTTGATATCTGGAAATGATTAAGCCTTAAAGTTCAGATTAGATGGGGTGAAAGTTTTCTATGTTCCTTGAGCTCATGAACTAGAATCAAAGTTTTGTGTTCTGTGGTTTGCACTGGGGATAGGCAAGTTAAAAAATATATTTTATCAACTTGTTCTGATGCCATAAAATTTTGTTCTACTTTCTGTAATTTGCACAGTCTTGAAGAGTTATTGAACATCAATCCCCTAATATTTTAAAATATAGTTTGTAAATTCACACACAGAGTTTTATTTGTGTCAAGTCTGAAATTTAGAACCTTGCTTAAAATATTAAGTCAAGAAACAAAACAGCTTTTTCCTCATCCATCCCTTTGGACCAATGCAATAGGGAATTATGCATTTCCCTCTGATTTTCATAGTTATATATTTTGGACCAAGGACAAGCATACATTGTATGACAGCTTCATTATAAACAGTGTGAACAAATAATAAGACTTTGTTCTGTATCATGCAAAGCTAAACTCTACTTCATCATGCTAATATAAATCACTTGTTAAAGCAACTGTATTCCAGTTTGAAACAGGTGCAGCTGATTGAACACTGGTTTAGGTCCATTGACTGCATAAAGCTTTGCAAAAATATTTTCATCCAGTCCCTGCAGAGTAATGTTCATGTCATCCTTTTTGTATACAGTGTATGAAATGTGTACCTTTAACGCTGTACCAGTGATTTTTCTGAAGGGAACTTACCATTGCTTGAAAAGCAGCTATGCTGAAGAAAGGAGCCACAATTCTTTCCTTCTCCTGTCCTTAGCTTACTACTGAGAGGCTGAGCATACAGCATTTTTGCCATTGGGAAATAAATTCTCCTCATTGCAGAAGTGCACTACTTGATCTTACGGGCATTTAGTATTTTATGACTTCATCTCAGCTTCTTCATTACTTATAAATCACTGACACTTCATACTTAAGCAATTAAAACAAGTAACAATTAGCTTATTACCCCCATGATCCACTGCAAAATAATTGTACCAGAGAATTCATTTAACATAGTAAAATGAAGAACATTAGAAATCATTTTGTGCAAAGCCAGCACTAGTTTGACAATAAGCTTTATGGTGGTTGGGTACCTTATGCTCTACTAAAAGCAAATAGATTTTCCATTACTGAAAGCCACTCACATAAAGCCAGCAGGGCAAATTGTGATTCTAAGTAAAGAGTAAATAATCACACTGGCAGAATGTCTCCCTGCAAGTTAAAAAAAGTACTAGTTTTCATCTTTCTTTCCTTCTTTCACATCTTTGAAGGAACAGAATTATTAGGTGCACTAGAAGTACATTTAGGTGTACTAAGAGGATGTACTTATGCTAAATAAGTAAAAAAAAAAGTTTTAAAAGTAGATCAGAAGTGTCAACTGTCTTAAATTTTTTATGAGTCAGTGATGTGCAACAATAATAAATTGAAAGTCCCGAGAATGAGAAGCTGGCATTGATCAGTAATTGATTTCACAAAGCCTATTCTTAGGTACTGCAAAAACATGTTCATGCAATCTTGCCATATTTCACCCAAGTTAAGACCTGAATCAAGTCCTAGTTAAATGGTTAGTATCTTTCTCAGTGGCTTTGGTGAGTAATATCTTCCCTCTTCTTGAATACAATGCTGATTCAATATTGTGTCATGGGAAACCATTAGCCAAGTGTCTTAGGAGACAGCCTGTAGTGGCTGTCATTTATGTTTATTCTAGTGACCCCTACATTCCCCTACTGAAGTGCTTTTTACCCTGTCAGATATAATGCCTCTAATTTCTTTGGATATTACTACAATTGCATTTCCTATATCTTTTCAGATACTTCACCGAAATATGTTTATAATTTCCATTTCTTTTTCTCCTATGATTTTGTTTACCATTTTTCCATACCATTGGCAGATCTGACATTTTCTGTCAAATTTTTTATTAGAGATAATGTTTTCATAACCTTGGGAATTGGCCATTTTAAAATCTACTGTTTACTTATTCACTTCCATAGGAGTGATACAGGAAGCAGAAACCTACTCAGTAGAATTTCTTGCTGTTCCTTCCTAAAAATTTGTGCATCTTGGAACTGATTGCCTTGTTAAATGATTTATTTAACATTAAGTCTGCTTGATATGGAATTTATGTTCTTACTACAAGGCATATGGGAACTGTTTCTGCCAAAATCCTCAGGGAAGTAAGACATCAGATGCCCTTTGCTTCTATTCTCATGCACTGACTTGTTTGGGACAGAGCCTGCTGTTATTTTACTTCCAATAAAAGTGCACAAAATGATGCAGTAAGACAAGAGAAGCATGCTGTTGTACCAATAGGAGATGAAAATGAACTGCTGCAAGAAGAATGCCAGTAGAGTTCACTGCTTTCTCTGGTGACTTGCAAGGAGTCAGAGGCTGAATTGGGATTTTATTTCAGAAAAAGTACAGTAGCAGTTTAGGAGAAGGGAGACTTCCATGTGGCATGGCATCAGGTCTGGCTAGAGTTGTGTCCAATGTATCCCTTCCTTCCTAAACACACAGTTCCCAAAATGTTTGAGTGTTGGTTGTCTGAAAAATTTGTTCCAAATGTCTTAATTTATTTCAGTTTACATCGTTTTACTTCCACCACCAGACAACTAAAATTAGTTTGAGAGGAAATTTAAATCAGTGCTCTACCCAACTGTCATAATATATGAAGTGACAGTACCAGTGCTGAAGTAATGATAGAATTCTAAAAGCATTGGAATTAGTTGAGAGTTTATTGTAAAGCCTGAATTAAGGCATGCTGTGTGAAGTGTGTTTTGAAAGGTTACATTTTGAATGTTGATATCTTGAAGAAAAACACACCAAACAATTATTCAATAAGCAAGACACTTAAATTAATTTAGTAATTATTACTGACATGAAGACAAAAGAATATAAATGCAGAAGTTGAATATTATTTCTGTTAGGATAATTTGTTCAGCTTTTTAGAATACATAAGGTAAGTTACTCAACAATACTAGGAAGTCAAAACCATATTTAAATGAAGTACTGCCCTTTCCACTGCCCTTTATTGCTCTTTCTATTTGGAAGAAAGAACATTTAACCTCTGTGTTAGCAGTGATGATAATGGTAAGTAGTATAGCATAACCTTTCAGAGGAAGCCTACAAAAAACCATTTAAAATTATGACAAGTAAATAACACATAATTAGTCAAGTTTTCGGCATTTAGTGATGTAAAAAAATAATGAACCTTTCAGTTTGAAGAAAGCATTGAGCAATTATTCTAGTTCTTTCTGCAATCTATTAGCTTTAGAATAACTTTTGTAAGTACTTGTTTTGATTTTGCATGGCCTGTTTTTTGGTAGTGGCGGGGCCACAGAGGTGGCTTCTGTGAGAAGCTGCTGGAACCTTCCACCGTGTCCAGCAGAGCCAATCCCTGATGGCTCTGAAGATGGATGTGCTGCTGGCCAAAGCTGGGCCAATGAGAGAGGTTGAAAACGCCTGTGTGATAACACATTTGAGAAGAAAAGCAAAATAAAGTGCAGGCAGTGCTAATTCCAGGCAGAGAAAACAGGAAGGTGAGAACATGTGAGGGAAACAACACAGAGACACCAAGGTCAGTGGAGAAGGAGGGGGAGCAGATGCTCCAGGGGCCAGAGCTGAGATTCTTCTGCAGGCTGTGGTGAAGACCATGGTGAAGCAGCTGTGCCCCTGCAGCCCATGGGGATCAACAGATGATGCAGAGATCCACCCACAGACATTGGGGATCCACAGGGAATGCAGAGATCCACCCACAGCCCTTGGTGATCCATGGGGATGCAGAGATCCACCCACAGCCCATGGTGATCCATGGGGGATGCAGAGATCCACCCACAGCCCATGGTGATCCATGGGGGATGCAGAGATCCACCCACAGCCCATGGTGATCCATGGGGATGCAGAGATCCACCTGCAGCCCTTGGTGATCCATGGGGGATGCAGAGATCCACCCACAGCCCATGGTGATCCATGGGGATGCAGAGATCCACCTGCAGCCCTTGGTGATCCATGGGGGATGCAGAGATCCACCCACAGCCCCTGGGGGAGCTGCACATTCCAGAGCAGGTGAATGCCTGGAGGAGGGGGTGACCCAGTGGGAGACTCAATGGAGAGAGAGGCCCTGGTTCCCAGGCTGGAGCAGCCTGTCCTTGGAGGACTGCACCCCATGGAAGAGTGACCCATGCCACAGCAGTTTTGTGAGGAACTCATGTTGCAGCAGTTTCAGGAGGGACTCACATTGCAGCAGTTCTGGCAAGGGAGGGACCCCACGGCATAGCAGGGGAAGGACCCCTCTTCCTGAGCCACAGAAGAAAACCTTGGGTATTGAACTGACCAAAACCCCCACACCCTGTCCCCTGTGCTGTTGGTGGGAAGGAGGGAGGGGCTGGGGGGGAAAAGGTGGTTTTGAGGGCCTATTTTACTTCTCACTTCTCCTGCTCTGTTATAAATACACTTTGTACCTCTCAGCTGAGTCTGTTTTGCCCTTGGAGTGTTTTCTCCTGGTCCTTATCTCAACTCATGAACCCTTAGTTAAATTTTCCTCTCCTCTGCCCAGCTGTGGCAGGGAGGGTGAGTGACTTCTGTGGGTGCCTGGCATTCCACCAGCGTCAAACCATGACAGTACTATATAGGAAAGTTGCATAATTATTTCTTTTCAGACTGCCTTTATTTCTGGTGTTCTTCAAAGAAATTCTGTGTGATGATAAATTACAATATGCTATTGAAATACTTCCTGTTTTATGCAAGTGGCAGTAAGTTTGTCTCCCTTCTGACAGAGCTCCCATTAGGGTAGATCTAATTTTCCCACCTACTGAGCTGCTGTTTGCAGTTGTTTGTTCAGTGCAGGAGGTTTCCCTTGCCCATTCATCAGTCATGTCTCAGAGCACTATTCATCAATAGGGTCTCAGTAGAGCTGTATTCTTGGATAATCCCTGAATTAGCTAATCTATTTTAATTTTAGATGAAATATTGATGATCTTTTCCCTCTGGGTGATGACAGTAATGGGAATTGGTTACCAAACACTCTTTTTGAAACAGAAGTGTTTGGATTTTTGTTGTTTTGTTTCTGTTATGATTTTGTTTTGTTGTTTGGGTTCTTTAATGAAAAATATTACAGAAACCATGAGAATAAATTTCCTAGATTTCTTCTAAAACTTATCTTTCCCTGCCAATGGGAAGACTCAATACTGAAGAAGCACAACCAGACCATCTTTCCTCATGCGAATACCTCCCTGCACAACTTCAGAAAAATAATTCAGTTTTGTGTCCAGTAAAAAATAACTTCAGCTCCTTTATTTTCCTCTGATCTGTCCTCCTCTCACAGATCCATGGACCTGCAAAAGTCAAATATCTTTCCTAAAGAATTAACCAGTAGTTATCTGAGTTACAGAAAATACCTGAAATGGTTTCTTTAGATTGCATTATACTTTGAACTGTGATATTTCTGCCTTCAATCATGCATCAGGCTGTAATGCACAATCATACCTTTCCTCTGAAATATTCCGGGTTTGGAGTTAATATGTGTGTACCACCGTCAGTGTATGAGTTCTAGCAGCAACATTTTCACCAAGAAATCTTTTGGAAATGTTGCTTTTGATTCTTCATTGATTAAGAGACTCTTAAAGGTTTTATCCTCATTGGTTCTTTACCACAAAAGAGATTCCAGGATCATATTTACAATTTGCTTGTTTTACCATTTTCTGAATAATGCGAATGAGTGATCAGCATATATCAGGTGCTTGAATTAGGCATTTATTCTGAATATATATATATAACTGCATTAATCAAACCCACAGTTCTGCACTGAACCTTCTCATTTCCCTAGTATACCATAGATATTGGTAAAAAAATACCCCTTTCTATTTTTGCATTTATTTTGCAAAAGTGATGATGGAAGGTACCCTGACAAAAGCAGTTCTAAATACCAGCCTGTCTTCCTGTAGTAATAGATAATATTTGAATAAAGACACTGATTTGGAAGTACAGGGTGCTCATTATAAATATTTTAAATAAACATAATAATTTATTATTTGACAGTGAAATATAGAAGTGGTCATATTTGATACAGATAGTATAATCAGTTAGTTATTCTACAAAATGTATATATAGAGAAGTAGGCCAATCATCTCATTTCTTCTTTTATGTGTTTTTAATAATAAGACTTTCTCAATCAATTCTAAAAAAAGCTTGTAAGCCAGCTGGAAAGTGTAATTGCCAAGGAGTGTGCTTCATCCCATTGTCCAGGTTGTAAATAAGGACATTCAACAGTATTGGCATGAGTGTCTGAGTGACACCAATCACCAATTGCCTTTTCTACCACTGGCAAAAGCTGACCCTTGCAGCCTGAGAGCCCAGCCAGTTTTCAATCCATTTATCCTGTCCATTGCTGCCTGGAGTCTTTGGGGCACTTTAATTTCAGCAGGGCTGTTTGAACTTCACAGCTGGACCACAGCATCTGTCGGGCTGGAGGAGTCTGGTTCCTCTCCCCTCTCTGTTCCCTGTCACCTTCAGTCCTAACCCTGCTTTCCCCAGCCACACTTTGGTGGCAGCTTGTTCTATTTAAACAGAGAGCACTAGAGAGATCTGGGATGTTTTGAAGCTTCCTCAAGGAGCTGTGCTCAGATTTGCAGAGGCAAAAGGATTGCACGAGATCATTCTGAGTGAAGATTCAGATCTCTGGGTGAAGACTGAATACCATCCCCTTAGGCCACTGTGTGGTATAGGCGTAAGAAACCCTAAGAATAAACATAAAGAAATTAATGAGACTGTTCAAACAGATATGCTGCAATTGACAGAACAAGGATTTTCCCCCTACATTTTTCAATTTCCTAAGTAATCTCCTATTTTATTCTGGAACATCAGATTTGCCTAGAACTGTTATCTTTTCCAAAGAGACTACAAGGACATCTTCAATTATACTAGTATATATTACCACTGTTCCTATTCAAACTAGTTACAGAAGAATATGCATGCATTTCCAAAGTTAGAATAGTTTTTTTTTGTTCTTTTTACAAGGTCTGCTATGTCATTGATGCTCCTTCAACCATGCATTCTCTTTTCCCCAAGTTACGTGGTTACGAATATTAAAATACAAATGCAATACTTTAAACTTTTTAAACCATGAAGTAGTGTAAACTCCAGGATGGGTTTTAGTCTGAGCTCTCTACTTCATGCTTCAGTAGTGTGTAGTTTAGCAAGAATCTAATAATGCATAACAATGTTATACAAAATTTATGTAATAAAACCTTGGAGCAAATTGTCCTGCCTATGTACAATTAAGAAGCAGAAGCCTTCAGAATTTTAATGCTGTTGGAAATGAGGGATTTGTAAATGGGTTGTTAGCTTTACCTAAAGTTTCCTATGAGTCTCCTGATTTGTAATATGTATGTTTAAAAAAAAAAAAAAAAAAAAAAACCACCAGCAACCACACATTTAAAAAAACTATAAGAGGAATAACTAATATGGTAAAGGATGATATAGAGGCTGTTATTGAACTTGTCATAATTTCTTTCTTAGATGATTCGGGGTTTTTTTTACTTGTTTATTGGTTGAGGTTGCTGAAATGTGGTCTGTGTAGATTTTTTGGTAAAGACATTCAGTATTCAGATATTTATCATGGAGAAGCATGCACTCAGTTGAGGGGCTATTAATGGCATTTTAAAACAAATTACAAATACATTCACAGAAAGAGCCATATGTTATTTATATTTGCTTTTACAAAGATGCCTTTCTATGCATTCTGAATTAATAGTTGTGCAGTAACTCAAGCACATCCCAGTTCATTTATGTCACATGATCATAAGGAACTAAATTCAGAGAATCCTGGAAAAAATCCCAAGCCTATAATGGTACCTGTATAATAATACATGTGAAACAGTGAGCAAGGATGGTCTTTAATATCCCATTTTATTTTGAGGATTTTATTTCCTAATAATATTTGTAAAGAAAAGGTGAAAATCTGCAAAAAAAAATAGATCTGTCTAATAACTTTTTCTGCTGCATCTTCTGAGCTTTTGAGGTCTGTATCCTGTTGCTCAAAGAAGAGGATGTGTAAAATACTTTCAAAATTATCTACTTTTGAGGATTAGAGAGACCAGAACGAACCCCCTTGCCCCTCCATGTGTTCACTTACCCGAACAACTTTTGGAGATACTAACTTTTAAAACTGACAATTAGCACCTATCATGCCGCCTTTGAAGAATCTTGACCTTTACAATTTGTATTAGGAAGCATCATGACTACAGCGGACTGGTATTAATTTTGCTGAGAAATACTTTGCAGAAGAAAAAATGTTAGAAAAAAATCCCAAGTGGGATGTAATGGGATGTCCACTTTAGGCAACAGAATGAGAACACTTAATCACAAAACAGAATGAAAAAACTTAATCAACTTAATTATTCTACTGCAATAACTCTGGCAGGTTCTCATGTGAAAATCTGATGGTATTGCTTATATTGGGAATACTGGTGAATATCAGTGTGTTAGATATTCTGTTACTGTAAATAATCACTCTTTTAGCAACTAATGAAACATTTAGCAGCTTTTTGTATGGGAGTAAAGGACTGTTAAAGCCAAAGACTGCCATGAAATCTCCACAGCAGAACTTGGTCCAGGAGAAGAGGTCAATTGTGAGCAACTCTCGCAAATGTTAACATGTAACTTTTTTCCAATAAGAAATCTTTTTCTCTTGTATTTTTTTTCTTCTCAGAGTGATACATAAGCAAAAGTATGCTAGTAAAAGTAATATTTAGTTAATCTACATGAATGCAATTCAGCCAGAAAAAGCAAACAGTAAGCTTCCTTAGCACCCTTCTTTCAATTTTTCCATGTTCATTGTGGAATATTAGGAAATTAATAAAAAATATTACAAATGATACTTTATACTTTTAGCTGGTGTTTCCTTTGGAATGATTTTTGCTTGTCCAAAAAACAACCGCAAACAAGCCCTTGCCCAAAAGAAAACACAAACAAAAATAAAAAAAACCCCAGTACATAACTCCCTCGGGAGCAAATATCAGTTGCGCTTTCTTCCATTTGATGAGATTTGGATGACAAGCATCAAGAAATCCTTGCTCTTCCAGTTCAGCACAATTCTGAACTGTGCTTGGAGCTTTGGACTGCACAGCACCTTTACTCAACCAGTGTGGAGTTTGTGTTTTCCTCTGTTGGGACAGAGGAAAAGGGATGTGAAAGGACAGTATTCATTTTGTTCTGATTCTCCTCCTCCTCTCCACCATGTGAGAGAATGCTGTGTGATAAAGAGATTATTATCTTCAAGACTCAAGTAGAGGTTATTGTCACGACTGCATAGCATGAAAAGTCATTCCAGCACCACGGACTTCAATATTGACAGTGTTAAGGCACTGGATATAGGCTGTACCCAGGCATATACCAGGGATATAGTCAGAATAAAACCAAATGTGTGGATACAGCTACAAAAAAGGATTATTATAATTTCAGATGACTGAAATCTAACTGGTTTTGTAAATCCTCTTCTAGGTGATTTGTTGGAAAGCTGTGATGCACTTTTTAAATACTTTAACCCCTTATGAAGCTATGTGTTAAACTATGGGGTATAGAATAAAGCCAGGAAACTGGGATGGACAAAGCTCTGAGGCTACCAAGATCATGATTTTCATAATTTCATTGTATATTGATCAAGTAATTGAAGTTATAAATCTTCTTTTTAAACCAGCAATGTTTTGGGCATAAAAATGTGAATGAGAGATTTTTACTGACTAAGTGGAAGAATTTTGTGAAGCAACAAGATATTTCAGAATTATGTTATAAAAACTTTAGTCATGTGAAAAAGCACATTTAGAACCACTATGTAATTTGATAATGTGTATGTAGGCTTTCTCTCGCTTTTATAAATACCATACTGTTTTGATAATTTCCCCGACACAACTGTATAATAATTGCATGTCTGGAATGGTTGAAAGCATGAGGCAAATATAGTCTAAGCAAGTTTTCCTAGAATAATTGTATACTGTCATGCGTGAATGGCTAAGTGTCACACAAAGTATACAAAACATAAGCAGGCAGGCATCTTTAATTAAATAAAAACACTGCTGTGCTGGTATTCCTCTTTTTCCATGAACTTCAGGAGTGCATTTTTATGATTAGGTCCATTGTGAATATTTTCTTCTCTCAAGGACAGTCTTAGAACTTGAAGTTGTGGCTCTTGTGCTGTGCCCAACTTCAGAAGTACAGTCCAGAAAATGCTGTGCCTAAATGTGCTATTCCGTGACCAGAGCAACTTCATCCTGTAGTGGTGCCCTGTGCATCCGGGTGCCATGGCCGATCTTCTTCTAGAATACTCTACTGACACACACAAGGGTGTGCAAAGTTTCAGTCCCCAGCTGGCACAAGAATGCTTTGGAATAAATTCACTTCTTTATTTCTCTCTCAGTAAAATGAAAATTGTGCTATTTACCTTCTAAGAGAATTGTGAAGACAAATTCACTGAGGTTTTAGGTGCTCAGAAAATGTAAAGGAGGAGGTTGTATAAATACCCAGGAAAAAAACCAGTGAAACCAATCTATTAGGACATACTTAACAGTAGCTTACAATAGATAAGTATCCATTGCTTCACTGCTACTGGGCAATTACATTGCCAGTAAACTAAATTAGTCCATCTGTGGGTTATGTGTCTCTAGGATATTCAGTTAATTACATTACGGTATATTTTTACTCATGTGAAACAGAAATACCTAGTGGTTAAAAGACTGAATAATTAATTTGGAGGTGTGGTATAAGTGCAGCTCATGACACAACATCGTCATCTATCACACTGTCTTGTCTCCCTCAGCTGAGGCTCAGGAGTCAAGCACCATTCTATGAACTTCATTACACACTTTGTGATTAACAGAAAGAGAGTTGGCACTGCCTCCCCGTAGATGAATGCTTTGGATTATTTTATACATCTCTGCAGCTTAGTTGAGTGATCAGTATGTGATAGAGAGCTTTATGTAGCAAGAAGTGGGTTCTATATCAGCATTCTGAGGCAGAAAACCTGAAATCCTTTTAATATATCTTAAAATGTTAAGAAGTGGGTACTTAACAACATAGTTGCACAACCCAAAGTGGAGATTTCTAAAAATGTTTATTGTGGCTTAAATGTGCATCAGTGTAGAGATAATTAAAACAGTCAGAAGAAAATTTCTGACAAGCTGACATTTTCAAAACAAATAAAGATTCTCCAGATATTTATAACTTTGTGTCAAGGACAATTTATACTCCATGTCATATTACAATATTTAATTTGTTTTTGTTGTCATACTGTATTAACTCTAAAAGACTTTTAATATTTCAGCAGCTGCTGCATTGCCCTAATCAGTACTGAGAAAACATTCAATTGTGTGTATACATGATATGCCCAGCATGTTCTTCGGGTCACTCCCTGCTCATCCCTAAATAAGTGTCCTGTGCACCATATCAGTTTCGGGAAGCAGCAGAATCCACATGAATGAAACTTGGAGAAACAGAGCAGGAAACAGCAGCTTTGGTTGGTGTTTCTAACCATATCCAGTCATTTACACCCATGG
The DNA here is from genome assembly GCF_009819885.2 of Catharus ustulatus. Classification (NCBI taxonomy): domain Eukaryota; kingdom Metazoa; phylum Chordata; class Aves; order Passeriformes; family Turdidae; genus Catharus; species Catharus ustulatus. The sequence continues at coordinate 5,697,832 of NC_046235.1, read as the reverse complement.
CCCTACTGACCTGCTCTGTGGGATGTGGAGTTAGATGTGTTCAGAACATTCTGTCTGGATGTCCCTCTCAGAAAAAAGCAAATTGTTCCCTAAATCCCCATGAATCAGGCCTGAATCATGTGCTTGCAAGCAGATCAGAGCAATAATTTGGTTTATATCTACTAAAATTCTGTATGCTCACTCCAAGAATGGTACAGGGTGTATTTAATTTGAAATTCTTATGGGTATTGAGAATTTGGAGAAAGTATTATTGCTATCTACCTTGCTTCTCATATATATTGACATGAGAGTAACTCATTAATAAAAATGCCTCAGGGTCAAATTTTGTTTAATTGTATCAGTCCTGGTCATTACAGGTTTGTTAATTATTTAGAGGGTACCATTTAAATATATCTGATTTCTGTTCTAAACCAGATGTCCTTGTGATGGCTATGAAATATTATACTGTATTGAGCAATAGAAGTGTATAGCATTCTAGGATAAGAATAGGATGGTAAATACAGAAAAGTTCTGATTATTACAGTATTGCTAAGTCTTTTTGTTTGTTTGTTTCCTCTGCTAAGGGTTTTTTCAATCCTCTAATTATCAAAATTCTGCAGTAGTACTGAAAATATGAAACCACCACTTGGATTGATAAATCGGAAATGACACACTTCAGGCCAGCACTTTGAACCAGTACTAGAGGTTAAAACTATTAATAGTGAAGTACCTTACTGAAATTGGATGCTACTTGAAGCAAATTGATGTCATTGATTTGTAGGACAGGCTGTAGTGCTCAGCCTCTAGTGAATGTGAATGTATCTGTGTTAAGAGGGTACTGTCACCTTCATATTTTAAAAGACCAACTCAGACCATTCCCACTGTTAAATTTCAATTAAACAAATTTGGTTGGAAAAAATGTTCTATATGTCTTTTATCTACCCTGAGCTGCTGGCAAAACAAACTGGCTGTTCCATATTTGGCATTTATTAATAATATTTTGAATACCACTGTGCTTTTTAAGCTGAGTGTGGTAGAATTCTCATGTGGGATTATTAAATGAGTCGATTTGCATTCTAATGAGAACAAATGTTTGGGATTGCATTGTTAAAATGCTAAAACGGTGTGTGTATAATTATTTTGCAGCTTAGATTTGCAGAACTCATTTCCCCAAACTCTTTTTTTTAAATAACTAAAGAGACAGAGCATACTGACGGCTGGAGGGGAGGTGATTAGGGTAATTTAAACTGTTCACAAATGACTTAGCTACTGAATGAAAGCATTTCTTTGGCTTTGGTATGCTCCTTTCATTATCTTTAAGCGGCTGCAGTGTTGAGTCCCATAAGAAGCCTCACCAAGCTCTCTTTCCTTGTAAACTTTCTCATTTGTATTGATTAATCATTTTGTAATTCCATTCTAGGTTGCCTTGCTCATCTTTAAGGCATATGCTGCTTTTTCTTTGCTTGTCTATCCTGTAACGGTTATGTTGTCTCTTCTAATACCTTAGCTTTATCACTGCAAGTCAAGCTTTAAAACATTAATCCCTTCATGCTTTAATTTCATATTCTATTATCAGAATGAATGCAAATACTGTTTCCTTTTTGCTCCTTTTTAATCATCTTCACTACAGCTTTTGCAAATGGTCCAAGAGTAAAGTAAGCTTTTTATTTCAGTCAAAGTCAAAGATTTGTTTGGTTACTCTTTTAATATATTCTTCCACAAGTATTGCCAAACAAGAATTGTTTACTGCAGGCTTCCGAGATATTCTGCTGCTTTTTGTTCACCATCTCGTGCACTGCAAGGCAGTGTTGTTTAAAATACTGCTTTCCTAAGAAAAAGCTCAGTGTTTCTCAGAGTACATTACCATGATATATCACAGAGAGGTTTTAACAAAGTCTTGTCTTCCCGTCCTGCCTCCTCCAAGTTGTCTTGTCATGGGCAATTGTGGTTGTGAGGTGTGGGTAGGGATTGCTCTTTAACTGCTGTATGAACCACCAGGCAACAGTGTGGCATTGTAAACTTATGTAAAATTTATAGACAGAGACCTTAGCAGCTCCACAGTTAAGCTCAAATTCTTCAAACAGGTTTTAAATCCTTGAGATTGACAGAAACTTTTTCAAAGATCCCATCAGAAAACTTGTAAACTTGTACCACTTTCAGCAGGAAGAATACTTGTGGAAGTTTCTAGCTAAAAAAACCCATATATTAAGGCTGCAATTTAGAATTTTAAGTAATTTGCAAGTCTCTAAACATTTTTTTCTGTTTGTTTGGAGTTTTATTTCCAGGTCCATACCCTTTGTAATTGCAAAAATTCCAGGATCCCAGTTTCTTTTAGAGCACAATCCTCAAGTAATCCAAATGAATACTCCTTTTTTCCTTTAGCAGTAGCATCTTTTGCCAAACACCCACCCCTCCACCAAAAAAAAACCAAAACAAACAAATAAAATAAAACAAAACAAAACAAAACAAACCAACAAAAAACCCCACCAAACAAAAAACAAAACAAAAACAGAAACAAAAACAAAACCCAAAACAACAACAACAACAAAATAACCCACTCCCAAAGTCTCATTCTCGTCAATTTTCCTAGGCAAAAAGGAAGAGGCTGCATCATGGGAGGCAATTCTAAGCGTTACATCAATTGCCTACTAACTGTAGGGAAGGACAGAAGCATTCCTTTTCCTTCTCACTGAGTGTTCTATTGTTTCTTGTGTAAAAAGCAGTCCTTTGAGTTAGAATAATTATGTTGTATCAGACATTCTTCTTGAAAAACTTAGTTGCATTTCCAATTCTCTCTTTGACAAGCTTGCTATCAGTAATTATGTGCAGACTGAATAAAAGATTTGTTGGAACTGCGGAACCTTTGCTTTTATTGACTTATCTCTGTAAAAGCAGAAGTTTGCCCTGCTTCTTGAGACTCGAGAATATCCCCCACATACTGTCTCCTGTGGTGCATGATCTGTTTTTCTATGCATGTGAAAACAGACACAAAGTTTAGGTGTGCTAGTTCTCCTTTCTAACAACATCTCCACCAAAGCAGAGCTGTTGCCATAGAAGGCTGGTTTCTTTCAGCACCAATAATAAATTCCTAAAGGAAATGAAAGGAAAATAACAAACATGCCATCTCATACAACTTCATGGACACTGCAGTCTTCAGAAACATTTAGTTTTCCCCATCTGCATCTTGCTTACTATGTTTGGCCATCCACATTTTATATGATTCATGCCAAACCTTCATGTCGAAGTTCACAGCCTTTATATTTACAGAAAGAGACTCTCTATTTCTATGAAATTAATGAGAAAAATTATGAATGTGTCTGCTAAATTATGGAAGAACTAAATCCATTTTGTATGTTCTTATGGTAACAGGATAAAGCCATTAATCATTACTAAATCACGATGCTCATCAGCACACATTTACAGTTTAATTAAGAACTCTGCTCTCTAAACCTGCCAATTAATTATCAGAAGCACAAAAACCTCTCCACCTACAATCTGTTAAATCACTGGTTACCATGACCTTTTATTCTTTTCATATCTTTGCAGCATCTTTCAAAATATGCTGCAGCTTTCCTTGGAGGCTATAATGTTTAGGTATACAGCAAAAGAGTTACCAAACTTTAGAATGTGGTGGTTTGTTTTAGTTTTTAGAAGTTAGTTAGGGTTTCAGATCCCTGGAATTTTGGGCTAAAGCAGCTTTCCTAGCACAGTGTTGCATTGTATTTATTCCAGAAATCTCTGCTTTAATTAGGGCTATTCAGAAATTAGTGTTCTTTTATCTGTTTTACTATTTTGTACTCAGCAAAGCAGGAATTGGCTTCTACATGCTAAATTTTAGCATTTTTTTACCAAAGTGTAATTTAGAAGAGGTCTGGTATGCTGTGCTCCAGGTCAGTGAGTGCCTGCAGTGAGTCAGTGAGGGCCAACACACAGCCCTGCTTTAAGGCAGCACACGGCTCCGGAAGGATCTGTGAGCTGGGTGAGAGGCAGAAAAAAAGCATTTATATTGAAATTTTTGCAAATGTTATGCCTGGCACTAAGTTGGCATTTATGGAACATTTCAGAGTTTAACACGTTCAACAGCAGCTGTTGGACGTCTCCTTCTAGAAGGTTCCTCCTGGAACTGTGGCAGCTTGGATCGCACCTGCTGCCTGAGGGAGTGCACAGAACTGCAGCTAGCCTGGTCAGAAAGTTATTGCCACTGGATGCAAAGATACAGAGATGTATGGCTGGTTTTCATTTTAATCTTACTAACATGCTGGAAAAACATTGTAGAAACCTGCTCAGCATGTAAACCACTTGCAATTACATCTATTTGCATGTTTCCATGTAGATGCATTTTGATTTCTTGGTGTGTACACCAGGACACACACATTATACTTTCCTTTACTCAGGAATATGAAGCCTATTAGACAATTCAGAAGGATCATATCCTGTCTATATGAAACTAAATAAATAGCTCACTAGATGCTGGATTTGACATTATTCACTGAAAAAAAAACCTAAGTAGTTTCTCTGTATTCTTACACCATTATGTTCTCCCATCCTTTATGTCTCTTGTATTTGGCTGCCTGTAATTTCCTCTCTTGCTCCATGCTGCTGTTTCCCTAATGATTGGGAATGGAGGGGGTAAAAAGTAAAATAAAAGGTTCTAAGGAGAAAGTTAGGATGGTAACAGCCTGGAAAAGAAAGACAAACTTTCTATAGCTGGCATTTAAAAATTACCAAAAACACTGTCAAGAGTAGAGATAGCAAGCAAAATGCTAGAAAGAATTTGTGAGCTTGGGAACTGAACATACCTAATGGTCCTCAGTTTTCCACAACTTCAGGGCCTTTTCATAATTTTTGTCATGCTATGTTCCAGGGCAAAAGCTGCAATTTGAATTGTACTGCACTTGTGGGGTATTGGATCTGATTTAGGATACCCCTGAATCTGAAGGGCAGTTGGCAGCTAATTTGCTTTGTGTTTTGGCATATTAGAAGTTTTAGATGTAGTTGACTTATTCTCCTTCTAGAGGGTTATACTTTAGAAGTAAAAATAAAGGAGATGTTGTGTTAGCATGCTCAGCAAATGCTAACGATATTAATAGCTATAAAAGTGCTCTCGATCTTCCTGAAGAATAGTTCAAGATTATCTTCTCCACTATCATTAAATTGTAGATTACATGAGCTGGATATTGAAGTTAAATTAGAAAATATGCTCTGACAGTATCCAGATCCCTAGAATTATGATATTTCATGGCCAATTTGAAGTCAGTGATACAAGGATTACCTCATAAAAATATTAAGCTTTACTCCAGTTTCAAGTAATAATTTATGCATGACAAGTAAGTGACTCAGTCAGGTTTTGTTGGTGTTTTCGGGAGTTTTTTGCTGGGTTTTTTTTTGAGTTGTTCTTGTTTTGTTTTGTTTTCTTTTCTTTTTCACAAGTCATGTGACTGAAGTGAATGTAAGGAAACAAACCAAATCTTTCGAGATTTGAGCAGTAGCAATAAGACCACCTCAAGAACTGCTTTCCTAGCATGGATACTGCTGGGACCTCAAGTCATGTTTCAAGACTGGACTGTGCTTCTGCACTTGGAACTCTGCCAGGATATAAAAAATGATGTTTATCTGTAAACCAACATTAACCCTTTCTTTTTAGTGCTTTAAAAAAATGTCAAACCAATCTTTATAGGTCATGACAATACTCAGTGACAAAGTCCACGTTCATGTTAGGCGGCAGTGCAGGCTAAAGAATGAATGTGCCAAATTAAAGAGATGATGTCTTGGACATGGCATTTACACTAGCAATTTTTTTTTACAGGGATTATATTCTGTGCTAATTCTAAGATGGTTTTCAAAATGGAACACACATTCTGTATGGGAAGAATTTATGTGTAAATCTGGCAGACCTTCTAGCTTCCTTTCAGGTGAAAGGTATTTTGTTTGTGCACTCTGTCTCCTGATTCTAATTTGGTTCATATGATGCACAAGATTTAATTGTGAAGTTAGCATTAAAATCAAACCAAACAACACTCCTAACCCAAAACAGAGTCCTAATGTAGACACACCCAGTGGTGACTGTCCAATGCAAGTACAAAATTCTGTGTGTGTTGCCCACTCCAGATGCCTTTCATTATGAGGGACAGGGCTCATTACAGTTGTACCCAAAAGAGTATAAACAGGTTTGTTTGGCGTGAAAAGGGCTCACTTTTGTCATTAACAATTAATTTGATTATGCATATGCAATCAAAACATTAAGGTTACAGAGAAAGGGCCCAGTGCTACATTAAAGGGAAATAAATCCCATAAATCCCAGCAGAGTTTTCCAGCCACCTGCAGCAAGTGTGTGAATCTGAACACTGGCAGGTTCAGAGGGATATTTCTCAGAAGAAGCTAAACCTGTCAGAGTAAATAGAGTGCCCCAGATCTACCACAGATGTAATGAGACAAGCTGATCTAAAATTCAGATCTGTCAGTAAGTATAAGGTGCCATTTTTTTATTTGCCAACTATAAAATATATAGGTATCACTATTAATTTAAGCTTGGAATAGAAGATGAGCACAAACACTATTAAGCAAATATTAGTGATATTTGTTATACTGATAAACTGACACTTACAAGAAGCAAAGTGAAATGTTGAAGAACAGAAGTTTCAATGCACATGTTGTTCAGAGAAAGTGAGAAAAAAATTATAAGGAAAATCCATAGTAACTTTGACATTGTTTTTCAAACTACAGCTGGTATAACTATCTCAGCATCTTGTGGGAAGTGTGAGTATGCTGAAGGTCTCATGAGCACCCATCAGAAATTGAATAATTCCTGTCATTTAAACTCCTCAATCCTGGTTGCAAAAATGTGGAGGTAACTTTTGGGTCATGATGATTCTTTCTTTCCTTCAACTTCTTTCAAGGAAAAGTGACATTTTTTCATCTCAGAATGCCCCCATTGCTGGCATCTGCATCTCTGAATGACAGAACTTCCATATCCAGTTTCTAACTTTTGATTTTTATGTTACTCCTAAAGTTACCATGAATCACAGCAAAAAATAACAGGATTTTAAAGCAAAAAATATGCAATTGTATTAGATTTACAGTATAAAATATGACTTTATATATTTTATGTTATGATGGTATGATACATGGGACTACACAAGTAAGCCTTGGTTTAAATTATGAATATCGGGAGTAACATACAATAAGTTAGAAATTGTTCTATGATAAATAGCACAGAGCAGTAGGAGTTTTTATAGCAGGCTATGCCTTCTAAGCTCTCTGAAGTTGTTGGGTGATATTAATATATATCATGTCTTCACTCTTGTGTGCTCTCCTGAAAGTATCATAAGCTTGATAATTGTGACCATTTTTTATTACCACTGTCTATGAAATGAAATCCTAAGCTTTCTTTGGCCTTAAGGAATTTCTGCCTGAGCTCAGTGTATACAAATAACTTCATGACTGAACTAGCAGACAGTACAGCATGCATCCTTTTACAGTCACAAAAGAAACACACCTTATGTGAAAAGATGAGTATATTGCTATTATAATCAAAGTCTAAAAGTCAAATTGCAGGATTATTATTATTGATGTGGATTTAATTGTTACAGGAAATAGAAAATATGAGTACTACTACACAGAAAGAGTCTCCATAGTGTAGTTAAAATTGGTCTGCACCACACATGTCCTAGTTTGTATCGTTTTCCTGGTGATGTGTTCACCTTCTCCCTTCTCATCTGGATCCTTAGCTATTGGCTTCAGCATGGAGTGCTTGTGGCAGGGAATGGGTTGACAAGTTTCAGCATTTTGGGTCTTTTACTGGGAGGAAAATTATCATACTTTTGAATTTCTCAAAATTTATAATTTACATCCTTCTTCTAATCTTAGCTGGCACTTAAATAGAAAGAGACAATTATCAGAACTTCCAATAAATAAAAAATTACCAAGCTGGTAAAATATTAGCCTTTAATTTTTTTCCCCTTGGTCATAGGGAGAAATAAGCGGGGGAAAGAATGAGATAAATTACAGACTTTGTTGCGTTTTGTTGGTTTTTTTTGGTGGGGTTTTTTGTTTTTTTTGTTTTTAGGTTTTTGTTTTTTGGGTTTTTTTTTTGTTTTTGTTTTGTTTTGTTTTGTTTTGTTTTTTCCCTAAGGCCTAAATTTCATTATTGTTAGTTCTGAACACCATATTTTTCTGAATATGCATCATGTTCATTTTGGATTATTTAATTTAACTTCTTTCCAGATGAACTAGCTTTATTAAATGCTTGCCATGGATGAGTAAACAAAGTTCGTGTAGACTATAAATATCTATGATTAGTCTTATACAGGATTTTGTAATCTAAGGTTTAACAGTTATGTATAATGTTTTTGTCCGAGCTGAGGAAGACTCTGGGGAAGGGAGCAGTCTGGGGTGGAGAGGGGGAATGGCTAAAAATCTGTTCGTAAAATACGACCAGAATACCAACTCCTCCAAATAAAAAACCATTACAGTTGTACCCTGGTAGAGGCCACACCTGAGGATGAACTTCCAAGAATCTCTAGAAAATGTGCTGTAGTGTTAATTGGGAGAGATTGAATTCTTCCTTTCTTCTCAAGTGGCAGGTTTTTAAGGTGATTTCCAGACTTTTACAGATTATATTTAAAGAGTTTTACGTTCATTGAATACTGCTTTATTAACACTTTGAAATAAGAAATTACTAAGTTAAACACCAACAAAGGGGTTGGGGTTTGTTTCTGCAAATATGCCTGAAGTTCATACTTAATCAGTTGTAGTCATGAGTCTTAAGCAGTCTGAAAGCTTTTCAATTTGATTTAAAAGTCTGATGTTGATTATCTCATTTTGAGATGGTTTTATCTGGGATTTTAATGTAGATATTGGAATGAATGCCACAAGTATTACAGCAGCTGTATTGATCACTTTGTTTTGATTTATGTATTGGTGATTTTTTAATCTGAGATTCAAACATGCATTTTAAAGCTCTAATTAACATTTGTGTTCTGACAAAATGGAAGTGGCTCTTCTATTAAGTGGATATAATCTCAACTGTGTAATGGGAAGACTTGCAAGCTGAGTATGATGCAAAGCTTAGCCTTCTTAAAATTTGTTTAAGATTTAATTACGATGTTCCCCAGGAAAACTGAATATGTAACACCTCTGTTTTGGTAACATATTTCAAAGTTACAGCTAAAAGATAAGCCACTTTTATTTTTAAATAGATAAATTAGAGACAGCCTAAAAATACAGTTATTAAATGAACTCTATGCCTTTAATCCAACATTAGATGATGTCATTGTCACTTAATACTCAGCACTGGCTGGAGCTAAACAAAGACATCCTTTCTTTAGAAAACAACCTTCTAAGACTAGCAATGCCATCCTTTTTGGGGATAGTGAGGGAGAAGGAAAATGACATCTATGTCATAATCTGAGATAAAGTAATCCATTACCACACATAATCTGGAATTTTGGATTAGGTTAAAAACTGTGTAGTCCCATTTAGCAATGAAGTGCTGGGAGTACAAAATTGTTGTCAGTAAAAGTGAAATGCAAGTGAGTATCAAACTTTTGGGTTGGGATGGGTTTTTTAAAATACTCATTGGAAAAATGTTATGGGAAACAAAACCATGACCTGGCTCAAGGGACTTATTTGTATTCCTCACTCCAAGACAGGCGAGTGGATCAAGGGCAGTACCACCACTGTGCTGCATTTTGAATGCTACTTTTACTGTGTTCCTGGAAATGTTCCTGGTGTTTTTTTGTGGTTGAGCAAAAGGGAATGCAAAAAGCCTCTAATGCTAAATCTGAGAGGACTGTGTCAGACCATGAAAATGCTCTTAAAGAAATGTAATATCTTTGTTATAGTGGAAACTGTGAGGCAGGATAGAAATGCAAAATATATATTCATAAAGGAACTGAGACATCCACATTCTGAATTATGATAGGACAGTTAGCAGCCAAACTCCTGTTTGGCACACTGCAATGTTCAAGCACATAAATTACATCAGCTACTTTTGGCCTATTGAGCCCCTTTCTGTTCAGAAAAAAACATCCCATGTCAAGAGGGTGACGTGGATAAACAAGAATGAGCCAGTACCAGAAAGTTATTTCTGCCATGACAGTAAGAGCAGATGGAGAATACATGGCATTTAGCTCAGAATAATGTATAATTGCACCAGATCACTATCCATCAGCAAGTTCTGATATTTTTTGCCAGGTACCATAAACTAGGATCTTATACTTGAGATTAGAAGCTGTTTTTTCACCCCTTTATAAATATATCCCTCATTTGCATTATCATCTAGTTCTCTAAATGTCATTTTTTAAATATGAATTTATTAAATGTCAGTTGAGCAGAGTAATTTGAATAGTTATTTTCCCTAGTATTATTCTGTTGCCACTATCCTATTATTAAAGATATTTTAACTGCTGATTGCTTATATTACTGATTGGAACCTTTCTTTGTTGTTAAAAACAAACTGGGGTTTTTTTAATGTGGCCTGATTTTTCTTTTTCTCCATTAGAAGCCAGTTCAGACAATGGAACCTAACTGCAATATCATTGTGCAAATTCCACTTTGTTGAGAGGCATTTTTGTCTTATGCTGAAGATAATTTCCACCTTCTTTCTTCCTCAATCTGGATTTTGATTTTCATTTCTCTTCATCTTGTCTCATCAGAAGATTCCCAGAAAAGATTCAGTTAATTGCAGCTACAATTGTCACTATGAAATTATCAATCTTCTGCAAAATCTTATTCTCTAATTAATATTGTAGCATATGCACATTAATCAGTGTGCTACTTCTGCTCTCTAATGAGATAGAGGCTTGCAAGGCTTTTTAAGAAATAGTAATAAACTGACTGCTGTGCAGGACATTATCAAGCTGTAAATGAGGTTTTGCTAGCTTTTGCAATCATCCCCATCCTTCAATTTTTACATCATCAATGTTTTAACTCATCATACCTTTAGAGTCAGACCCTGGGGATTCAGTATGTATTTGAAATTTGGCAGCTATACACCTTCAACTAAATGAGAAAGTAAATATGACTAGAAAATAACTTATTTCTAACTTTTGTTTTAGAAAAATATAGCAATAAAGCAGGAGACTGTAGATTCCATATGAGTGTGTGATTCCCAATGTTCTGCTTGCAGTGACATCTAGTGGTATATGTTCTCTGGACTAAGTGGGAGAACCCAGTACAAACATAGGAAAACGTGGTAAAAAATAGCACATGAAAGTTAATTAATTAAGTCTCTGATTATAGGAAATAGTACTGACCTTAAAGCCATGCATTACTATAAAAGAGGCATATCTTCAAATTCCTTCGTAAAAGAGGGCTTGTATGATGTGCTTTTCATAAAAGCCATGCTCTTATTTTTACCCATCTTCTTTCTCATCACTAAACAAATCATAAGACAGCAGAACCACTGCTTGTGAATCGAGGTGGAAGCTGTGCTATTTTTAAAAAGTAACAGTTTAGACAAGTAGGTATAAGTCCCTCTTATATGGGCAAAGGGAATTAAACTGAAACAAACAAAAAAAATTGCTTTCCTGTCCCTTCCCACAGTCACCAAGATGCTCTGATGCTGCATTCAAGCTTGAATTTTAGATGCCTCACTTTGAAACAGGAAAAGTTCTTATGTAGGGATTGCAGTTGCTTAGTCCCATCCAGCTAAAGGTCACAGGTCATACCCATAATAGGTTGCCTGGTATTTTTAGAAACTATGTTATGTGATGATGAGGTTTAGGAAATCAGGATGATTTCCAATTCATTTGGATTGAGTTTTTGGTGGAGATCTGATCAGCAGCAGAGAATCAAGAAAGTGCCACACATTGATGAGTTTCCCCCAGACTTAGCCAGGCAAACAGCTTATGTTAAATGAAATAGCCAACTTTCTAGATGGATTTTCTGTACTCCTTTGAATGATCATTTTATCCCTTCCCCCTCCCCTCCCACACATTTTTTTTATCGTGCTGAAACCTGATACATATTTCTCTATGGTGTTTAGAGAAGTAGGAACCCACATTCCAAATAACATTTTCTTAAAATTAAGTATCTACTTAGATTTTTTTTCCCCAAATTAATCACCATTGAATGGTTTTGCTTCTCTCAAACCTTGCTTTTTCTAAATAAAACCAGTGTGGATGAAGAGGCAATATTCCTTCTAAACAGTTTTATTGTTTATCCAAGAGAATTTTTTCAACTATCCAAACTGCCTGGAATAATCTAGGATTTGTTTAACCTGTCACTGCTTGTCAGATTTGCATCTGTGTATCATTCTATTGAAATATCGTTAATGTTTTGTGGAACAGTATTAGTGAAAGGACATTGAACGCCACATTTGACAGAAGCATTATTGGGAATTATGAAACAAAATTTAATTTCAAAAAAGCTTAAACCAAGTATATGTTACCTCTTAAGTCTGCAGAAAGATATAGGCAATTTTGAAGTGAACCTGTAGATAAAAAAGTGAAATTTCTCTAAATGTCTTTCATTTTGGTGTACAACTACATTTTCCATTTCTGAGACTTAAGCATTTTTCCCCCCACTTCTGTTCTATGTGCTCAATGTTGTCTTTCTTCTGACACATGTCTTTTGAAGAATTTGAAATTTTGAAGGATTTTGCTAAGCATAAATGTTTGGAGACAGACAAACATAAGTGTCACCCTGTGGGTTTGTGGTTTTTTTATGGTGGTGGGAATAGTAAAGAAAGACCTGAGGAATATATGTGAATTTGTATCCTTTATTCTGGGAGAAGCACAGAGGTATTTCAAACTGATCTTAGTGAAAATAGAGATTTAATCTTTACAAGAAGTATTTGTACACTGCCTATCAAAAAGTAAATATGTGCGTGCTTAGGAAAGACTGTGAAAGAATTCCTTCTTCCTATTTTCTAAACCGATTTCTCTTTCAGAATTGGCCATTTGCTCCTGCTGTGGATGCCTGAAAGTAATACTCACTTTGAGCTTTGTGCTGGGTACTGCTGAGCTTCATTAATGATTGAGTTCATGATTGACCTCGCACTATAACAAGGAAGGGGAAATAGTATTCTTAGGCATTGAAAAGAAGCAGCACTTCTTGTAAACATAAAAGTTATTTATTAATCTCTCTGCATTGTATGACTAGTTCTTAGTGCTCAATACTTTTCCACACACTGCCAAATGAAAGTTAAGGGGAGTGTCTAAACTGGTCCCCAAACTCACAAAAACCGAATATTGGTCAAGGCTCATTAACAGGTATTGCTAAGGTTTATTTCTCTGGAGCTGTGCTCTGATAAACAAGCTTGGCTTAGGTTTTCCTGAAAGAAACTCAGTACGTCTTAAAAACTGTAGTCTGTTAGGCTTTGACTTATCCATTCTATCCACATTTACGGCTGGACTCCAGCAGATATCAAGATCTCCCAGCCTGCTCAACAGAGCCACCAAACACCATCTCTTCTCTCTGGACTCTTTGCAAAGCATGGAGGAAAGAGAAGGGGAAAAAAACCCTTACTTGATGTGCTAGAAAAGTAAAGTAAAAGAGGTGGGGAAGAAGCCATACAATTCTGGTGACTGAAATCTATGGGAATTGCATGTTTGGTTCCAGGAGCACAGCTATGTCTTAGGAGTTTGGGTTACTAGGAACTCATTACAGTAATATACAAATATTGACTGCTACCAAGGGCAACAACTGTGAAGTCACACTTGGAAATTCAATAAAAGCAGCTTTGTGCTCTAAGGCTTATGCAATCAGTATCATGGGAAAAGGCATTTAAACCTAAGTACAATTTTTGATGCTTTTGATATTTAAGCAGCTCTGTATATGTTTTATCAGTTGCATTGATAATTAGAAGAAATAGTGCTCACAACTGTGCTTTTGGAAAGCATCAAGGTGCAACACAGGAAATTTTCAGTTCTAAGTTCACATATAGCTGCTAATACTTACAATGAGTTGTAATTAATAGTAGAACTGGGAGTGATAGGAGAGAATGTGGATCTGGGGATAGAAAATGCATTTGATCATTTTTCAAACTGTATGAAATTCACTTCAACAGTGCAAAATTCCTAATGCTACTTGATACTGGATCACATCTGTACCTGTAACCCACATGGCTGTTCAAATGTCAATTAAATACTTTCTCAGGTAGACAATGTCAAGGCTACTGATTTACTTTCTTTTGTGTTCTTCAGCTACTTTACCTCCAAGGTCTCATTCTGTTAGAGTGTCAAAATGTTTTGTTCCTTTAGAAAACAGTAAAGTACTTCCATGTCTTTCAATTGTACCCTGAACAGAACAGCAGCAGGAAAATCAATAGGGAGTCATTCTGTCCAACACTTCAAGAACCAATACTGAAGTATTTATCTTTTTCCTTTGTTCAGTGATATAGAAATATGTGATATCAATAATAAAATGTAAGATATTTGCACATTCAGAAATCTGCAGAATATTTTTAATTGTAATTTCATAATGTATTTGGATCAAACTCTGCTTTGGTAACACTTGTGCAAATCTACCGAAATTAACTAATTGCATTATGTTGTTTGCTTTCACATATGTTTTACATGTTGACAACAGCTGATACTGTTGTAAAAAGTGTAAGGTTTACCTTTGAACTGTGAAGTGATTAGCACAGTGAATTTGAGTGTGTCATGCTAATTGCAAAAGCCTATCATTAAAATTGGTGGGTTAAAATTAAAAGTTAATAGTAAACATATTTGGAAATAACTTTCTGGATAAACAGCTGTAAGAAGACAGACTGAGTTATGAAAGATAATGAGGCTTTATAATTTTTTTCAAAAAACAATAAAGCACACCAAAACTCCAAGACATTCCATTCCTGATCAAAAATTAACCCATATGACATTTTTTCAGTATTATAAACTTACATAAATTAGAATATATTTTAATATATGTGGTAGAGCATGAATTTAAAATACTTGAAAATATAAATTCTCAGAAAAGGTCTCAGGAAAGATCTCATGATTTAAACCAGCTTAGACAAGTGCAAATCAAGGTTGAAATGAAAGATTTTGGTATTCCTAGTGTTTAGCTACATATCATTGCTTTGTTGTTGGAGTGTTTTCCATTGTCTCCTGAAATCAGCTGGCAATGCAAACTTCCCTAACTATCCTACATGAGCATTAATGGCTCTGCCTCTCATGGTGCCTTTCCTGATCAAAAAAGGGTGTGGAGCTACATATGCTCAACTCAGATAAACAGTTCTGATCTATTCACAAATCACAATAAATGTGCATCTAGAGAGAAGTATAGAATTTCATTGGAATACTCACCTACCTTGATGTGCTGATTTCAGTTACGTTTTTCTCACTCTTTTTCCTTTGCTTTTTTTCTTCTTGATAAAAAAGTAGCAAGTTTTGTCTTAAAGAAAAGGGAAAAGCATGAAAAAAACAGATGCCAGCTGCTTCCAAGGCACTTTGAAAACTTGATTATCAACCTATAAAAGTTCTTTGAGCTAGGCTGTGATCTGTTTACTAAAGTCTTTAAAGTTTTTCCTCTACTTTATCTGACCTGTCTGTAGTCCTAAAGATCCAAGAAGGTACCATATAATAATGAAACATGAGGATTGAGAAAGAAGAATATCACAAAAATATAATTGTCTCTTCAGAATAGCCAAAAGCAATAAAGTGATTTTGTTTTTTTTGCTTTTATATCCAGACAAAAGTGATAAATATTTAAAATAAATTAAAGAATACACAGGAGCTTAACTGCATATATTCCTGGACAACTTGCCAAAGCAAACAGTTTGCAGTATTTTCTGAAATAATGTGTCTTAATATAAATAGTCCATGGGGCTGGGTTCATGGTTTTCCCAGTCATGGGGAACTACTGTGATATTCATAAAATAAATCCTCCTCAAGTATATAGTGATACAAAAAAGGCAGTGTTTTATTTGGCAAATCCCCTGTGCTTAGTTAAAAGATCAAGTATTTTCTGAGGCACTCCAGTAAGAATTAGGTTGTCTCCAGATGTTTTGGTACAGTGAATGCTGAGGCTCAAATTCACTTTTAATGAATCCTATTTTAATGTCAGTCTCTCCTGTCTACTTAAATGACAAAGAGCTCATCTGACTTTGTAATGAATTGCACAACTGTATCATTTATTGAGCCTCTGTCTTAGTGTTGTGCTGGTCCATGATAACATAGGTTGGCAGTCTAAGTAAATTACATTGAAGGTTTATTTCCAAAGCTCCAGAACTTGAAGAAATGATATCCAACATAGCAGGTGCTAAAATTTCTACTGAGGGGAACTATAGGTTGGCAATGGATTAAAAGGGCTAAAAATTATAAAGTTGGGCATGGCTATACATGAGGAAATATCCAGCTGAAAAACTAATCATAAACTGACGGGCAATATCTGCTTCAGACAGTAACCAAGTCTGATTAGATTATATATGTGCTTGTTGGGAGTATGTGAAAGACTAGTGTAGGTGATCAAGCAGATACCTAAATCAATTGGCTTTTTAACAAAGGCATGTGAAAATTAAAGAAAGGTGGTACAATTAGTTTTGGTACATAAGAAGTCTAAGATATATATATATGTGTGTATATATATTTGGAATAAAGTAGCAGTAAAGGATACAGGATGTACTGAGATGCACATAAAAAACTAAATCCTGTCAGTACATTGTCTACATAGCAATATTTTAATATTTGTTATGTAAGAGAAAGAGAGCTTGCAAGACAGTCATGAAAAGATGGATGTATAGAGTGAGGACTGGCAAATTATAAAATGAGGTAGAATCTACCTTGTACTTTCAAAGGAAGTGCCAAACTAAAATACCATTGTATATTTTGGAAGTAAGGAGGTAGGAGCAGGCTAATCAGTGGTCAATGTTTATGAAGGAAGAAGTATGAAGTTTTGCCTCTAGGCTCACGCTCAGGAGTGAAGCAGATACTAGAAGAAAACGCTAATTGAGGAGCATCTCTGAGATGAGTTGTGAGTTGTGCCTTTTTATCTGGCCCTTTTAATTATGAAAGATGTAAACCCAAATCTTTCTACTTTGTTCTAGTGGCATTTTTAGTGATCACTAGCTCACCTGTTTCAGATAAGTAGTTATGGTCGCAGCTGTGAAGGAGCTCCTTCTGGTAGACTTAGACATTTACTTTCTGTGTTACCTTCTGTTTCCTGTAGGTGAAGTGTTGTTCCTCCTCTGTCTGGACACAGGACTCTGATTTCTCACTCTAGAACTCTCTATTATTCAAAATAAATTAACGGTAGTATAGGAAACTTATCAAAATGAGTTTCACTTTATTCAAGTAGAATATGAAACAATGGCAATCATGAAAGGAGATAAAGTGTTTGTCCCATTTGGCATTTCTGTTGAAAGCTGCATTGATTAAAATGTTCTGAGTGAGCATTTGGACCTACGTTTCCACTTACAGCTTTCACCAGGCATTTAAAAATTGTTATTTTCTCTCTTCAGTCCCACAAGACCTGACTAATACCAGATTTACCTTTCTTTACTCCATGTGTACACTGTGTTGTGCTGGTAGTGGGTGTTTAAAGCCCTGCTTGAATCCCATTGGAATCAGTGTTGCTGGAACTTATACAGAGAAAATATCCCAAGTGCAGTGAATGTTTAAGTAAACTTTTAATAAAACTATCATGCTTCTACTGCTTTTTAGATCTCAGGCAACATCAGAAAGGAAAATATTTGTGGCTTTTAGGCATATAAGTGTCTGAGAATATAAACTAACTTGAATTTTAGAGTATTACAGATTAAAAAAAAATATATATCTCCAGGGCATTTTCTGTGCAATTTAAGACAAGATTCCGTCAACTGCAACATGAACCTCTGTCCTGGTTTAGGGGACGGTATTGACAGAAAAGAAAAAGGCGAGAGCTTTTCCCCAAAATGGAGAGTGAAAATTCCCTCCCTCCCGGTTTACTATAATTTGGAAATTAAGGGTTTCTCAGGCAAAAGGTATGGGTTTAGGAATAACAGTTCTTTACTGATATATCTACAAGACAAATAAGAACAACATCAGCTATGAGAAAAAAAAAGTCAGAACGAAACTCAGTCTCAGTATTTCGTCCAGTCAGACGCTCTTTCTGCTCCGCACGGTCCCGGTGGAGCAGGGCAGAGTGGCCTTCTCTCTTCTCTCAGTCGCGGCAACTGCAGGAGCAGGCAGGAGGCAGCGGCAGGGGGATCCCAGATAGGAGAAGGGTGAAAGAAAAAACACCTCTGCCCACCGTTAGCATCCCAGTTCTCAGCGCTGTTCTCAGAAGCAGGAAGCTTTAGCAGTGTCGGAGTGCAGGGCCTGGTCGCACCACGGAGAAAAAGAACCTCTCTCCTCTGCGTTCGGGCCGGCGAGCACGAGTGGCCCCTCACAAGGGCAAAGCAACTTACAGCTATTCATGCCCACCCCCTCTTTTGTCTTGAGTAATTAGAAACCAGGGAGTTGCCCGGCCAGGTTCCTTTAACATGCTAATTGGAAAAATTTCCTCCACCAAGGGAAGAAGTAAAAACTCCCCCAACCCCTAACAACCTCTCTTTGGGTATCCTGTCCTGACGCCTTGTTACAAGGCATGTCAAATTTCTACACACGGTACTGGTACCTAAAGTGGGCAGGAGGACTAAGTTGGAACTTTCAAATGATTGGTTTTAGGCTTAATCTTCCTGTAAACAATCCCTGAGACTCTGCACAGGCTCCAAAGGAGTCTTCAGCTGCCAACAGAGTGACTTGCGGGGCCTGTAAGCAACCCTGGAAGCTGCGGTACTTAGGAATTCAGAGCTGTTAGCAGAGGCAAAGGGATCCTATTCTCCACCATTCCAGAAGGGCTGGATTTTGTGATGACTGCTGTGTGGCTGTGATCCTTTAGAGACTTGGGTGCTGCACAGAGGATGCTTCCATTTGTCTTGGGGAGAGGTGATGTGTCCTAAAGTGTTTTTTTAGCTTCTTCAGGGAAACTAAATTCCCTCCGTCAAGTCCATCAGATTTATTTTCAATGGATCAAATGTATTTTGGACTGACTAGGTACACATGCCAACAGCTGTCTAGAGTCCAGCAGGAAGCATCGGTTACACAAGAGCATCTTTTGAGGATATTCTAGTTCAGCTAAAGATTTGATGGTTTTAGTTGCAAAATAGAATATTGAGTTGAAGAACAGCAGAAATATCATTGCACAGAGCCTTGGTTTTTTACTGGAGGAGTCAGGGAGCAGGGAGAATGTTTTGCCAGGTGAAGGATGTGTACAATAGTAACATTTTGGAAAATTTAAGTGATAGTGTGATAGCATCCAAAAAGGTTTGCCATCTGTGGCTTTGATTGGTTGAATGTACATCCACTGAAGTTGACCCTCCCATCCCTACTACGGCATGGTCATCTTTAAATATGATGGACTTGAATAACATTAATGATGAAAACTGCAGAACGTTGAGGCCATTTAATCAGTGAATCCAGATCTCCAAACTCCGTATGACTTTGCTCAGTAGCTCCTGCTTTTTAATGTAATTTTTTTGGTGAGTTTTATCTGTATACATTTGCCTTATGGTTGTAAATATTCTGAAGGGAAAAATAAATTAATGGTGATTACATTTTAAACGGTTACATTTCAGAGAACACATAACATCTAGAACTACTTAGAAATCTATCTCTCAGTTGAAGAAGCCTAAAGGAAATAGAAATAGATTTCCCCCACCCCCCATGTTTATTTCCTGTTTTGTATTGCTTTTATTAAACTTGTATCTAAAATTCAGTTGTCCATTTGGTAAATTCTAGTGTTAGTCAGTTCTTAGATAGTATAAATACTGATTTACTCCAGCAGAGAAGAGAATCAGTTTCTCCAATGTACGTGAAAATGCTCAGTAGAAGATTTTATTCCATAAGCTCATGCACTTCGTGTGCTTTTGTAATGTGTTATACATGGTAAGTGAACCAGGGACACTTAAACAGTGAAAGCAGTTGCTTTATTTCAACACTTAATATCTTCCAGAGTATCCTGTTACCAGCACTAGTAAATATGTCATGCTGAATGCAAACTCCCCAGCTATCTTCAATTGAATAAACAAAAGCTGAGTAAATAAGGCTGTGAAAAACAATAGTCTGCTGTGTTCTGTGAGTGTCCTGCTATATTCATTAGATGCAAAAAGAAGCTAAAAATGCTGTATCTATTACTGTAGGGGAAAAATAAAACTACAAAAGGATATAGTGCTCTGAATTGTATTCCTTTCAAATTCCAATTAACCTTGGAGACTGTTTTTGAGAGCTGTACTCTTTATCTTATATAGCCACCAAGTTAAAGGAAGTGAATAAGGGTTGCTATGTACCTAGGCTCTTTCTTCTGTCATGCTGTAGCTTTACTTTCACAAGATTTAATGTAAAGTCTTCTTCAGTGGACGACTACATCTGCTGCAGCAGCAAGGCAAGTATTATTCTTAGCCAGGCAGGATGCCTCATGGAGAGATAGCATATGGGGGATGTGTATTTTTAGCAGGCTCTGAGCCTATTCCAAACCTGTGGAAATAGATGTGGAGGAAGTGGCTCTTTGACTTAGAATTGAGGGCCTCTTCACTGATCAGTCAAAGAACCTTAAGCACTTTTTGTCATCAGTAGTTTGTTGCAACCTCCCAGTTAAGTAAAAAAAAACTTTGAGTTGAGTTTTTAGTTTTGAGTTTGTTTTGTTGGTTTAGGTTTAGTGACATTTTCTTTTGAACCTTTTAAGACAATCCAGTTTATTGTGACCCTTTGTCTATTGTCCCTTCTCAAGAGATAATTATGGGCTCACTGCAATGGCTTCAGTGAGACTGGGTCATAAATTATTAGTGGCTTGATGTAATGGCTTCATTCTGGTCTATAACATCATCCCTCATGGGCATTGCACGCAGTGGGGTTGGGGAGAGGCTCTCACCTGCCTCAGTTTCTAATTTTTTTCTTTCTTTAATTCATTCTTTGTACTTTGCCTGATTATCCATGTTGCATGTCCCAGGTTAATGCTCTATTTGTGGTTTTGTACACTTCAATCAAATCTCTTGTCCTTTATGTCTGATTCTTTATATTTCCAGTGTCACTTTACCTGTGGGGGTTTTTTGCAACCTGTTTAACATCCAGGTTTGCCATTACTTTTATGTTCTGTTTAATCTCAGTTTTCCCATTTGCTTTGCTAGCAAACCCAACTTAGTTTGTCAGGTCTGTTTTTCCTCTGTTGTTCTTGTTTTCTTTATTGACTTTGACCTGTGAGTGTAGAGATGATCTTGACTCCAGCTCACTCTCTTCTCCAAAGGAATCATTGCTGGATTCATAGCTTGGTTGTGTTCCTATTGCTGGTAGCACTTTCCCATTAGTTTTACTACCTTTGTGGATTTGAATCAACCATCATCATTTTAAAATGAATCATTTTCAAACCTCTAATATTCTAAATAGACTCTTTATTTTAAACATCCAAAGAACGTAGTTTTTCCAGTGCTTCTCTAATTTTCCATGTATAACTGTTGGACTAATTAAAGATACTATTTCTAAGTGTGATCTGCCTACTTACAGAACACCATGGCAAAGCACACTGTGGTATAAATGTACAGTACTAGATGCAATTTTAGTATTGTGAATAAATATATTTAGGGAAATGTAGGAGTCTTTATTTTTAAAATTTTTACATCAAATTTCTAAAATTATTGCACTTATATCTACAATATTGCACTTTCAGTGCAGTAAGTGAAAAAATGAGTATGTGATGATGTATTTTACATACATTTAATGGGGAAGCTAAAGTGTGAATGAGTTCATTTGCTGAAACTTGTGAAAGCAGAATTGTATAGCACAAAAAAAAAAGGAAAATGTCTTACTTAGCAAGATAATTCTTTGAAGGGATTACATTTTCAAGAGGAGAATATGTAATATAGTACAGAAGGATAAAAAATGTATGAAAGGTAACAATACATGCTTACTTCCACATATGTGCCTGGACAAAGCGAATGATTTTAAAGCTAACCCTGTGCTACAAAACAGTAAATTTCTGTAAATAAATGGGGACGTATTAAGTATAATTAAATTCATAGATTGATATGTGGGTTTTGACGTTTACAGCTTCCAAAAGGGAAGTAATTTGGGAAACAGTCTTGTGTAAGGTGGATATTACAGATCTTAAGGGGAAGTCTGTACAGGCATGTGTATGCACACCTGTTTGCTGAAGTCTCAAGAAAGAATTGACTGAGTACATGCACTTCAATGCAGTTGTATGAACTTACCCGCAGACAAATAACTCAGTCTATAGAAAATAGTAACATTTAACAGTGTAGACGATACAAAATTGTTGCTGTTAAACCTGAAGTAACCTTTATACATGTTTTTATGTGTCTGTGCTTGTATCTTGTTTCACTGCTTTGTTTCAGGAAAAAGAATTCTAAAGTGTTATTGATATCTAATTACATTTAATCAGGAGGTAATCAGCAATCTTAACTTCATGATCTTGACTTCTGATAGAAAATTTTATTTTTAGTTTTTATGTAGAAGTTTAGATATCACTAAGGAAACCACACTCAGTGGAGCTTTAAGATAATCTGTTCAAGTGCTTGTTTACAAACTGTTGCTTATCAGGTAACTTTTTCTGCCATCAACACCTTCACAATTTTTTGGTTTGTTGCTTTTCTTTGCATCATTTCTTTATTAAAGGGAAAAAAATGTATGGCAGGAGGCTACCTGTAAAATTTTAAATTAAAATATTAAGATGATGCGATAGGGAACTCACTCCTGAAATTTTAGGTAACAGGTGCAATGGCAACTGCTTTCATGCATAAATTAAAATATTGTCCCTTCCCTTTCTCTTACTTTCCTTTCTTAGGGAAATGTAGCTTTCTGGAAGTCCTTGTGCATCACAGAAGTTGTAATGTCTGGTAGGAATAGTCATTTTGTCAGTACAAGAATGGAATTGCCAGGAATAAACTCCTAGCCTGAAATAAAATACTTGTTACGGGTGCCAGAAAAGGCACCCTGTATCAAGGTATGGAGAAAACAACAAACATTAGGAAAAAGAAGGTAATTTTTGTTTCTCATTTTGAAGTGTAAAGGATTATATTCTGAAGGCTTTGTGTAATGCAAGTAAGATGCTTTTATTGTTTATTTGTCATGTTTGGTACTGCAGGAGACTGCACACTGCTATAATTTGGGAGCCTTTTATAATCTGAGACCGTGTTTCTCATGGATAATTGTTCTTTGTAGGGAGTCTTGTACTTTGAATGTTATGTACAGCTTCACACTCTTCCTTTCAGCACCTGCTGATTTGGTTTTTTTTAATTACATACCCCTTCCCTGTGTAATGCAGACTATCCCAAGGTTTCTTTGGAATAAATTTCCAAAGTTTATCTAATGATACTGTGAAGTTCTTTTATTTTATTCTGTAGCTATAAAATAATCTTATTGTTTTGACTTGAGAGGTTTATAACCTCATATGATTTCTTGTTGCTGTTATCTGTAAATGTCTCTCAAAAGTTTAAGGATCACAAATCTTATTAAATAAACATGCACAGAATCTATTTTATTTAATTAGCAAGGTGTCTAGGTGGCTTAAAACTGTAGAAGCTGTGTTTCTTAATATGTCTATAACTACAATGAGAGAAAAAATGAAACTCTACAGTATTTATTTTGCCTTTTTCTTGTCTGGGCTCTGCCTGCAATTGTAAGAAAAACTTCATCTTGAGGGTAAAACATATCTAAAGAAATATTGGCTCTGAAGAGAATTCTTTAAAGAATTTAAAATACCACTGAGAAATATGAAAATTAATTCAAAATGTTACATTATCTATGGTTTCGCATGGGAACTTTGTGATGGGAATTTCCCTTTAGCAGGATAATGTTTTTCAAATAAATGAATCAGGTAGGAATTTCTGTTAATTATAACTATATTTTTGTATCACTATATTAATTGCTGGATCAAATAGCAGGATTTAGAATAATTAGTCAATACTGTTTTATTTTTCTTAAAATTGCATAATTTTTTTATTATTACTTTGATGTGTAGAGTGTTATGAATATTCTGGAAGCTTGATGTTCATGCACACTTTTATTCAGAAAAGATTTTTTGTGCTGAAAAGGTAGTCTAGGTCAAGGCCACGTGGAGGGCTTACCCATTTAAAGCTGATCTGTATCTGAGTTACTCCATGTGCTAATATAGAGCTTGTTTTAGAGCTTCTTTGAATACTGCTGCATTTGTGGTGAAATAAAAAGTCATGACTTTTGAGTTTTATTTAAAATTTTGCTGAATAAATCCGAAGAAATTGTGTGATGTTTCCTCTGTATGTTGGGAATGAAGAAGTAGAATGCAAACTAAAAAGGACTTTTAAGGAACCAGTCAAATCTGCAGCAGTTGTGCTCTCCGTGCTTTCACTTGTGCTGGTAGCATTGAGAGCAATGAGGCTTGGAACTGAGGAAGAATTACAGGATTGATTAGCTCAATTGCTGATGCACTTGTAAACCCAGTACAGGAAAAATTAACATGCAAATTAGTATCTTTTAACTTGAAAAGAGGGGCATATTGTGCTCTTACTTTAGTTCAGTTTATTTTGGGGTTTGTGCACTGGATTTATGTATATATGTGTGTACATATGCATGTATACATGGGGGTGTTTTATCAACAACTAAATATCTTGTGCATTTCTCCAAGTCTTGGAAATTTGGAACTTAACCTTTAGCATTTCAGGATATGGAAAGTTCTACATGCCTGTCTTGACAGTGAAATTATGAGAAATTATTAACACTCAAAGATTTTTTTCCACTTTTACAGTGTTGGTGGAATTTTGAAGGGGGGTTGGCATAGTTGATTTAAGTCTTGTGCTATGCAGTTATCTATTGAGCCATCTTTTTAACGGAAGAAATAATGGTTGATAACAACCCTAAACACAGGCAAATAGAAATAGACATTTTCTAGAATGAAAATTTTATATAAATTTTAGAAAATTATATGGGAAATATAGAGAAATATAAATAGAGGTGCCTTGCTTTGTTTTTGTCAGTACTTTCTCGCTTTTTTTTCTGGGTTTTGTTTGCTTGCTGGGTTTAACACTAGTTTATGGATCACTTTTACAACATGGTCTTAAAAATATTTGAACAGGAGCAGTGGGCCATAGTCTTGACCAGCAACATTTCTCAGGCAGTTTGGTCTAATTAGAAACATATTATCTGTTTATTTTACTTCTTTAATGTCTGTTTTAACAGAAGATGTAGGGTTGTGGTGTCAGCCCTTGGTTTCCTATGCTCTGAGCTGAGTTTCACCCATCTGCTGATGCTGCTGTGGCTTTGCTTCCTCAGGGTAGTGTCAGTGTCAGGTTACATTGTTCCTTCTCCCAGCAAGGAACAGAGCAAGTGACCCTGGTAATCCTCAGTTTACGATGAGATAAATCAGTCTTTGGTGGTTTTCTAATTGCTCAACTGCTGAACAGTTAACCATCCCACCTGCTCATCACTTACGAGCTCTCTTGAGGCTGATGGAACTTTCCTGCCAAGTTCAGCATTCAGAGTTGCTTCTCTCTGTATATCCGGATTTGGCTCAAACTTTACAAGATACATAAATGTACTTTGCTAATAAGTTTCCTTCTGTGTCTCAAGAGCTTCACCTTCCTCAGGGCTTTAAACTGTAGTAGTCTTTCATGAAGCTATTTTGGAGGAAAAAAAACTCTCTGAAGGAGCTACAAGCAGCTCATTCAGGTGCCCTCTGTCAAGGGCACACACATTTCAATGTCTGGTTAGACAATGAGAGCTTTGCAGAGCAGATATCTTCTTAGGTGCTATCTCTGAAATATCTTTTTTGTGATAAATAAACTAATTTACCTGATGATATGAAGCAAAGCCAAAAAAAATAATCCCCAAACAGCAGCCCACACACTTCATTTGAGAGTGATGGGTGGGATTAATAGGGTGGTGACCTCATCTGATATTAGTTTGTAAGGTGAGCTCTTATCACCAAAACCCGATTTGTTCTGTGCCTTGCAGCAGTACTGGATAAAAGACTCATAGTTTTATTATTCAATAATTTGGCAATTTCTCTGTCTCCTTCCTACTGAGGGTTAATGGTCATCTGATGTGTTCAAGGTCATGGAAACTTTAATTGCATATATTATATATATATATACATACATATATCTATATCTATGTATATATATATACACATACATATATATATATATATATATATATGGATGAAGATATTGATTCTTTCATTAGTAAATTTGCAGATGACACTAAGTTGGGAGCATGTGTTGATCTGTTGGAAGGTAGGAGGGCTCTGCAGAGAGACCTGGAAGGGTTGGATGGAGGGGCAGAGTCCAATAAGATGAAATTTGAGTCCAAGAGCTGAGTCCTGCATTTTGGCCACAATAACCCCCTGCAGTGTTTTAGGCTGGGGATGGTGTGGCTGGACAGTGCCCAGGCAGAAAGGGACCTGGGGGTACTGGTGAACAGCCAACTGAACATGAGCCAGCTGTGTGCCCTGGTGGCCAAGGAGGCCAGTGGCATCCTGGCCTGGATCAGAAATGGTGTGGCCAGCAGGAGCAGGGAGGTGCTTGGCACTGGTGAGGCCACACCTTGAGTGCTGTGTCCAGTTCTGGGCCCTCAGTTTAGGAAGGACATTGAGACACTTGAGCACACCCAGAGGAGGCAACGAGGCTGCTGAGGGGTTTGGAACACAAGCCCAACGAGGAACAGCTGAGGGAGCTGGGGTTGTTTAGCCTGGAGGAGACTTAGAGGTGACCTTACCACTCTCTACAACTCCCTGAAAGGTGGCTGTGGTCAGGTGGGGTTGGTTTCTTTCTCCAGGCAGCACTGACAGAACGAGAGGACACAGTCTGAAGCTGCACCAGGGGAGATACAGGTTGGATATTAGGAAAAATATTTCACTGAAAGAATAATGAAGTACTGGAATGGTCTGCCTGGGTAGGTGGCGAAGTCACCATCCCTGGATGTGTTTTAAAAAGACTGGATGTGGCACTTGGTGCCATGGTCTAGTTGAGATGTTAGGGCACGGATTGGACTTGATCTTGGAGGTCTCTTCCAACCTAGTGATTCTGTGATTCTGTGATATTCAGGGGCTGGTTTATATATACATAAATTACATATATTTCTGGATGATTCTTTCTCATAAGTTTGGAATAGATGATCTGTGAAATTCTTTATTCATCTGTGACTATAGTTTTATAGATAAAAAATCCTCACCAGGGGAGTTTCATTGTAGTAAAGTGGTGACTTCTACCATGTGCCAAGATATAGCTTGATGTATGCAAATTAGTTATCTCTGAAAATATTAATTTTAAGTTCCTTTGACATTATTCATGTTCTTTACAGAATGCAGTTTAGAATACCCCTTGAGCTGATATTTTTTTCCTTTGAACATATAGCGGAAGGGCTAATAATTTAAGATAAATATATTTTTTTCTTGAGGTAGATAGAATGCAACTCAGCTCTTAACGGGCACATCTTTTATAGAAAACATATTTTTAAAAATCCAAAGGAAAAGGAATATTAATGCAAAAAGTTGAGGACCAAGAAAGAAATTAGAGAAAAGTGACTTTAGAGAATGTGAACATGATTTAAAAAGAAGGGTTTCAGGAGCAAAAGAAAAATTCTTTTTATATAATGTGGCCTGATGTGCAGTGAAAGCTATTAAATTGAATATTGATTTTTGGAAAGGTATGACTATGCTGTTAAAATCATAAAGAAAAAAAAAAACCAAAACACTCTACAAGAAAACAATGAGAGAATTGATCCCCAAGGAAAGTTGCAACTGGGGTCATATTCCAGTTGCGGTGTCCTCAAGGGAGTGTCATGGATTCTGTAACTGGCAGAAATGCATTGGGCTGATGATGGCAATCAAATAAAAAATATCCTAGTAATTGCTAGTGAGGGTGAGAATGTGAAGTTAATGATGAAGAATTCCCACCTAAAAAACCTTCAGCAGTAATGAAGTAGTGATGTCCAGTGTGATGAAGGATGAAATGCAAGGTAATAAAGAGTGTGGAGAGATTAGGCCATTTTTCAAGCTGGACAAAAATAAGATAGATGAAAGAATTAATCCCTTATAATTAAAGATGTGCAAATTACTTACTAGGCTAAAGTTTAAGCAATTGAAGTGATTTTTTTCAAAAGCATAATTTAGTTTTCAAGGGGTTATAGAGAATTAACTGGCTAATGAGATTTGTTCTGGCCATGTCATGGAGTGTCAAAAGTGTTCCAAAGTAGGAGATATACTTTCTTCAGATATACACAGAGATAGTTTAACTTCTTCATTCCAAGTGGTGATTTGATTAGTCAAGGTTTATGGAATAGCATCTTTTCAGTTCTAGGAGTGAGAAATCCACTTCATAAGGTTAAGAAGGAGAGATGGGATTTGAGATCCAGAAGGTGGAAAAGTGATGAAATAAAATATGCAGCCAAATGTGCAGTCATATGTACATTATAAGGAATTAAAAAAAGGAAGAAGGATATTTTGCCGATGTATATTGCTTTTCTAAAGCCATTTTGTGAAAGGACCAAACAGGTTGGATCTTTCCTGTGTCACACATTAAGTACAGGTCATCAGCTACTGTTTTGCTTTTCTCAGCACAAGAAATTATTGTGTCTTCCTGCTATGCTATGGTTGAAGCACAGCTTTTGTTTCAGTACCTTCTCCCTTTCGAGATATTTATATCCACATCAACTGTATTTTCAGCCAGCTGTAGGTTAAGAAAAGGAGTTTGCAATGCTTAACTTTTCTTTCTATAGAGCGTTATAAAGCAGAAGTTACTTTTGGTTCAACAGACCAGAAAAGGGTGAGAGTGTATCAGGGCACATGGTTTTACTACTGAGACTAGATCCATACACTATTCTTTCCAGTGGGAATACTTCATGGAAGAAGAGAGACAGCTTTTCAGACCTTGTTCAAAGACCGGATAAAAAATCCCACCAAAGTAACTCTGAAATTGCCCCAGATTCCAAGTCAGAACATCAACTCTACAAGATAAGGTTCCCACCAGTGTTCATATACTTATTCATCCAGTAATGCTTCCTCTGGGTGCTTTGTTACCATCTAACCCTGTCACAGGAAACATCAGAAATCTTTGGTGGCATAAGGAGAGAAGAAGGAGGATGCTGACATGACTAAATGCAGGTGCTCACACACTATCGGACCTCATCCCAACTCATCAGTTCTGTGCACAAATGAATGCATTCTTGTTTTGAGCCCTGATTGTGTGTGGCGAGGGGGACACATTTTAATAGTGTGAAAGGCAGATAACATCTTGTGGCTGCAAGTGGAGAAACCAGGAGATGTGGCCGCAGCTATGAAATGTTGCAAAGCCCAGAAACAGACAATACTGTTGTGCTTATGCATTTTCCTTCACAAACCTAGAGAACAGAAAGTACTATTTATTACCTTGCTCATCACTGCTGGCAAGCAAGTGTTCAGTGGCAGGTATCCTAGAAATTCAATTGATTAGGGGTGGGATTTGGAAATCACTACAGATAATACAAATAATTTAATATCTGTGTAGTTGTGACTAGTGGAAAAAATATGTTGTGGCATAAATCAAGAGACAATAATGCATTTTGTCTCCTTGCTATCCATCCAAGTTTTGTTTGACAAATAATGCTGCTTGCTTCCCTGTGTTGCTTTTGGCATTCTACCTTTTGCCTGTTTGGTGGCTGTTCTGCACACATACTGGTTCCGCTTCTAAAGCTTATTGCTATCTGTAGTGTTTGTTAACTTCAGTGTTTTCCTCATGGACTCCAGATAGTTCATTTTACTTTGTTATTAAATAAATAATGTCAGCTCTGCCAGAGCAAAATCTTAAATAGAAGCAGGGTTCTTTGATTCCTCTGAGGCTGCTATAAAGAGCAGCAAGATAAACTGCATTCCTGTGGATGTGTTCATTTCATGTTGCTTAGCTTACCTTGTGTGAAATGCTTTGACTCCACTGTTCTCCTGCAAGGGAAAGTTTTTAGCTATTGGTCGTCCCGTGATAAAAACAAGTTTTCCTTTGACAGCAAAAGTAGTCTTAGAACTGCTCATCCACCTCAACATGCTCCATAGAGTTCCATCATGTAATATGAAGCTGTGCTTTATTTCTTAGAGGGAGCAGAAAGAAACCTTCTTACTATATTGAATTCCTGAGTTATGAAAAATGTTGCTTTCCCTAATGGAAAACAGAAGTGAATTAGTTGGTTTACAGTTTTAACTATGTAGCTATATTACTATTAAAGATTAAAATGCCTTAAAAGTAGAAATAACCTAGTGATGATACTTTGATGCTTCTTAATACAGATTTTCTTCCTTATTTAGGAAGTGTATGCATCCTTCACTCTGGCGTTCCTGGCCAAAAGTCTATCCTGTGGTGCTCCCAGCATCCATCAGATCTGAACATGAGCAGGGTGAGCTAAAATCTGAACAGGAGGGGCCTTTTTTATTGTCTTTGTGGAATTTCAGACCAGAGATCACATAGAGAGCATAGTTCCATGTTCAGAACAGAGCTCAGTCCAAGCCAGTGGGATTGATTTTTCCTTTGAGCAGTGAAAGCACAGTGTCTTCTACTCTGTTCCTTGCTGTCTTTGTTTTTCCAGTATGTTTAGGGTTTGCATGAGGTCAGGTAAATCATGTACCTTTGTACATACTAAGGAACATCTTTGAAGATTACAGGGAGTCATGTAGGTTCTTTACTGTCTTCTGACATACCCTGTATACAGGCAAAAGGTGCAAAGATGCAGGGAAAAACAAATAGCAGCAAATACTGCAGCATATGTTTTTCTGTAACATTAACACTAAGGCTAAGGATTAAAATAATGTGAGTGGAACATGAGATCTGTCATGTGAAGCAGTAACTGCAAAGAAAGACACTTCTGTCTAGATCATAATGTGGCCAACTTGTAGCAATTTAAATATTTAGAGTAGTTTTTGGAATGATAGCTAATGCTTAAGTTTTGCTACAACTATCCCTAATTATATTCCCTGGGTGTTTGTTGTTCTTGGGGTTTCTTTTGTTTGCTTGTTCTTAAATGAGGTTTTTTGAGTTTCACATTCTGGAAGACGATTCAATCAAATTAAATATCATAAATTAAAGTGTAGAATCACTCTCTATTTTCTGTTGGTATTAAAAAACTATGTTCTAACTGTCCTGTGAAGTCTTTGCTTTAGAAAGTCAGCCTTTCTGAGTTTCTAAAGAACTTTCTTCAGAATTTCTCTGAAGAAATGTATCCCTTCCCCCTGTCTGTTCTGTTAATGGTATTTGAGCAATCCTGCCTACTGACTGGAAAAGCAAATTTGCTTTGTCCTTTATGAGCTGTATTTATCCTTCATGAATATCCACAAAATTCAGCAAGGATTTGGCCAAGAAAGTTAAATCATTCCTCCCAGAGAAGAAATTTGTAAATCTGGGAGGGTGATGCTGTTTGTACAAGATCTAAAAGCAGCTTTCAGAATTTGCTAGAGAGGTTTGTGTAGCTTTAAGTAAGGAGATTATGTAAAATGCTGACTAAAGCTGAGAGCTTGCAAAGGCTCTGCCTAGCAGAAAATTAATAAACAGCTTTTGAGTTCTCCCAGGCAAGGACTTCTCCCTATAAGATATTTCGTTTTCCTTGTTTGGCCATTAGTCAGCCCAACTTTCCTCATTTCATCTGTGTCAATCCTGTGTTCATCTTTCACTAATACTTTAATGATGGGCTTTCTTTTGGCTTGAATATTTTTTTCTGGGTATTCATTTTATTCTCAAAGCACTAGAGCATAACATCCTTACCCTTATATCAATCTCACTTAATGAAAAATAAAAGAAAAGTATTTGAATTTGTGTTTAGAGGTTCATTTAAAAATTCATATGAAAGAAAACACTTGTGATGGGTTTGGTTTGCTTTGGGTTTTTTCTTGGGATGGTTTTGCTGTTTGAAAAACTGATTGTATTTTTTATCTCAATACAAGGTGATAATAAAAATGAATTCAACTTGAAGTAAAAAGTTGGAGGATAAACTGAAGGATTCTTTCAAAAGGGCATCAATATCAGGGATCCTATTCTATTTCTTAGCTTTACAAGATTATTTTGTGTGGGAGAATGGATTGTAAAAGAATAGAGATAGTGCTGCAGGCAATCTTGCCCTGATAAGTTGCAGCTGTATAAGACAGGTAAACAGCATTGAAGGAAAAGAAACAGACTGTTCATGTGTAGTGACCAATCACAAAAGAGTAAAGGGGCACACAGGTGTTATGCATGTGAGAGGGGCATAAAAGGTTGTACTGGGGACTAGCAAAGGGCTGATGCTTGAAACCATTCATAGGATCAACTGTGTGTCTTCTGTAAAATGGTGAACCCCGATGTGATGCTGAGGTGATTTTAAGACAGAGAACTGTGGACCAGAGAGTAGTGGTCTAGCAAAGCAGGTGGACCAGAGAACCTGAATGTCCAGATGAGACAGAAAATTAAGAAGTAAGGGATAGTTCATCAAAAACCAAGACAATGAGGAATGCCTGACATTTAATATGCTTGCAAAAATCAGGAGGAGAGGAAGACTAGTTGTGATAAATGGAGCCAAAACTTATAAACAGGGTGAGGAGTGCAAGGCTACCAGTGATGAGTGATAAATCCAAAACCCTAAACCAGCAAGAACTAATTTCATGGTCTGGAATGTACCCAAAAGGCTAAGGCACATGCTCCAGAGACAAAGTTGAAAAGTTCAAGTGCAATGAAGAGTTTGAAAGCCTTCGTCAGAGACCCCTGAACTGGGGAGGCACAGGCACAAGAGGACTTTTGGTTCATTTTAATACAAAGCGTGGGTAGGCAGGGCTAGGACATGGATGTGTATTGGGCATATTGTGTCATCCCAGGTTTTCAGAAAATAAATAGAGCAGTAGTTTAAAGTTTTGGTGTGCATGCTTTGGGAGAAATTATCCCCCTGCACCTCAGAGCTGAATAAATGCATACCTGCTTTATAACTTTCATTTTTCACAAGTTATAGAGTCCTTTCCATGTTTCATAGACATTTTATGAAAGTAGAGACACTGGGCCCTAGATGAGCAACTGGAAAACTTAATAACAGGGGCTCATCTATCAGCAGAAGAAAAATATATTTTGGACATTCTGCTGTGAATTTTGCAGAGGAAATGTGTTAAGTGTGTGACCCTACACATCTTGCTCATTTGGCATAAACGGAATGGTGTGAGAGTGAGTGCACAGACTGCCTTTCTTGTTAAAAGAAGCTTGGGAAAAAGCTATGAGGGGAGGCAAAATAGCTGCAGGGTTGCAAAAAAGAGGTGACCTACCTTGAAGAGAAGAAACCATGCTTGAAACCATCGATGGTGTCAGTCATGTGTCCTCCATCAGTTTTGGACTTCAAGAAGTGCGATTTGAATAAACAGCTGTATGCTACCAGTGAAGATTTTGTCCTGCAGCTTCACCAGCATGTTTGAGTAGGATCAGTGAACAGGTGATGACCTGGGATATCTCAGTTTATACCTGCCTTGCACTTTGAAGGTCAGATTCTCACATTTCATTACCATATTTTAGCTATCTTGTTAATAAGCCACCGTACTGTACAAAGCGTCTGTTTTGTTGAATGAAGTGGCTTGAAAAACACACTACCTATAAAAATCAAATTGGGCCCCATTCTGTTTTCAATGAGGCTTAGAAAAAGAGAAGTTCTCTTGAAGTAAATGGCTGTTATAAGCATTCTCAATTCATTATTGAATGTGGTATATTAGAGAAGCATGGATATAAGAACTACCTTCTGATCATACTTCTTACATAGCAGACTAGTTTGAGTGTACAGTCTTTTTTTTTTTGTTAGCTTTCCTGACAAACATCAAAGAAACAAATGTTCCTATAAAATTCTATTTGTAGAAAGTGTATAGAAAATATGCCTTATTAATCCAGAGCCACTGAATCAGTTGTCAAAGAAAACAGCTGTGAATTCTGATAATTGCCTAATTAATCTAATGATATATTTTTCCTATCATGATCTATCTCATACATTTCTGCACTGGATTTAAGTTCTGCAGCTGATTTGTTTTGATGCTGGTTTTGGATAGTAATTTTGAAAATTGAAATATACCTAGGCGTATTCATAAAACTGAGAAGGTAAAGGTAATTTTCCAATAACTATTATTCTCAGTAAATATATGGTAATAAAAGGTCTCCAGGATATGGGGATTTATTATTCAACTGGTAGATTTCTAATTAATTACCTGAACTTGGTTAACTGGTATTTCTTCTTTCCATCATTTTTCTACCTGGGTGGAGAATATACTGGAGCATTGAAATGGGAGGTGGCAGTCTTGGGAAATTAGGTATTCTTCCAGCTCCAAGGGTGGTCAAACTACATACTGCTGGTTTGGGATAATTAGCCTACTTTGTATAGTTATTCTGATACATTTTTCTTAAGCTTTGATTCCTGGCAGTTCTGTAGTCATGCAAATCACAAAACAGAGCCTCAAATGTATCTCCCCAAAAGAGCTCAGAACAAATTAGTCTATGAAGCATACATGTGTGGATAATCAATTAAACTAATATAGTCTTGATTTAAAACAAAACAAATAATTAAACACATACGGCATTTTATTGCTAAAATATTGGCTAAAGGAAAATAGTGCAGTTAAAAATACACTACTAATAGATAGCTAGTGTCATTTTGTAGCATTTATTTCATCTCAATTTCAACTTTGTTATCAGTCAGTGAGTAGTATAAATTTCCAGAGACTAAAAGGGAATTGGGAAACAAATAGTTGGCAGCAATTAAAAATTTCCTTTTCTTAAAAAAAAAAAAAAATAAGAACAACTTTTTCTCCTGCACTGTCTGTAAACCTTTGAGGAGGACCAAATATGGTGTAATAGTTCCTCTTGTTTGAGCAGAAAAAATTACTAGTCATTACTAGTCATCTTTTATTTCCTGCTCTATCCAGAGAATTGTCAAATAAGAATGATTTTATACATTAAGCAGATTCTGACACTTCGATTCCCCATAGCAGCATTGTTATAGAATTTGTTTCGCTTCTACCTAAGCTGTGTCTTTTTGAGAAGAGACATAGCTTTGGAATCTGTAATCTCATGTAATTTGAATCTTTCCCCTTGTCCACTGTTAATCAATCTTTGCTGACAGGTTTGGTGACTTATGCCATATATTAATTTGGAAAATATCTCACTTAAATAACAAACAGCAGAGGCAAGGATGATAGAGAGACTGACGTGAGAAAAGGCATGTTTGGGGGCAGGGAATCTGAGTCTCCAGTTTTGGATTGTTGTCTTTCAATTAACCCCTTGTGCTTCAGGTGTCTGGTATGTAAGCAAATGTGACAGCTATTTAATAATTGAATTTGTACTGCAATTTCATTTTTTAAAGCTTATTTTAAATGCAGATGAAATATAAGTGAAAGAAATCTTAACCTGGACAATTATAGAGGAAAAGTTGAAAGTGGTATCTTCCAATAGAATGATTAAAGAACCAGGAACATAGGCTAATATCTCAGTGATACTGAATTGTAAAAATATTGATGCATCTTAGGGACTAGAGGCAATGAAAAAAAACCATGTGCAACTCATTCCTACTGTGTCTGTGGAAATGGAGTTGTTTCTATACAAGAGGAAATGCTGATAAAAAAATTATTTTTCAAAGAAGAATAACTCACTTGTTTCATTAAGGATTTTCCATGTTAAATTAGTGTTCATGCCACATAGTACTCTTCTTGATACCTAAGATACAAATATGCTAAAATTATCTTGTCTTGTTAAATGGAAGCTGTTAAGCCATAATGACAAGATTGGCTTAAGCAACTGGTACTTTAGTGAAATGAGAATATTTTGGAGTAGAGCAGTCTGAAGTCAAGATTAGATCGTACTATTTCCTTCTTTGTCACCAAAGAGCTGATGTGTTAGGTTTGAATGATTTCAATGCAACAATGAAGCTTCTATTTAATTTCTATAATCATAACTAGCAATAGTGATTCAGTCTTGCTGCAGGTTTTCTGGAGGGAAGCATAATATATTTATAACCTAAATGCAACTATAAATCTGCCCTTCACTGTCACAGTTTTCTTCCCCTGAAAAAATAATTTGTAAGGTGTTTTGAAGGCTGTGGTGCATTTTGGCCCCTCCTAACATTTTTTTGGTGTGAACCTTCCAACAATTATGTGCCAACTTACATTTCAAAACACGAAGCTGATTTTTCTGTGCTTTTAACTTTCTGACTTGTTTATTCAGAGTATATGCTAACAGGACATGGATTTTGTTGTTTTTTTTTTTTTACTTTATCTTCCTAAAGTGTATAGTTTAGTGATGTCCTGAACTTGGTAAAACTATGAAATATTTCTGTTGTTTTAATGCTGAAAATTGGAAAAAGAAATTATATCTGAAATTATATCTATAATGAGGTTTTTGGCTTTTTGACCACTTTGGGAAACTTTCCTCCTCTTTTAAGGAGGAGGAAAAGAAAATACCTTTTTAGTCATAAGTCATCTTTTTTTATACATCTTGCGTGGTAGACGAGTAGGTCTTTGTGGTTTTTAAAACTTTTCTAGCTGTATTTGGTAACATGCTAAATATCATCATCCTCTTTGTGCTTTTTGATGCATCTGATTTAAGGTTACCTAGTTTATTTTAGCTACATACTCTTAAAAGGAGCAGCGAAAGGAACCCTCTAGGGCTTTTTCAAACAATCTAAAAAGCTGTACTCAGTACAGCACCTGAAATACCATTCCTAATTTGACCATGGGTCAGAAAACTCTCAGCCTTGGAAACTTGAGTGGCTTCTATAATTGAAGTCAGTGCAGTCTGGAATGTTATAAACCCCTTAATTCAGGTATCAAAGTTACACCTTATTGTTTACATTAATAATAAAGTACTGGATTTTATATACTTATTCTCTGATTTCTGAACTTCAGCAATTAATTTCACTCAGTTATTCAGGATTGCTCTTTGTCCAGAGCTCAATTGCTATGAATGTTTATTGAATCTATTTCTTACATGGAAATGAAAAACTGTATTTCCTCAGTTGTTTTCAGATGCTGGTACTTCAACGAGAATGCTGCCTGCCATGTCAGCTAAGCAAAATTTGACATAGAAAACTCTCCTTCTTTGTCAGGCAAAAGATGGCATTGGAGAAAATTTAAACGTTATCTTGAATGTGATTGAAGAATTAGTTATTAGATATATTTTGGAACTCTTAACAAAAGCATAGAGAGCAGTATCAATGGAGCTGCTCGTGGAGAATAATCTTTTCTCTGCAGGAACAAAGACATGCAGGGAATTGTCCAAGAAGAAACTGCTGATTGAAGTGTTGGCTGATAATAACTTTTGTGTATGCTTAAATTATGCCACTAACACCCCTTTCTGTTCAAAACCATCTGCAGGAATTGTATATTTGTAAACAAATACAAATTAAGATAATTTATTAATTCTTTGTCTCCCATCCCCTCTTTATTTATACTAGAAGTATCCACTTCTAAGCTTCCAACCATGTTAACCTCTGAGCACTGAGACAACATTTTAATTGGCTTACAAGTATGATTTGGCTTTTATCCTTATATAAAACGTGAATGTTTTGAAATCTCATTCATGCTAGGAAATACAGTACCCAGACGCTTTCAGGATTAAGTACGGTGTGTTAACTTCACTGAGTGCAGATGTGCAGGGAGTCCTGTAAATTAGGCACACTCCTTGTTCCAGCCAGCGTGGACAAAAGCTTCCACAGGGAGAGGACAAGAAGCTGGTGTGAAAAGTTATTCTGGATATCTGTGCCAGCTCTTTGCAGCAGAGCACATGCTTAGTGCTCCCAGGTGAATAGCCAGGCTTTAGAATCGCAGAGGCAGTAAGTACTCTGGGCTTAGCAATTAGCACAGGAAAGTAGAGCTGTATTTTATGTGGAAATACAAATGAAAGGTTGGTTAATTGAACTTCTCCTAAGTGCCAAACACAGAGCAGTACAGAGAAGCATCCTGTCAATACATGTTTAACACTATCAGAGAAGGAAAGTAGAGAACATCCTTGCGAGCAATTACCTGTTAAGCTGGAGCACTGCATCTACCAAATCTGTCTAGGTCTCTATGAATTAGAACATCACAGCTGAGTGGTTTTACTAGATCTATATCTTGAGTTGAAAAGATTAAGTGCTTTACATGTGAGCTAGAAAAAAAATGGCAGCAGCAAAAAGATTCTTAGTAAAGTTTTTGTCTGTGTCCTTTCCTTTCTTAAATGGAATCACTTTACTTTCTTTTCCTTTCAGTCCAGGCTCATTATATAGCTTTTGTTTCCTAATCCTCAATGTTATCAGAAACTTTTTTGCTAGATCCATTTAAATGTATTTGTACGTCTAACAAATTTTCGTAATAAAGCCTGACCTAATCTAAAGTCATAAATGTCCCACTACTCTTTTTTATATGAAAAAAGAAATCTTAGTGTATCATGATATATATAATATGCATGTAAGTAATCTGGATAATGTTGATAGTTAGGAGGTGTATATATATATTAAAATAAGGGTTAAAACATACTGCTGCATGACATCTGCCCACACAGGCTCCCTATTCCCTCTAAGCTGACACCCACTCCCCACCTCAGAGCACGAGCCCTCTGTGTTGGAGAGGTAAAGATGGTTCCTGAAAATGACCCACTGGAGGTGAGGAAGCCCCTGCAAGAGCCTCCAGTTCAAGAGGTTTGCTGTTGCAGTTCACAGAGCTCGAACAGAAAATGATAAAATTGGCAGAAATGACATCTCCCAAGGTCTGTTGGGATGAAAAGTGCTGAGATGAGACCAGAGCTTCATCCTGGTGTATCCTCAACCTAAGGTAGCAGAACTTGGTAATGAAGAGCCTGTGGCTTATTGAACTGTGAATCCATCTGTAGTAAAGTGACACAGGAGAGTTGATGTCACTTGCCTGCAAGCTTTGAGCAGCAGGAATTCTGTTTCTTCCCTTCCTGGGATCTCTGAAAAATGAAAATTCAATTCATTACAAGCTGCTTGTTCCAATATGTGTAGGAGATTCAGTGCAAGTTGCAGCAATAACTCTAGAAAAATAATCAGAAACTTCTGATTATATGCACATGAAATTAGGTCTCTTTTTTTTGTTACCCTTTTACTACAAATCAAAAGACTGCTCTGAAGAATACTTTGTTTTGCGTTAAGATTGCATTGTAATTTTATGTTCTCATTTTGACATTTCATTTCATGCTTCCTATTTTTTAATATTTGAAAGTCTTTGTGATTTCTTTCCCATATTTTCCTTATATGCATTAAAGTCCACAAATTCATACAACCTATTGAAAACCCTCTGTATGACTGAGGATATATTTACTTGAAGTTGCAATGCTAATGTATCCTTAGCAAGAAAAAGCACAAGTCATACTCTTGAGATTCCTAACTCTGTACTTGATTACTTAGGTTGTTGGTGGTACTTTGAAAAAAAAATCAATAGCATTAAAAAATTTTGCTCAGGATACAAACAAACAATTTCAGCGAGTTCTACAAAGTAGATTTTGGTACTGCCAATATTTTTCAATCTCTGATCTCTTAAATCCTGCTATTTATTGTTACAATAAACATAGGTTGGGGTCCCCACACCCAATGAAGCAGATATGACTGCTGACATTGTGCAGCAGTGACACAGGATAGTGAGCGTGCAGAGGCTATGGATCCACTTCTTCCATGTGGGGAATCAATCAGGTGTTAGATACTTTGTGATATCATTTACATCATTTGTATTTTACCTGGAGAGTGCTGTGACATGTGCATAATCTCAATAAAATGTGATCTCTGGAACTTGGCTCATGCACCACCTGTCTTGGTGCCAGTGGGCAAACAGCAAACTTCTGAACCTGTCACCAATTCCTACATTGCAGGGGCCACCTTCACAGGTAATACATGTGCTTTGCATGTAGGAATAGCAAATGAGTGCACCTGCAATGACTACTGTCATTTCAGACCTCTTTTTTGGGGTTTTTACCAGAGGATTTGCAGTCTTTCACTTGCAGTCCCTCTGCAAATTAAAAACTGTATTTTGTTATCCATCTTTTTTGGGAACCATAAACATCATATTCTTCTTCTCTGATAGATGAATACTCCGATTTTAAGGGCTTGCTTTCATTTTTCAATATGCTCATGTTGTTCACAACAGTATCCTCACCAGACATATGTGTTGAAACTCGCCCTCTAAACTTTTCTGGCAAAGCAATATCTCCAGAAACAAGTTCAGTAAAAACTTCCTTTCCCAAATTAACCACTGTGTTTTGAAGGTACAGGTGGTTCAAGGGGATTACTTAGCACAATGTTCATGTTCTCTCCCATCTGTACTATTGATGTGGGAATACTGTCTCCACCCTCTCCTGCTTGCCTTTAAGTGTGCTTCTTAAGACTTCTTTTAACACAGGAGATAATCAGCAGAAATACCTTCTGAAAGCTAGTGGAAAGATCACCAGTGGAATGAGTAGATATTAGCTTTATCAGACATCCACTTGACTTTCAAGAGAGAAAAGAGCAATGGTGTGGTTGGTGGCTGTGAAACTCCTGCCAGACCAGGTTGTTGTGGTTTGGGACAGTGTTTTACTCTGTGACCTGTATGAGTAAGAAGGCAAGTCTGCAGCGCTGCCATCAAATACCATTTCCCTTTACATTGCAATTCATCCCATTAAGTACAACAGGTACTGCATCACAAATGGGTTATATTTAACGTTCTATGATAGGGGTATTGAGTGGTGTGAAAGATACCTCCAGATCAGCTCAGCTGGTTAGAGCACAGTGCTAATAACACCACAGTCGTGGGGTAGATGCCTGTACAGGACACTCATCTATGAGTTGAACCTCATGATCCTGATGGGTCCCTTCAAACTCAGAGTATTCTGTGATCTCTCCCTTTTTTCGTGTGTAAGCTCAGTGTCTCCCAAATCATGTACAAGTACTAAGTAGCAACTGCATCTAGTTTACAGCACCTTATGTAATTAGGACTTCTACTATCAGTGTGAAGATCCTCAGTCAGAGGATGACTTCAGCACTGTGCTTTAGTGGGGAGAGGGAAGTGAGAAGGAGTTGTGTGAAGAAACATGCTACCATTCCAGTTTAATTATAGATAATGTTGAACAGCCAGTGGTTTTGTATTAGACTTGATTTACTTGGTTTTTTAAATTATGAATGAAGTGTTACTCACTGTTCTGGGGCTGGAGGAAATGCAAAGTGGATTGAAGTAATTTCCTGCGTACAAACTTTTGTCTTTAACTACTATTTTAATTTTTTCCCCCATTATGTGTAGCAGGCACTGGTTTGACATCAAATTTATTCAGCTTACTATGATGTGTGGTTTCAATATACAGACTATCCCAGTGGGCCCTATTTGTACATGCCATCACAAATTATTTCAACTGAGCGTGGCTCTGATCTCAGTCTGTGCCAAATGAGTGTGTAGATAAATTTCCAAAGATACTATTGGATAGATTTTGTACCAGCCATGACTTTATGTCAGTGTTGGTCGCTGAAATCTGTGTTGAAGTGAATGAAAATTTTAGTATTTATTTTGAAAAAGGGTTACCTAAACAAAATTTATTTTGAAATTACTGTGTAGCTTTTCTCTGTCTGAGTGTTATGGCTGGTTGTGTTATATTTTAAGAAATTGTTCTGTGCTTTTGCCTATGGAGCTCTGGCTGAGGATGTGTTTTTATGGAGAAGACTGGACTGCATTCTTTATTGCTTTGTTTCTTTCTCGTAGTGATGCTTATAGAATTATATTTTTATTATCTATAGTTGTAGGTTTAAACATTAAATTATAGGGATTTTACTGGGATTTGAGAGGCTGGTAAATACCTAAGGTAATAATAAGATGAGCTTGTAGGAGTGCACTATTGTCAAAACAGGCAGTGAATGCCTGTATAGACTGTTAGAAAGCAAGAACTGATTGTGTTGTGGTTTGCTCTATTTTTTTCCTTAAGGGAGAAAACACTTAACTGGATACTTTCCTTCAAAGTGAAACTGTTAGATTAATATGAAGGCATTGTTTCATAAATACTGAAAATTTGAAAAGGCCCCCCCTATGACCAGCCAATGGAAAAGACTGAAAATAGCAAATATCTGATTATCCTTCTCTATTGAAGCTGGCCCCTGAGCTTCTAGAATAAAGAAGCTCATGTACTCAAAAAATAAAGTGCTATTGCTGTGCCTCATTTCTGTAAGGTTAAAGTAAAAATGAGGTTTTTAATGTTGGAGTTTTTTAATTACTTTATAGTGTTCTTTATATGGACTGACCAATAATTCTTCAAAGGATACACATCAAAATAAGTGTTTTTATTCTGTATTGATACTGTTGTTTGTTTAGCTGCATGTCTACTCTATGCCAACCAGAAAGCTTACAAAATAATTAAATTTTCCTGTTATGACCTAATGTGCAAGGTTGTACAATATTGTTGAGTGGCTTGTGTACCACTTTTATTCATCCAGGCTCATCGCTTACATTGTATAATAAGAAAATGAGAAGTTCCCACTGTGGGAGACCACAGTCTATATGGCAGTTTTGAAATGGTACCTCACTGAAAAATAATAAAATTTTAGACATAGTGATATAATGCAAAACATAGTGTTGGCACTGATTGACTGGGAGGTGAACAATTAGTTGGAATGAGACAAAACTCTTCCCATGTGTTCTGAATGAAACCTAGGGCAGAGAGATCCAGCACAAACCTTTGACCCCATATATGGGTTTCTATCCCAGAGATTTGACTGGAAATGTTCTTCCCATTTAAACATTCACAAGTACCACTCTCCCCTTGCTCAGGAATGAAGGCGAATTCAACCTAACATAGGAGTCCTGTGTGGTGACAGATGATGTCAGAAGGCAGATTGATTTTGTATAACAGAAGAATGCGAAGATGCCATTTGTTAACCAAGAGTTTATCTGTATTTCTCCTTTTTATGTTTGGAACCATTTGCAAGTAGTGAAAGCATGTCAACATGATAAACACTTGTTTTGGCCTATCCATGTTACTCCTAGTGACTGCTTAGTGCTATTCTGTGTTTTTCCCACATGGAGTAGCTCTGGTCAGTTCTCACACCACCTGCAGATGTGTTTGTCCTCTTCTGTGAGGACTGGAAATAGTCTGTGGGTCTACTACTATGGCTCTGGCCTCTGTGACCATGATGATCGTAAATGCAATTCAGGAGGCTGCACAACCCTAAAAAACCCTGTTGACTCAATATGTCTCTAGGAAAAGACATTACTTTCTGTTGGTTTAGTACATGCTGCTAGTGGAAAAAAAAGATATTTCTAGTCGCTAAAAAGCAGGTGTATTCACTTAAAGACCTTGTCATCAAGTTTAGAATATCCCTGTGTAATCATAAGTGTGTGTTTTGTGGCAACTACTTCTCTCTGCTAAGAGCAGTGGGAATCTGGAACAGGATACTCCCAGGTCACTGTTCAAGGACCTGTCTTAGAGCTAAGGTAGGTGCACAACACAGTTCTCACAAATTATAAAGCTCCAACTTCCCTGAGAGCTGTTCTGCCATATAGCAGTTGCCATGGATATCAAATAGTTGGTCTGCAATAAACTTTGCTTCTGAATGTCAAGCTGTTTAAATGCTATATAATCATCATTTGGGAGATAAAAAACTTTCTTTAATAAGTGCTGATTGTGACATGTTAATTTTGAAAATAATAACCATGGGGTGAGTGTGTAAATTATCACTTTGCAGACACAGTTTTTGCATTAAGACAATTATTCAAAGCCAAAATAGCAGATGAATTAGCAGATATGTAAGCCCTCAATTAAATGCTGCATGGTTCTATTTTTTGTTTAAAGAAATATTCTTTTAGTGCTTC
Organism: Catharus ustulatus; assembly: GCF_009819885.2. Classification (NCBI taxonomy): domain Eukaryota; kingdom Metazoa; phylum Chordata; class Aves; order Passeriformes; family Turdidae; genus Catharus; species Catharus ustulatus. Next base: position 5,654,158 of record NC_046235.1, on the reverse strand, counting down.
TAGCTCCAGAGAATAGTTAGCTTTATTTTTTTAATTTATTTTTTAAATGTTTTTTGAATTTTACTAATAAAGGAGTTTGGGTTGTTTAACACATTCTCAGGAGCCTGTGCTCCAAACTTTGCCCTCCAGTTGGGATTACAGTATCAGTAATTGCTGCCTCATGTTAACATTTATTTAAAGCTGCTGATTTAACATTTAAAAATTCTGAGGTTAATGGATCTGTATTCACAGATCCATTAACCTCAATAAAAACAAATGGGACCTTTAGTGAACTAAAATAAGTGCAAATCAAGGATACACTTTCACTAATACTTACTGATAGCATTTAGATTGTACTGTTAAAATGTCAGGTCATAAAAAGGGCTAGTAATGTACTAATATTCAAGGTGAATTTCAGTGTTTTAGTCTCTTATGTGACCCAAGATAAGATAGTTTAAGATTAAGCAAGTTCAGTGTTCTAATTGCAGGATATTCTGGGTGGTTTGCTCTATAAATGGTATATTATTGGGGCTGAGCTGGGTTTGCATGAGAATTAATTTGGTTTAAATGTAGATTCACTAATGACCATATTTGTCTAATTATTATAGTGTAGTTAAATTACAAACATTTATCTTATTATATATAAAAATTGAATTCTAGCTTGTAGCACAGGAGAAAACTCCAATATTTAAGAAATTAATGAATAAAGAATCCAGTGTATTTTCTTAGAGGTTCTTTCATTTAGTCCTTATATTTAATTTAATATTGCTGTAAAAAAACATATGGAGATCTAAAAGAATAGTTTAGAAATCAAGGTCTCTTCCCCAGTTCATCTCCTGCATCATAATACAGCAAATTGCTTTTACAGTAGGTGTATACAGAAATAGGAAGTGTTAATCCTGACTGGAATTCAGTGACACAGACATATTTGCTTTTGTGGGAATGAGTTGATTCTGCAATAAACATGTGATTACATCTCTGCTCATCTTCAGGTCTTGTTTACCAAAATTACGTTTTCTGTCAAGGTCTTAAATATGTATTAGATGCACTAATACACAGTTCAGGATGTTGTAAAGTGCTCAGTGCTAACTCCATACTTGTGCTTGAAGAGTGAGAGCATAAAATACCAACAAATGTGTGTTTGTGCTGTGCTATCCTGTGTATAGTGAAACTGATTATACCTGCTAATGATAATATATACTACAAAAATATTGTCGTTTTAATCATGCAAAAAGGACAGGTGGGAAATAACCCACCAGAGAATTTTGAAGAGCCTTATATAGGGAGTTTAGGGTTATTTTATACTGAACCCAGAGTAGATGGGTTGATATAAAGGCAATTTAGTTATATGCATGCAAAATTTTAGTGGATAGTTGTTAAAAATCATATTTTCTACGTGACAAACACTTAAAGGAAGAATGTGCAAAGGTACATAATTCTTTAGAAGCCAAAGTCTCATGTAAAATACACATTACCAACATTCTTCAAAAGAGTTTTAATGGCTTCATTTGCTGTTTCAAATAAGAGTGTGATATATTCTTGCATGGTACACCATAAATAAAAATGGGTTTGAATATTTTCTTCAGAAAATCAACTTAAAAATGGGCAGAATATTTAAGAGGGTAGTTTGAGTCCTTTTCCAAGAATGTGCTACTTTTACTTCAGGTTTCTGCTAATATTATTAAAGTCTTTACAGTACAACACAGGCAGAACTGTAATCTAAACTGGGATTCTCCTAGAGCTTGTTACAATTCATAGTAACCCACTATTTATGTTTCTGCTTTCAAATGTAAATATTGATTATCCTGTATAAGTCACAACAAACAGGTATGTATTAAGATCTAGTAAGAAAGAAAACTAAGAAAAAGGAAAAAATCACTGTGAAAAGTCCACAGATATCACAGAGTAATATCTTTCCAAAGTGTAAGTGTAGAGCAAACTAGATTATAGTTGTCAAACAAAAGAGGTGAAAAACTTAGATGTACTGCCATAATATGTGTTTTGATAAATAGAGCCCGCCACTATTTAAGAAAAACAGAGAAAAGCCATTTTTATAGTACAGTAATTTCACGAATACAAGCCGCACCAATTTGACCAAAAGTTTGGTGGAAACCCGGAAGTGCGGCTAATATTTGAGGGCGGCTAATACATGAACAATATTCTAAAAGCTGCCAACACGGAAGTGAGAGCCCGCGGCAGCCCCAAGCCAAGCTGGAGCCCGGCCGGCCCTGGCTGAGGTGGGAAAGCCTGGCAGAGGCGGGGCCAGCAGTGTGGGGGGTGGGCGGCAGAGCCTGAGCCAGCAGGGCGGGGCAGGGGGGCGGCAGAGCCCGGGCCAGCAGGGCGGGGGAGCCCGGGAGAACTGGGGCTAGCAGTGCAGGGGAGCATGGCAGAAGCAGGAAGGCCGGCGGGTGGGGCTGCCTGGCAGCGGGGGAAGCCCAGCAGAATCGGGGCCAGCAGCGTGGGGGAGCCCGGCGGTGCGGGGGCCTGCAGTGCCGGCCAGGGCGAGCAAACGCGGCGGCGGTGCAGACGGGAGGGGGCGGCCGGCGAGCCTGGCAGCGGCAGCAGCCCTGCCGGCCTGGCGAGCAAACATGGTGCGGGGCGGCCGGCGTGCCTGGCAGCGGCGGCGGCGGCTGGCCCGCTGGCAGGGCAAGTAAACGCAGCGGCGGGACGGCCGGCGTGCCTGGCAGCGGCGGCTGGCTCGCTGGCAGGGCGAGCAAACGCGGCAGCGAGGCGTTGCTGACGGGAGAGGGGGGGCCAGTGAGCCCGGCGGCGGCTGCAGCACCACCCGGCCGGCCCCGTCGGCAACCATGAGCGGGCCGAGCCTTCCTGGCCCCGCCCCGAGCCAGTAAAGCCCACTATGCCGTGATCCTGTTACTAATTGGCCAATTTGTGAAAGCTGCGCACGGATTCTCGCTACGAACGAAAGTGCGGCTAATATTCGGGGTGCGGCTTATCTATTGACAAAGACAGCAACATTGTCGAGGCACCGGAAGTGCGGCTTATACTCCGTGCGGCTTGTATTCGTGAAACTACTGTACTTCTCTATTTAGCAAAATAGACAATGTCCATTTTCTACTGCTCTGATTTCATTTCAACGCATCAAATGGATTGGATTCTCATACTGGAAACCAAGACGCATTCCTTTGTGAATTGGAACAAATTAGGGACACTAATGCCCTGTTGTCCTGTCATATTTCTGCCTTTCTATGAATAGTCTTGTGAGAATTTACTATTACATCTAGGACAACACTTTAAACAAAATTTAATGGAATTTTCCATCTGCTAAATTTTATTAGCAGTAATACCAAGCAGATTTTGGCGGTGGAAATTTTTCTATTATCTCTCAAAATTGGATGCGATGCATTCTCCAATTTGGCTGATTGAATCTTAGAAGTATTTTCTTTAATCAGTATAAGGTGGTTTTAAAATCTTCAATTGCTCTCTCAAATATTTTTGAAATTGTGTATTATTATTATCATTATTATTATTATTATTATTATTATCATTATTATTACCACCAGGCTATTCCTGTATTTCTGTTTACCTGGATATCTATCTTTAAGGTTCCTTTAAAAATCCCATTCCAAATTCTGAATTGCGGAGCCATAAGTGGTTTCCAAAGCTATTGTTGGAACTATGTTATCTCTAAGAGTATTTGAAGCATCTGCTAAGACTTCTTCACTACCTTGGAATCAAGCCTTATGTGTACCTACTTTGCATTTAAATATAAATCTTCTTACTTATACCTCTTTATTTAATGGTTGGTCATGAAAAAACTTTTTGGAACGATAGCTATCGTTTCCATGCTGTGGAATTTTAGCCAGAATGGCAAGCTGTTTGAGGAGAAACAATACTTTCTGGCAGGTGGGCTGCAATGTTTGCTCCTTGGATCTGTATCTAGGCTGTAGACAAGTTTATGCTGTTTCATTTTGCAGGAGTCTTTTCCTGTGACCTAAATCTGCTAATGACACACAGCAGCAGGGCAGCGTATTTACCCTCCTCCTTCAGTACTCTTTTATTAATGGACTCTGCTGATTAGAAGATGTTATTGATTATTGTATATTGGCTCCAGTTCAGCTAAGTGCTTCAGCACTTCTCTGACTTTGAGTGAAAAAGTGTATTAGGTACCATTAGAGTATTGACACAGATTGAAGTACAGTCTGAGAATCATAGTGACCTGCTTTTATAAAAAAATAAATTTAAGCTTGGAAGAAGACAAACATTAGTCTTTTATGTTAAAAAATGTGTGAGTCATTAATCTGGGGACCTCTCTAGGTTACCCTTTGTTACATGCATATAATCTATTTTAAGAAAGAATCAAGGAATTTACTTCTGGTGTTGCATTTACATTTGGTGTTCTGTGTCAATGATTCACAGAATGGTTAAGATTTGAAGGACCACTGAGGTCACCTAGTCCAACCTCCCTGCTCAAGACATCTTCTTTTATTTCATATTAAAAATAATGATAACACTGGGAGATATTTATCAAATTTTAAGTTAAAAAGATTAAAAAGGGTGGAACCTCTCATTATTACTATTAGTCTATAGCAAAGCATAATATAGAAGAAGCAGCCACATTTTCTTCCGTGTGTCTGAATAAGTAAAACTTTAAAGTTTAATTCCACAAAACATAGATCATTATTATTAACATAGGCTGGTAAAGTATTTATCTTTCATTAAACAGGTGGATATTAGAAATAGATGCATCTGCCCCATACAACGCTTTAAGAAATCTAGTAATTTGTGCTTTTTTTTTTTTTTAAGTTCAAAACAAGGGTCTCCTTGCTTGTCTCTGACTGATAGTCCACTGAAAGGTGGGAACTCTAAAATGCCAGATGTGCAACTTTTCTAAAAATGCCTTTTTTCATTTTAATTCTGACTGTGCTTATTCAAATAAATTGAAAGCAATCTTTGCTTTATGTAGATGGATGAACAGAGAGTCCTGTTTGTCTGGAGCTGCACCCAACTCCCAAATCAATCTGTAGTTCCCATTTGTCCCAGTAGTGCTGGTGCTGCACTGTCTGTGAGCTGTGTGGCCACATCTCTGAGGCATGAGCATCACCATCAACTGCTTTCTGTGGCCTTGTGTGTAGAGATTTTAGATAGATTAAACAATTTAGGAAGGCCAGCAGAAAGCTTTGAATGCTCCTCTGCACACCTGGTGGTGCCATGGTCAGGGTAGAAACAGGACATGGTAACTTCAGAGATTTTGGGCTCCTCTAGGAGTGTCCACCATGGCAGCTGGAGCTTGTCAGGGAATGCCTGCTCTTGGTATTTGGAGATTTGCTTCTTTTGGCATCTCCTTGTTAGGTTTAGCTCTCTTACTGGGTTTGAAGGGCTTTCTAATCTGAAGGGCCCAGCTCTAAGCAACTACTTTCCAGCTATTTCATTGAATGAGAGTTTGGGTTTGCAATCACTGAGGCTTGATTTGGGACTCACATGTTTTATTGTCTTTATTTTACCTGTTGTTTTGGATTGAAATTACTCTAAGTGAAGCACCAAGTTCCAAAAGAGGTTATTAAGTAAATAAATTAATCAGATTGCATTTCATGGTAGTATAATTAAGATGATATTTCCCTTGTAAAGTATTACTACTTATAAATAGTTCAAGATATCTGACTGTTTACATATATATTAATGAACATATTAACATTCAGGAAAAGTATTGCAACAGAATTGTAAAGTAGTCTATTTAAAATATCTTTCTCTTTTTTTTAAAGTTGTGTAGCATAACAAGAGCATGCTGTTTTACATAATTTTATTTGTCTTCCATAACACATGAATGCACTGTAAACAGTTACAAAAAAGTGAAAGTGTGTTCTTTAAAAAAGCCTCCTTCGATATTATATCTGCTGGGGTTTGTATTTCACGTCTCACTGAACATCCTGGGCTTCACTATCTTATGTAAAGAGAATATCAGATTATAAGCTTGCTTATTACCATTTCAGTTTTTATGATCTCACAAACAAGCTCAGCAGCCTTCCCTCCTACCCTCCACAGGTTGTGGTAACTAAACAAAATTAAGCTTGTAATTCATCCCATTGTATTTAAAATACTTTAGAAGAAATAACTGTATTAACCTTCTCTCTGTCATACAACATAAATAGAACAAAAGGTTAGGTAGAATGTGAATGACATCCTAATCATGAAAAAAATAAAACAAGAAAAACAGAAATTCACCACTGGTTCCTCACCCATATAATAAGAGCAATTAGTTGTAAAATAAAATTGAATGCTTATATGTTTAGAACAATTAAGCAATAAAAGCAGTTGGTTATGGTAGACATACAAGGAGCCTTTTCAGATATGACTGGGTAAGGGTGTACTGGCATAGTGAAGTAGTGGTCTCCCTGATCTGTCTTGGTTAAAATGCGTAATTGTCCTCATTTTAATCTGATCAGAGGATATGGTGCTTTGGCTTCTACTGGGAAGAATCAGGATGGCTTCTCCAAAATCACCAGCTGAATTTACTGTAAGCAGTGCTGCTAAGCATGTTCACCCACTGACAATTTTCTCTAGTATATCTTTATCATAAACAAGGAGAACACATTTGGAGAAATGTAAACCACAGCTGGGAACACAGGGCGCAGTTTTTATTGTCTTTGTCATCACAGTGAGTGATTCTTATCTGAGGAGTCTTATTCTCCCCAATATTGGTAAGGAGGCACATTGGATAGTTGGTGCTGGTAATGTTTACAAATCTTTCTTTGGAAATTCATTCTCGGATTTGTTATTTGACATAAGGTGAGTGCCAGAAACCAGAGACAGACGGGTTTTCATGGGAAACGTCTCAGTTCTGAAATTGAACATGGCTGAATATGAGGACCTTTAGGCCAGCAGTGCATCATATGTTTGTTCAACTTTTACTGCAAAATGAGCTCAAACACTAATCCTGACTTAACAAAAACCTGTATTAAAATGTATTCATTGTGGAAGACCTGTGTGAAAATGCTGAGCAGAGCCTCTCTCAGTGTTCTTCGCATGGAAGATTCTCCGAAATTTCAAATGATCTCTATTCAATTGTTATGTTAATAGTAATTCTTTGACTCTTTCCATCAGCAGCAGAGGATAACTTGATTACAAAGGCCCAGCTGTCCTGAAATATGAGTCCTGCTGAAGAGATGTTATATAATTAGGGCTTGTCTCCTGGATGGGAGAATAAATGGAGGATATTATAGCTAACTCTCATCTTATTTGAATAATGAAAAAAAGAAGATAACACCACCACCACCACCACCACCAAAAAATACACAAAAAACCCCAAACAGAAAACATCAATATCAAATCTATGAATTTACAATGTTTCACCATAGATAATGGACAGTGAAGAATTGTGGGGTTTTGTCAATAACTAGATATTTAAAATTATCCCAAAACTATTTCTACTGAAAAGTATTAATTGCCTATCTAACTCTGCAAGTACATAGATGCATAAGCCGATGGAATTTTGTGGAAATTAATATCTGGGAGTTTTTAAAATCTTACTCATCTGGTAGTCGTCTAATACCTTGAAAATCTGATTGTATCATAATATTCAAAGATGAGAAGAGTATTAAATAATCACTGATAGATAAATTTTAAATGGAAGCTAATTGTTTTCAATTTTTTTTTTCATTTCACCTGTTTTTTGTAATATTATATAGACTTGTTTTTATAATCATCAAATAGCACAATACTTAAAATATCTTGGAGTGTAACACATTTACAGAGAAATTTGGAGTTCAGGTTTCTCTCTCTTCTTTAAAGACTTTCAGTCATTCCAGCAGTAGAAAAAATATTTTAAACTTGGCCTAAACACTCAAAAAAAATAAAAAAGCTGGGACAACACAAAGCAGTTAATGCTGGGATATTTCCATGCTGACAAGCATTCTACATAGGACAGGTACTTCTCTTCTAATCCACACATCTTGTGTGCTGCATCCTTCACATACTTTCAGTCCTTTCAGAGCAGCTGATGTGGAGTGAACATTCAATCCATTTTGCTATTACCTTTATGAAAGCTACAGTGCACCTTGAGAAGAGCATGTCTGACCCAATTTGATCTTTCATTTCTAACACCATTGCTTGCTGACTTTCTAAAGGATACTCAAGAAAGGCTTATTAGCAGATGTTATCACTGCAATCACCTTTTCTGAAATAAGAAATGACAGGACCATCTGTTCATTTGTTGCTTGATAACCTAAGCTTCCATGTTGTCCTGGAAATCCTGCTGATAGATCTATCTCCATGTGGTCACATAGCATTGATCTGTTTGGAGTAGATTTTTGTGGAGCAGAACAGAAAAAAAATGGAAAACAGAAATGCTATTTTAAAGAGCAAATAGCAAAGGCTCCTGTTGGACATGGGTAGAATTTTTAGTGCAGCCTAAGTGAAACAGTGCCACAAATCCCATTGGCCTGAAATGAGGGACATTGAACCAGTGAACCTGTACTTGATAGTTATGGAAATTATATCTCATATTGATTTCTATAGCTTGAGGATGTGTGCACTGCTGATTAGTGAAGAACTTAAGTGCTGCTGATAAGTGTAGAGAAAAACAAGCAGTGAGGCTTAGAAACTCTCTGAAAATACAAAACAAATGACGAAAACTCTTTGGGGAAGTAATTGACCTTTTTAAATTATATGCTCTAGAGTAGGAAGATTTAAGAGTACTAATTTGCAGTGAGCCAGGTGTGACATCTTAAGTGATAACGTTTTACTGATATAGGGTGTGAAGTCTAAGCACTCTTTAATGTTTAATAATTAATATATAATTGAGATCTTAATAATATACAACATCTAGAAAAAAAAGTGATGCTTAAAATTAGTGCAATGGTCTTTGTAGTTATCTTAATCTTCAGTGACTCTTTTAGTAATTCATTATAGTTATATGCAATTTTGATAAAAAATCATTTAAAATAGTTATATACAGCTTTGATTTTAAAAAGTGACAAATTATATCCACTTGATATGATTGACATGTTTATGTTAATTTTTTCAGTAGAATAAAAAGTGGTATAAAAGTATCTCATGAACGGAGTTGCTTTGCTTTGCTTTGGGAGAATTTGTGTTGCCAAGGAGGGAGTTGTGTGGGCTTTTCCCTTTTTACTAAATCAAAGAACTCTGGTTTAATCCATCAAGGACAACAAATGCTACCTAGACTATCAGAGCATCAGTTGTTTCTTCAAGGAAGTGGAAAGGGACGTAAGGAAGAACTGAAATTTGGGGGTAAATTCCAGATAGAATGTGTATTGAAGTTAAAAGTATAGCAGTTCAGCTGGAATCAGAGAAAAAATATCCTGTGGGATATAATATTGATACAAGTAGATAAATTGCAGGTTTTCTTTCATCTGATCATTTATGCATTTTTAAACATGGTGTTGGGGAACCTATTAATATATGTACAAGCCCTCAACGCATTTTCCAAGCTGTTAAAAAAGTAGCAAAATTCCATCGAAGTGGAGCTGCACCAGCTGAGTTAGCGATGCACAAATCCCTGTGGGAGAGCAGTGCCCCAGGGTTTGCATTTTAAGTAAGTAAAGTGTCTGACAGAGTGGGGCAGTCTGAACCCTAATAGTCCATGCAAGATATTTCACAAAAGCAACTACATGCTACTGCTCTTTGGGCATTACAGATCATTTTGGATTCCTTCATTATATGATGACTTAATATAAGATGGTCATTCAGAACCCAACCTGTAACAGGGGGAAAAATGTCTTAAGGTTTTGGGGGTTATTTTTTATTCCACTGTGTGCTCCAGAGAGATACTTTAAATATTTGTGAGTGCAAGTAGCTTAAATTATGTAGTCATGGAGTTTTTGAGAATCTGGCCATGTGATCAGAAGTGAAAACACAAAATGTATCTGAAAGGTAAGGATCTGTGTTTCAAATAATTATTTTACAGGTTAATTTTTGTAACACTTGACTGAAGGAATGATTGCTTGACCTGCTTATGACTACATAGTGGGATTAACTCTTTAAAAAAAAAAAAAAATGTTGCCTGAAAATACACAACAGTATGCAGAGACTTGTAATGAAATTCCTAGAAAAAAATTACTGTAATTTCATGATTATAAGCCGCACCTGATTATAAGCCGCATGTCCGGGTGTCGGCAACTGTCTTGGGTTACAATACAGAGTGTGATAAAAGGTATCTATTCTATCACCATCTGTTGAGGGTGGGGGCAGTGATCCTGATCTCAACGGCAGATATTCTGCTAATGGGGCATCCATTGAAATCAGGCAGGGCATTGTTCTTTATCTTTTCACAACCCATCCTTCCTCCAGCCAGTCATTTTCTGCTGATGGCCATTGAGTCCCACTGTGGGACTGATAAAATTACTGCATCCCATTGGGAGTTGCTCCAGCCAGGGGGAAGAGCCCAACATTTCTTACCAAGATAAAAACAGAGGTTTTGGGACACTAAGGGAGCCCCTTTTTCCACTGGACTCCAGAGGAAAACCGGATTTCTCCACATCACCACTGGACCTCCAGAGGGAAACTGCACCTTGTACAGGAGCACTGCTCCAACTGAGCCACATCTGTCACTGCAGGAGGATGCAGCCACCATTTAATGGGACTGCTACCAACACCCTGCCTGACTGGGTATCAGGTTGTACTCTGACTTTGTCAGGGTTTGGAGTTTGTTTCTTTGTAGTACTGTATTTCTATTTTAATTTCCCTAGAAAAGAACTGTTATTCCTAATTCCCATATCTTTACCTGAAAGCCCCTTGATTTCAAAATTATAATAATTTGGAGGGAGGGGGTTTCCATTCTCCATTTCAAAGAGAAGCTCCTGCCTTTCTCAGCAGACACCTGTCCTCCAAACTAAAACAGCAACTTTTCATTCTTTGTCCATATACAAACTGCACCTGATTACAAGCCGCACTTCTGGGTTCGGACCAAAATTTTAGCCAAAATGGTGCAGTTTATAATTATGAAATTACTGTAACTTAGTTATTCTTCTTGGATTCCTCTTTAGTACTCATGGTAGGGCAGAGGGAGAAGAAGGAAATTTCTTCATCCAGTAAGAGTTTCTATTTCCTATCTTCTGTTTCCTGGACTTTAAAATTGCACTGTAAATCCTGCATTTGTTTCTTTGTTTGATGTAAACTTTTAAAATGCTCAGCCAATAAATATGAATGGCAGTATTCAAGTTCGCTTATTGCAGGATATGCAGAGCAAATGAGTCACCCCCTTTCACAGGGTCCTGTGGGAAAGCAAAAGAGTCATAATTAAATAAACAATTGCGAATCAGGTTGTATAAATATGCTACCTGCTCTCTTTCTCCAAACAGTGAATCTCTAAAAATAAATACACTCAACTGTTTTCATTACAGCTATTATTACTGTATAACTATCCAGTCTGTCAGGTTTTATTTTTATGTTTTTAGTTAAAGCATTTGCGGGTGTTCTCTGCCGTCTTTAAAAGTCAAGATTGGCAAAGTTTGTCTCTATTTCCAGTTCTTCAGACCAGGGTACACTTTGTGGGGTCTTTTAATATTTATACATTTCCAGTTTTCATTTGCTAAGATTGGAGAAATAAGCTTTAAAAGAAGTGCTGCCATTCTGTGAAGAATACTATATCCACTCTGCATTACTCCCAAGAAAAGTCTTCTTACTTGTTACACTTTTAGATTGTGTCCTACTTAGAATCTTCTCTTCTGAGTGTGTCTTGTGCTCTTACTGCCGTGACAAGACTTGGGGGTGTTGGGATTTTGTTAAGGTTTTAGTTCAGTCTGTGTTTGTTTGCCTTGCTTCTGTGTCCTTGAGCTTAATGTGCCTATTAAATCTGCAATTCTTGTGGCCATGTCATCTAATAGCATTAGCTAAAAGCATGAGCAAATGGATTTATTTGATGTCCTCCTTTAGAATGGAGGAACAATATCTTCAAGAAATTACAGTTCTCATGTACAACATCTGCTTCTCTAGAAACTTATGACACTTGACACATAGTTGGAGCTAGATTTACTGCAGTGGAGCAGGAAGGGAAATCAAAAGTAGTATTTGTAGGAAAGTATAAGCTTTAATGGTTTCTATTTCAGAAAAAAAATTGAAATATGTAGGAATATCCCTTTTGAATATTTTTAGCTAAAATACTTCTCTATTCTGGTTGAAGCAACTTTGTATTAAATTAAGATAATCTGTAGTATATATAGATAATGAATTTTGAAACAGAAATTAAGTTTTCTGAATCACTCACAAAATTTTAATTTTTTAATTTTAATTTTTTAATTTTAATTTTTTAATTTTCTTATTTCTTCACTGAATTCAAGATGAAGTGTTTGATATGTCAGAAATGTTTAGAGACAGAGAAATGTTTTCTTTTTAACCTTTATCCAGCCACATTAATAAACATCATAATTTCCAATGCTGAACATGAGATATAATGTGGCTGAAAATTCTGTGGTGAGCAACATCAAAGAAAGCTTGGTTAGATAGCAATTACTTTCACTCAAAATGATCTATGCATATCTACTTTTCAGTTAACATGCTGTTACGCACAGTGTCAGCATGTAAATGGTTTTTCTAAACTGAACCAGTAAAATGCGAAGAACATTAGGATAACTCCCTTGATTAATCCTCATGTTAAGGATGAAGGATTCCTGTAGTCAATAGGATAAAACTATAGCAGCCTACAGATCCTTGCAACCTGGCCTTTAGTGCAGAACTGAGAATACAGGAATGTGGGCAAAACCTGTTTAGAGGAAGATGCCAAGTGTCACTGAATCGATGGCTTGGGATTTAGGTATACTTACCCATGCCCTGTTTGCATAGCTGGCTGTAGACAGCAGGCCAGGGTTGGGTCTCTACATAAATTTATTTTTCAAGGTTTATATCAAAATGATGGGGATGATAGATTAGAAGGAAGCTTGTGACACATCTATGTTCTGCTCTCCTGTTTATTT